>NC_055701.1:9667019-9996052 GCF_017639745.1 Melanotaenia boesemani
TAAGAATGCTGTTTGGGTACTGCCAAGAGGATAGCTGTAAGCCTCTGAGAGGCTCTGTAGAGTGAAACTAAATCCAAACTGAAGATTTAACCCCACCCCTCCTCTAATGTTAATGACTGACTTATGGTTGTTCTGGTTTTTTGTGTGCAGATTTTCTGGGCTCCCCTCACGTTCCTTAGAGAGTAAATCTGCTAATAGGGATTTGTGCTCAGTCGCTTGGGTTTTGCTGCAAAACAAAAGGCAGAATAGAACAATTACAGTATTCAGAAGGCATTTTCTTCTTTGCTGGTAAAAGAATTTGTGAGCCTGTTTTTGTGTTCAAACAGCCGATTATCTTAAGTGAAATATATAAGATACCTGACCCTGCTGTGACAAATGCTTATTAAACTGGCAGTATCCATTCGGTCTTCACCTAAATCTCTTACTTGCTGTTACACCATTCTAATTTATAACCATGTGTTGATGCTTAAATGGTTTCTGTGGGAAATGCTTGAATCTGTAACTCAAGTTGTTTTTCTTTTACTCACCAAGAGTAAAGCTGCTTTTTTCAGGTGAATTAAAAATGAGTAAGTGCCTGACAAGGTTTGCAACAAGCTTTTGGACTAAATTTCCTCTATTTTGGGGGGGCATTTTGTTGCCAAACTTTTCCAGTGCCTCTTTTCAAAAGATTAATCCAAATCAGGAGCACCTTTAGTGCTGTTTCCCCTCCACCTGAACTTCTAAATTAAAGGTCAAACTGTGACCCTGATGCTAAAGAGCAAGGACCAGCTGCAAATTGACTGGGGAGGGGGTAAATCTGGGCTGTGCTAGCTAAAGAAAACTAGGAAAAGCTTGGGAAAGGCCCATCCTGTTCACAGTTTACATTTTCCTACAGCTAAATTCTATAAAAACTTTGTTTTTCATGATGGTCAAACAAAGGCTTTCCTTAAGTGAATGTGGAGTTCAGGAGGTTCAAGGAAGTTAAGCCTGAGCTCTGTGCTGTTATGTGACAGGATGTTAGAGGGAAAACTTTCCCAAAATACAAAAAAGGGAATATAGAAATGGCATGAAACATGGATTAGGATGGAGAACACATGGACAGAGCTGAGTGAGACACATGAACGAAAGAAAAGACGAGGAATAAGCTCTGCCATGACGGCGCTCTCCTCTGCTGCTGGGGGGGCTGAATCGATGCTGCAATCTAGTCAAGTGTAGGTAGGCTGTCATTAGGGATGAAAGGGTGCAATTCCATCAAGTGTTCATTTGGGGAATTGGGAAACCACATCAGTCCTCAAATGACGTGAAATTGTGTGAGCCGGGAGGGTTCCAACCTCCCAGGTGCCATCACAGGAGAGCTGGCCCACTTTCTCAGCTTAGTGAAAAATTTAGTGACTTTGAAGTAGTTTTGACTTGGATTTTTTAAAAGAAAAAAAAAAGTTTTGAAGTGCTTCGGGGCTAATTGAAAGGATCAAGTTGAATTCTGGCTTAATGTTGGCTCACAAACGCACATATAGAGAAATGTGAACATGTGAGGTCATAAAGGATGCACTTTGTTAAAATAAAATCATAATAATCAATAAAATGGTCATATTTTAGTCGGAATCTTATCTGTCACATTCCTGCCTCCTCAGGAGACCAGGTACAAGGACCTAAGCGATCCCTTCGATAGCGGGGTGGACGGCTTGACTGCAGACACCAGCTCTCCTTCTCAAGTTTCCAGCCTCTTCTGGTTCCCCGGAGCCTCTAGGGCCCAATCTTCAGGAGCAATTCACCAAACAACAAACGATGTCCTCCGCCAGAACATCTACGAGAACTTCATGAGGGAGCTGGAGATAGGCACCGGACAGGGTGGAGGCGAAAGAAGAGACCCATCCACAGGCACAGAGGAGGGAGAGAGCAGCAGTGAGTCGGCCGAGGGCTCCCTGGAGGAGCTGGATCTTCTGTTTGAGAAGGAGCAGGGGGTGGTCAGACGAGCCGGTTGGCTATCCTTCAAACCTCTTATCACCCTTCACAAGGACAGGAAGCTGGAGCTGGTGACCCGCCGCAAGTGGAAGCAGTATTGGGTCACCTTGAAAGGTAAGCTTCATTCTCATCTCTTTGAAACTCTGCCAAAGAACTGACTTGTGGTTTTAAAATAATTGAGAGGTTAAATAGATTATCTAAATTACCTCACTGGAATTTAGTTTTGACAAGCAGATGGGGTCCTGTTTATTCTCAGGGTTTTCCTGACTGTATCACAGTTGACGTTTAGTGACTTCCCTCCTATTCTAAATTCCTTAAGGGAATCATGCTGTTGCTTCTGGCCATAGTGATAAAATAAGGCAACCAAATGAATGTGGTTCTGCTTTTATGAAGTTTTTCATGACATTTTTGTCATTTTTTGAAATCCAAGTGGCCTTTTGGAAGTATGTAAAACTTTGTTTTATCTTTGTTCACTACAAACACATTTCTTGGCTGCTTTTTCAAAGACATTTTACAGTCTGGAAGAACTCTCTCATTGACATGTAACCTGTTTTTTTTATATTTTACATCTTTCAAGTGTTTACTTCTTTATCCATCTATTTTCACTCCCAGGTTGCACATTGTTATTCTTTGAAACCTACGGTAAAGGCTCCCCAGAGCAGGATCTGTCACCTCGCTACGCCCTCCTGGCCGAGGACAGCCTCGCCCAGGCTGTTCCTGAACACCCCAAGAGGGAAAACGTGTTCTGCCTTAGTAACTCCTTTGGAGACGTCTACCTATTCCAGGTGAATCACATCAGCTGACTCACTGCTCAACTCTGTTGCTTTTTATTGGCAAAATCAAATCTTTTGATTAATCTTGGAAACATTTTATTAAATAGTAGAGATGATGTAATAAACATACTGTATGTACTTGTAATAAGTGGCTGAATTTACAGCAGACGCGTTCATTGTTGTATTTCCTGGAGTTTGGCACATGAAATGACCAATTTCAAAAAAGGGATCTGAAAGCACATTGATGTTGTTGTGACCTACATATCCTGACTAAATTCACACTTTAGGTTTGCATCTCATGAAATGAGATGTGGAGCTGACACATCCCTAGAAGAAAAGAAGGAAAACCAGGTTTTTAAACACGAAGACATCCTCCGTTTCATCGTTTTGTTTCCTCTCACACGGCCTGTTGAGCATGAGTCATTGTCATTTAGGAAGGATCAACTGATTTCTCATCCAGAACATTGCCATGGTGATAATGGCAAAAACCATGACTTGACAGGAGAAATGCATGTTCATGCTTTCTTACAGAGTCATAGTTAATCAAGCCTCTATCGATCCAGTGACAATGTAGTAGAATAATCCAACAGCAGTGCATTTGCCTTTGGTTTGCTACTCCATCAATTTCCTGTCTTTCGCTGCCCTTCTAGGCCAGCAACCAGACCGACCTGGAAAACTGGGTGACAGCCATCCACTCTGCCAGTGCCTCGCTGCTGGCCAAGCGCCAGGGAAAGGAGGATACTGTGCGGCTGCTGCGGAGTCAGGTCCGCGGCTTGCTGCAGAAGATTGACATGGATGGGAAGATGAAGAAGATGGCCGAGCTGCAGATGACCGTAGTCAGTGATCCCAAGAACCGCAAGGCTATTGAGAATCAGGTGAGGATGATGTTGCAACATTAGAGGAATTAAGAATTTTACACAAAGGATCTGCTGGAAAGGTGTAATGTTTGATCATTTTTAAAATCCTCTGTGGAGCAATATATTGTGCGTGCAGCAGCCGCATCATGTGCCCTACTTAAATTTCCTGAATGGGGGACTGCGGTGATGAGCTGGTGCTTTATTTTTGTCTGTGGGTGGGTGAAGTGGCCTAAATGCATCAGTCCCCAAACGCATCTCAAGGGGCCCAGGGGAGCATCTCATTCCCCGAGCATCAGATTGGGATTCCAGATGTTTCCTGGTAATGGGCTCTCAACGTGCATTATCCTATCCCTCCTTCTCGTCACTGCCTGGGGGGAGAATCCAAAGCACTCAGCGCTGTGCTGTAGCCTACATACTGCAGATTAGAGGGACATAAAAAGACTTATACAAATACTTTTACAGGGAATTAGCGTTAGTTAGGAGTGTGGGAAAATCTAACTTTTTTTTTTTACCTAGCTCAAGTGATTGGGGATTTTTAAGTGCCTATTAAAGCAAATTTATTTGTGAACTGCTCCATAGTATTATTTGGTTTTATATAAAGTAGTAGAAATGCTGAACACTGAAAAGCTCACTGAAGCAGTGACCAATGGAGATGTCACTGCCTGACTACCAGACTGACTTCACTCTTATGTCTGTTTCCAATTAGCCAGCATGCCACCTCAGAGAGACAAACGGAGCTGGACTGAATGATAGGGTCAGAAGTGGTATGAGACAGGACTCTGATAGAGGCGCCTTCAGGCTGATGATAGATTTAAGGTTTCGGTGGGGTTGTCTAGCAGCAGCAGGGCACTACTTTGATGTCCCTGCCTACCCCCACCCATGTCTGTTGAAACCAGTGCCAGTAGACTTTGTTTGAAGTCCGCCTATGCCCCCTTATACACACACACACACACACACACACAATAATATCAAGTTGCATTGAAAGACTTATCATGCATTTGGGCTTTTTACAGAGAGCGAGGGGCAGATGTTGAAAAAGGGGGAGAAATAAGAAAAGATGAGGATCTGTTTAAAAGAAAGGCTTTTACTGAGCTTAATGGCTCTGAAAGGGATGTAAATAAGTTGTGCACGCAGGCCAAGACATGCCCTGCTTTTTACTGATGTTGGTTGATTGTTTCAATGCACCGATTCAAACTCGCTTGATGCACGAAGGAAAAGATGTGTAAGCCTTTACCACAAAAAAGAAATTCTGTTCATCAGTGATTCACCCCAAGCGTGAATCATCAAATCGAATTTTACGCACAAGTCTATTTTAGAATATCCCCAAATGAATACACAGATATTTGACAGTTGACAAACACTGAAATCCAGATGGCATGCTAATTGGACGTATGCAAGAATTTTGGGCCATATAGTTGCACAGGGAGATGAATTTTTTCCAAAGCAGCAACTCCTTTAAATTTGTCTCTGCTTTTAAGGAAGAAGCTTCTCTAATGTAGTCAGTTCCTCCTCTTCTAAAGTTAGCTTCAAACTACTCATTAGGGTTCAGTCACAGTTCCTTCTGTTTTATATAATGGCCTAAGAATAGCAGGCTTTGAAAAAAGTGTATATTTCCTCTTAAAAATCATATTTGTGATAACTCAATCATCTTTGTGCTAATCATGCAATGCTTAAAACAGTTGTTACCCATATTGGAATACTTGCCTTTTAGTTCTGAATTTGTATTACTTTTTTCTTGCATTTATTCACACAAATTCCTCTGTAGTGCAAACTGATTGCTGCTAATTAATGGCCCAGTTTATAGTTAATGTAAAACACTGTAATTTCGCTGATCTCTGGCCAAGTGACAATTACAGGATGATGCTTAAATGCAAAGGAGAAAAGTCATCAATTTAGCAAAGTGACTGAAGTGAGGATCTGCGAACTTTAACCACTAAAAGCTACTGGTCTTATCAGCCTGGTAAGGCTGTACTGTAGCTGTGAAACACATGAATAAATTGAGCAAGTGTTAGACTTTATTGCGTGTAAAGTAAAAAAATGCATTGCTTATTCTTTCAAAAATTAGCTTCAAGGCAAATGCTTGAACTGTCAGAAACATTTGTGCTTCTGTGAATGACAATTTAGAGAGAATTGTCGGCTTTAAGTCTTACCCTGCTGCCTTGGCAGAGGTGTTTTCAGTGCAGTGTTCTCGTGTGTGTGCAAGCTTATATAAACTACTTAACTTAAATTTATGAAATGTGGTGGATTAGAAGAGGACAAATGACACATAAAACCCTTGACAATTTTAGTGCAGTTCTAGGTCATCATTAAATTGTAAGATTTTTGGAGTGGGCACAGTCTGCACCCCCATCTCTTGTTGTTCATTTTTCAGTCTTTTTGCCACATGCAGGATGAAGAATGCACATTCCTAGCTGGTGTCCTAATGGCCCAAGTCTCCAATGGGAATGTCTAAATGTCGTTCACGCGAAGCTTGTTAACCGAGGCCACCTGCACGGTTACATACGTAGTTTTTAACAGAATGTATTAGTCCTACAGTTTTCTCTTTGCATGGTCTCTGTTTAAGATGTTTGTTTAAGATGATCATAAAACGTCACCCTTGGGCCCTTTCGCAGTTTGCTCCTAATCCCAAAGAATGTGGTTAACGTGAATGGAGCCTAATGGGACGACGCCACAGGGTGCGTTATTGTAAATGAACTTGCAGTACAGACGAGACCTATTAAAGTCAGTTGTTATGGAGGGTTGTTTAACTTGAGTGCTCTCATTAAAACCAGTCTCCAGCCAACAAAATAACCACTTTCTTATAGCTTACATAGTGCAAACAGGGAAAGGAGAAAGGAACTGTAAAGTGGGAGTGAGTGGAAGTTTGACGGGTGGTCTGCTTAACATCACAAGCCTCGCAGGACCTGCATAAAAATGTGCATTTGGATTTACTGCGCACACACACCTGCTTCTTTTCTAGATATGCAGTCATCTGTCACTATCAACCCTCCACCAAGTCATGCCTGTACGCTCTACCAACATCTGCAAGCAGTTACAGCTTGAATGAAAGCACTCGTGTGACCCTGGATCTCCTCCTTTGATTCCCAACACCCCCCCCCTCTCTCCGCCATCCAGCAACACCCTCATCATCATACAAAGAAAAAATTCACATTCAGAACCAAAACTAACAAATTATTTGTGTTTTAGATCCAGCAGTGGGAGCAGAATCTGGAGCGGTTCAACATGGACCTCTTCAGGATGCGCTGTTACCTTGCCAGTCTGCAGGGTGGAGAGCTGCCTAACCCAAAGAGCCTGCTTGCCATCGCTAGCCGGCCCACCAAGGCCACCTTAGGACGCCTGGGGATTTTCTCTGTCTCCTCCTTCCATGCTCTGGTAAGAGAGGCTCCAGAGAGCAGATGAACAACTAAAGTGCTTTCAAACAGAGAATCAGAAAATCTTTTAATCACTAGCACATCTTGTGTACGTTCTCTTTTGGCTTTGATTGAAGGAAATAAACTAATTAAGATGGTTTGATTACATGGATTTTTTTTTCTTTTGCTGATTGTGTATCTGATCAGATCTGTTCCAGAGATGAGGCCACAGTCAGGAGGCGCTCCTTGTCTGTTACTTGCAGACAGCGTAAAAGAGGCCTATTCTCCTCACTTAAAGGCCTCGACAACCTCACTAAAAGAGGCCGGGACAAGAGACCCTCTGCATCTCAGGTATTATTTCTTTTTTCAGTGTTGGTTTAATACTTTTCTTTATTTCTATATTTGCTTTATTCTTATATTCAAAAACAACCCAACTCCTCCTGCTTTAAACTCTTTTTAATGAGAGCCCCTTGTACTGGGGGAAGCATGAGATGAGTGCAGTACAAAAGATTTTCAGGAAGCACCAAATTCTAACGTGAAGCATTACATGTTGCTTTACTAATTCCTAGATGAACTGGGCTTCTATCTTCTGGTTTTCACTGAAAGTAAAGTGGTTTTCATAGATAACATTTACATTTTCTACTGTGTTGCAGGTGAATTTACACATATCTTGGTTCTGACCACTCTGCTGTAATCTCACATGTCTCAACTTTCTTTAAGGCCCAGATTATACATACAGCCCTAGTAGTTGTGTAGATGTACTTAATTTATTTTGGGTATTTCATTTCGGACAAGAGGCAGAAAAAATAGGCCTTATTAAGAACAGGTTAAAAAAAATTTACATTACATTTGGTTCAGTACATGCAAAATGTCATAATACCGCTTTTTAAGATCAGATAGCAGGCTTTTGCCTAGCCTGTGTAGAAAAAGAATAATAAAAAAAATATCTTGATCTGGATGAACATGAAAAATAAATCACTTCTAAGTTAAGCAGTTCCACAGCTCAGGTAAAATTCTCATGTAAATTCTCCCCTAATTATGAAAAATCTTAAAAAAAAGGCAACCACACAACATCTTTTGCTGAGGTGAAAGAATCCCAAAAAGGTAATAAAATGAAAGATTACATAATAAACTTCATGCCAGGATCGTTGTGTACTTCAATGAAAGCTTGACAGCAGCACTTTAGCTTTGAGATGACACTGTGTAATCTCCACTGAATCCCAGAGTAATGAAACACTTCAGGAGGTCTGGATTAGGAGATTTTTAATGCAGAATCGCCCACCTCTTGCATTCAGCAGCAGGGAAACTATTAAATCATACACACTACAACACAAACATGGAAATTGATAAGCATGCATGCAGACAAGGTTGACACATACTGTAAATGTGTGTATGCACGCTTTTGCTCTTTGGGGAAATACTGCTCATATTGATATTCACACACTCGGTACATGTTGTGCATATTTGTTAAAGAAACAACCTTAAGTCATGTTTCCATTTTGCTTACATGTGTGTACTTTGCTTGCACTGACATGAATAAAAACAAGAGATTGTTACAATCATGGAGTGCTTTCAGCACATTTTACCCACAAGGGAGTTTTTATTAATTAAAAGCACATAATTTCACATCCCTCCTGCTTTATACCAAGTTTGAGTGCAAACCACCCATCAGCATAAACACATGGGAGCATTCCTCACCCAGGTGGAAGGAGGGGGGGGTCTAAATCTCAGATTAGTAATTAGGCTTGTGCAGGCTGCTTGTTTATCAATACAAAAATGCACCACTCTGCTCTGAAGGTAAAGCCCCTAGAGGATACTGAGCAAGCACTCGTTTACTCAAGTACTTCATAGAGCTCTGCTCATTAGCATGTTTTAATACTGTGACCTCAGTCTGATCTCTTTGTTTTTGGGCTAACGCCGCTTGAGCTAATCATATTCTTCTGTAGGTGATTCCCAACACCTGACTGCTCACAAAATGTTCCCTCCCTCCTGCCTCCTCACCTATCCCCCACCTGCTCCGTTATATATCTGTTTATGCATTTGCGCACGTCTGTCAATGTCCAGGTATGCATGCATGTGTTATTCTTTGTGGGATCTCCAGCCGGCCGGCCTAATGAGGCACAGTTACATTTCGCGGCGCAGAAGGCCAAGGTGGCGCTGCAGCACACACATGAATTATTAAAAGCCATATGTGGTAGATGGCATTCTCCTCTCTCTCCTCAGCCCCGCAGACACCAGCAGATGGTTGGTGTAAAGATGCTAAATATTAAACAGCCTCTTTTTATTTTGCCCCCCAGGTTTCCCGACTCTTACAAACTCTTTTTTTTTTTCAGTGTTTTCTGGTCTTTTTTTGTCTTTACTTGGAGGCTAATAAGGAGCAGTTAATGGCTGCTTAGTGCTTGAAGGGATTTTTTAGAACGCTAGGTTTTCCTGGACATCTGCTGTTTTTTTGTTTGTTTTTTTTTTAAAGTGAGAAATCACTGCAGTTTAAATTCAGTTTAACTCCCCGATGGGAAATTCAGTCGTGGCCATTTTAAATGACATCATCAGCTCTTTGGCTGCTCTCTCCTGTGACACAAAGAGAGACGTCTTTGCTTCAGACGGGTTTGGATAGTGGGGCTGTCTAAGGAGCCAAGCTCTCCTCCATGCACTTAAAACCTTCTCAGGTTTTCTTACTCTACTTTCTTTAAGGTATCATGTCATTTTCCTTCACTTTTGCCCCTCCATTTATCCCCTTTTTGCCCCAACTCAAATGCACCATCAGCTTCTTTTTCCAGTGCGTATTTAATCTCTTAAACCTCACATTTTATCTCACTCTCTCCCCCAGCTCTTCTCACCATTGTCCTCTCTTTCAAACCCTGTTTCTCAGAGCTTAAACATCAGAGCGTTACCCGGCCGTCCTTCTCCCACAATTTCCATACTGACTCATCTGTGTTGACTAAGCCTAAATCCCGTTTAGTACTGTGAGGCTGCGTTCAGGAACCTTGCCCCAAAGTCATGTCCTCCTCCACCTTTCTTCTCTCTCCTCTTAGCGCAGCTACAGTAGGGAGCTGGCCGTCAGTCGACTGTGGGAAGTAGGCCAAGGTCTGAGGATTTGTGGGAGACTTGGTAAAGCTTTCTAAAATTAGATAGTTTACAGCGAAGCAGCACTGTTTACAGGCACTTCATAAATGTGCCCATGCTGGGAGGGAGATAGTCTGCAGATCAGAGGTCAGGCAAGGCTTCTTACTGTCATGACAGGGAATCGAGAGTGTTTTATTTTTGCTGGGATTGTTTTTATAGAAAAATAATCTTGAGGCTCTACAAGTCACCAGTTTTAAACAGAAATTTGGATCCCATCACGATGGAGAAAATCCAGCCTCAGCTTATGGTTTTGTAGCATAATACGAGCAGCTTTGCCTTACAACCTTGTAAGGAATAAATTTCTGTATGCAGTTGTGCCACTTATGTTACTACTGCACAACAACAAACTGCTGGGGCAAACCTAATGACTGCAGCCTGTTTGAATAAGGACTGATGCCCTCCCTTCATCTAACGGACTTCTTACTGTTACAGCTGTATTATAGATACACTGACTTAGCCAAACACAGCATGCAGCATACAGTCACAAACCAAAGAGGAGGTTGAGAAAGCTAGAACTAATCCAGAATCAAGATACTTCAGCACAGATGGGTGGATGTAGTTGGAGGTAGGGAGACGGCTTGGCCTCTCTTTTATCTCTGCAACACAGAAACCACTCTGCTAACACACACACAGCATATTTCCACCAATGCACCTTCAAACACTGCAGATCCTGTTTGGAAGCAATATCAAAGTCCTCCTCTCGCCACAAGTAGTTTTTAATTAACTACCTAGATACTAGTGCTGTCTGTGTGCCTAATATTGTGTTGCTGTAGTAACGTTTATGAGTCAGCCAGTGTGGTGCCCCCTCGTCTGTGCATCTAACGGTCTGCATCTTGATTTCAGATCTTTGAGAGCATTGCTGGAGGTCAGACATACGCCCTGCCTCCCAGAAGCTCTGAGGTGAGTCAGAAAATTCAGTAATTTTGTCCGTTCTGGTTTGTGGATCTCTTGATATATCTTCAAAAAAAAATTCCACTGCTGTCAGAGCCAACCTTTCTTACACTTGTCAGGTAGAGCGTGAAGTATCAATGACAGAAATGGGTCTTCTCTTACTTTGACCTCTGCTTGTCTTTCACAGCTTTGATACCGAGCTGTGTAAAGATGTTGTTACGCATAGCGTTTGTACCTGTTAGGGGATTAAAATGTATGTCTGCTTCTGCCTGAGTACATTACTTGTTCAGGATCAAAGCAGAGATTCCTTTCATGTTGATTTGCAGGTGTCTGCAGGATAAACACAGCATGTCTAACAGGAGAGGTCCAGTATATAGAACCATGTTTAAAAACCAGTATGTGAACAGGGGTCCAGTACATACCTGTACCATAAATGTGTGTTGAGTATATGTGTGTAAGGCAAACATGTTGAATGACTGACAAGTGTGTATTCTGACCAGAAGACTGTTGAGTTGTTAAATATCTGCATCACTAAAGTGTGAAATATTGTTGAAACTATGCTTCACATCATTTCACCTTTTAGATCAGCCTTATTAATTTCACACATTGAAGCAGCGCTGCTAAATTTTGGCAGATTTTTGCACTTTGGTGCCCACCTGCAACAGGGCAACAACGGCTTTAGGAATGTGCTTAACGAATGTCAGTGTGCCATAAAAACAAGCCAGAAGCACTGGTTTACTTCCTTTAATATTCAAATAACATCTTGTTTCTCTCAAAACTTTTTGTAGAATTCTGAAATAATTTTAGCTTTGTTTCTTTAAGGTTTCCCTGCAGAAAGGCACATACTTTGATTTAAAAAAAAAAGAGAAGAACATTGCTGCCTCTGTAGTTTGAGGAATGCCAAACACAGTGACGTAGAGACATGCAACAGAAGAAAAGTCAGCTTAAGAAAAATCAGTTTTGACTTGAGGTGTCGAAATTGTAGGCACCGTTTAAAAGCTCAAAAAGCCACATAGACCAGTAATGGAAAGGAAACAAAATGAAAATGAAAATGACCTCTTTAATTAGACTGTTGGAAGGGTATGATTCGGGCTGAAACCCAGTTATTGACAAGAATCTGTTAGTGGAGTGAGAAGCTCCTTATTCTGAAGCAGTAAGGATCAGTACATGAGGATATTTATATATTCCTTTTTTTTTTTTTTAAAGCCACTAACATCTATTTTTTGTCTTTTAGTGGGAAAGAATCTGTCATTTATTTCTGCATGAAATGGTTGTAGTAGTTTAGCTTTAGTCATCAGTTACACTACACAAACTAGCAGCTAGCACAAGTTGTTAGAGTCCAGCACTACCGTAATTTTCTTCTAAAGTCATGCTTTCAAAAAATTGTCAGCCTTAAGTTGAATGCCACCCATTCCTGTTGTAGTAGTCTACAGTTGTCCCTTGTAGCAATAATTGAACTGTGTCCTGCACTATTCCTGGCAGGGAGATGGGATTTGAAGGCTAGTTTTAATTGCTTTAACCACCTTTTAAAATTCTTTTATATTTAGCTCATTGTTCTGGTCTTATAATCCCTGTTAAGGAAAATTATTATATTGCTGATTTCAGGAGAAGCAGACAGCTACTTTTAGCCGAAAATGAACAAAAAGGTAGGCATAAATGCTAATGTAGACAACTGTTTGCTAGCGCAACAGAAATTAGATTTATATGATGCAGTTTCCGCGCCACCCTCCAAAAGAAAAAAAGCCAAAAAGTATTAGTCCTGATGAAGTGAAGCTCTGATGGATGAGCATAATGGGGACTTTCAGACTGACCAAAATGGATGTTATTAAGATCACAGTTTAACAGGATGCGGTGATGATTCATAGTAGGAGTCTGTGGTCAATGTGGCGAGTGTTAAAACTGCCTTTATTTAGGGTCTAGAAAGAAACTTGTAACAGGAAGTGGTTTAAGAAGACAATAATGGCTTTCATTAGGTTGATGCTTTAATGTTGATTTAAATGCAGTGGCTTTCCTGTTGGCTGAATGTTTAAACCTCACTTAGAGTCTAACAGAAATAAAATGGGTCATCACAAAGATCCATTTTGATTCAGTGAGAGGCTAGCAGAGCTGCTTTTCCCCCCTGCACATGCAGTTCTTCATTTCTGTCTTGATGATTTTGCGCCTGTTGTACTACTTGGGCCTCAAATCCTGAGAATTACTCTAATATCCAGTCGTCTTCCTCTAATCCTTTGCAGAAAAGTCAAGTTAAGGGTGTATCTGAGTGTGTCCTCGTGGATGTATAGTTGTAGCTTGGGGAAAAACAAACGCCTATAAGGGATGGACTTGATGGTTTTTCAGCTGTCTGGCTCTATGTAGAGGTTAAATATTAGAGTTTTGCAACTTCTCTTTCCGCCTACTCTTTCTGTCAGCAGTTGTGTGAGTCGATATGTTATGTCTTCTAGGAAAAAAAAGCATGACTTGCATTATTCTAGGTGTAGCAACTAAATGCATGCATTTCCACACTTACACTTAAAGAAGTGTAAAGTTGTGTTTTAATTCCTGTGCTTTTCATTCCTCTCCTATAGACAGAATGAAATGCTATTGAAGGAATGTTTTTTTATTTCACTGGCCAGCACATCACCACCTCTCATCCATGAAACACTGATCCGCTCCCTCTGTCACTGCCTCTAAGCACGCTTCACTACCTCTGAAAACACACATGCTGCTGTAATTCTAAAATTCTGGCCTGGGAGCAGTCAGAATGCCCATGTGGAAGCCCACTGTTGTCACCTTGTGTGTAAGTCAGTAAAAAGGAGGAGATTGGGTGGAGCTTTAAGAAAACGAAGAGTAATAATCTTGAAAATAGAAATGAAAAAAAAAAGCGGTCATATTCGAGGCAGAGCCATAATATGTGTTGCTAAGGGGTGTTTTCTTTTTTTTTTTGTGGTTGCTTTTTGTGCAGCATCCGTTATTCCATGTTCCATCTTTAGAAGCTCCAGGACTGAGACTGGTTCCGTGGCAAATAATTTCCACACTTTAGAGGAAACTCTGAAGTATTTGGCTGAGCCCAAGCATAAATGGCACACACACACTTGCCACACAGAGTGCTTATTGAAGTCCAGCACGTGGCTGCACTATACGCTTGGCAACTGTTTGTGGAACGTTGACCTGGCAACTGTCCGTCCTTTCTTTAACCATGAATGAGTGAGTCTTAGTCAGCCCTTAGTCAGGAAACAAAATTTTAGTTTTTCTGGTTACGCTGATGTTGCTGTGACACAGATGAGGTTGTTATGCACACTGGTTGCTATGACAAGCATGACTTCACATCCCAAAAGGTGCTTGCAGGAATGGATGCTAGCTAAAGTGGTACCTTGTGCTCATTTTCCTGACAAGTGTGGTAAACATTTCTGTAGGAACACAGGTCGCCTTTATTTTTGGACAAACTTTGGACAGACAGACATCATATTGTGATGTTCAGAGTTGCACCGAGAACCCTACTTACGTGTGTGGAGATAAGAAGTGCTTTGAATCAAGAAACTTCTGCTTGTCACTTTGGGCTGTTTCTCTGGCAGGGGAAAAAGGTCTTTCTGATCTTGAGGTGATTCATCAGCAGCAAGCAACCCACCAATGAAATGGACAAAAAAACTTCACACACACATCACTCAGAAAACCACAGACACTCTCACACCAATCATCATTTTAAGATCCCCTAAAACATGTATAATTATCCCTCTTGGTCCAATCCTCAGTTAAACTTGGTATCGTCAGTACATTTAGCGTGATTGAGCCTTTCTTCATGATCTAGGGCCTTGATAATTGTGGTTTTTTGGGCTGCACTGTGGTGCCTTCCCCAGCCCCTCAATTGCAGCAGCGGCGTTTTCTCTCCAGAGACACTGAGTCGCAACCAAAAGCCCAAAATGGCTGCCTGTGAGGCCAGCCCCCACCTTAATACCCAGCTCAGACCTTACTGCTAATGCCACAAATAATACAACACATAATTACCTCCAGGATGCTGGACTGGTTTTGAAAAAATTGGCCCCTTACATCACTTGGCTTTTAGAAAAAATTGACTCCTTCAAAACTCTTCAGATATCATCTAGATGTCTAGACCTGCCAGTTGGCCCTTGCCAGTCGTCTTGTGTACACAGTCATTATGATGTCTATAATGTGGAGCAACTGCCATCTATATCGTCAAATGAATTTCTGAAAGGCTAATTGTATATCTTTGCTCTGCAGCTTGATCCACAGCCAAGCATTTAGACTAATGGAACTGTATTGATTTGTGTACTGTGACTCTAACCCACTCCCTCCTTTTCCCTGTTTACGTCTCTCATACGCTCTTTTCCTCTCTCTCCATGTAATGCTGCTCTCCTACTTCCCTCTCCCTTAAAGAGACTGGATGTACTGACCAACATCTACTCCATGTCGCCCCCTGAGGGTGGTAATTGGGACAGTATCGGTGGCACCTCAGACATGCTGACATGCGTCCACATGCCAGACGGCCTGACAATCCAAGTTTCAGTCAAAAGAGAACAGACAGCTGCCGACCTTCTCTGTGAAGCCTGCAAGGTTGGTTTTCAAAATCATGTCACCATAGTGTGAGAACAATATATCTGACAGTTGCAGTAAAATAAAAAAGAAAACAAATAGTATTGTCAATTGGATTTAGTTGTCTAATATGGACATCCAGTCACATAGAATTATATAAACATGTGATTTGATAGTCGGATGACATTTTCTAAAACATCTGGAGTAGTAGATCTGGTTAAATTTTGCAAAATTGACTAACACTTACTCATCTGGTGCCCAACTTCCAATTGTCCTCAGTGAATGGATGTACATAAATAGACTCATACACACATAACATGCATGCTGTCCCTTGGGCACCTCGTTTTTATGTTTTATCACCAAGTGTAAAGTCGTGAATAATTCACAGCAAAGCTGCATAGCAGCTGCCAGGATAAGTGTTGGTGCATGAAATATGTCAGATTACGTTGTGCACACAGGCCGATGAGCATTAAGGGGCTGTTGTGTAAACAGGTGAAACAGCTGGACCCGGGCGCGCACTGCCTCCGACTGCACAGACGAGCAGGACAGGATGTGGAGGTTCGATATGTAGGACTTGGCGAGTTCCTCCAGGATGTGGTGAGAAGAGGAAGCATGCACAGTTCAACTTAGACATGCAGAAATCTTCATCATCATCTCCTTTTGTTCTCCATATTTATTTATTTGTTTAACATCACCCTTTAGGTTAGTGATCAGCTGGAGGTTGTCCCACTTAATATGTTTACGCTGCAAATGAGAAGGCCAAGCAGCTCTGCAGACTATGGTGAGTCAGATGTGTATAGATGGATTTCCACCTGGTTGAGGATGTTGCTTTATGTCAAGCTTATGATATTTTTTTTTTTAAATCTTCCTTCCAGGTTTTGCAGTAACGGGTCATATAGACAGCCAGAAGAACAGCAGGATTTTTGTCAGTGAAGTACTCCCTGATGGACTGGCTTTCATTGAAGGTGCCTGCTTACTTGCTCACTCTGTCCTAATTCCTATAATCACCAGTAATAATAACAAATATGGTCTGCTTCTCCTTTTAAACACACTCACATTGCACTCAGGTCTCCGTCCAGGTGACGAGATCCTGGTGCTGAATGGCCGGTGTGTGTCAGGTCTGGACCTGGGGTTGATCCAGACTCTGTTTGCTGAACAAACCCTGCACCTGAGGCTGAGGCGGGATGGTCTGGTGGTGCCAGTTATGGCTTCAGACTGCCTGGCCCATCCCTGCAAACATAACCAGGAGGTTCTTAGCAAACACCACAGAGCAAAGTCCTCATCAGGTGCGTTAACCAACATGCAGCGACAATTTATAATACCAACAGACATGTAGTTGAGGTCATTAGTTAGTTCTCTGTGTATATGAACGGTTAGCAGTTTAACACTTTGGGACCAGATCTGTCTTTAAAGTGTAAGAACTGCAATACCCATAGAGCTGCATCAGGCCTTTACTGGTTCAACGTCTTGTTCTGTGGGCAAACAACTAGAAATGACTGCATCTTCAGGTTTAATCCTAGTTTTCTTTTTTATTTTACTGGATTTAATATTGGGGTTCCATTCTGCAAGTTTATTTATGTAAAACTAAAACTCATGGTCCATTGATCAGATTAGAAGTGTCTTCTAAGATGATGGGTAGTTATGTCACTTCACCCACATGACAACCACTTCACTTCCGTTTTAGTTAAGAGCGTGTAACTTCCTCAGAAGTTACACGCTCTCTTTACACAGGAAAAGAGCTAAAAGAAGCAGAAAAAGGAAAAAAACTAAGATAGATTTTGCTGTTCTTCCTAGGGGAGGAAAGGCCAAGTGGGGCTGTTGACCACAGAGTGCTCTTTATCTTTATGAATGAATATTATCCCGTCAGCTTAGTTTAATATCACCGTGGACAAGAGGTGTCAGAACTGAGGAGTAAGGTCACCCATGTCGCTGCACAAACACAGCTGATGCCAGCTGGTAGAGGAGCAGTTTGTTGTTGAAGCCGTGCAATGAAGGTAAGGGAGGTTTAGCCTGAGAAATATCATCTGTAAGCTCAGAATTATTTTGCTTTGTTTTGTTTTTTGTTTTTTGTTTTTTTTGTTTTTTTTAAAGATGCATGCTTAGTTAAGGGTATGGCATGCAAGCTTGAACACAGGATGTTGTCGGTTGATGATATGAACTTAATGACATTGGATCGGCTGATCTGCAGAGCTGAACTGTCAAAGCACAGCTGATGGTCTCCTTCAAAACGTGCATAGCACATTTTTAGTGCATAAAAACAAGAGCCATTTTCAGAGAAAATGCTAAGTGTCATCTTAATTATAGCAACTCATTAGTCCAGTACTAACATAATAGAACACGAAGGGGATTAATGACTTGAAGGCCTCATTACTGCAGTTGGTTTGATCAAAGCACCTGCAGTTTTTCAATCCACCTCTAGAGGGCGCATTGTTCCAGGCATGCTGATATAGGAGGGAGGCAGGGAGGTAAACTCACAGTGGAGGAATTAACACTTGTCAGACGGGAATAACAAAAGATTTCCATTCTAGAGAGAAGACATCTGTCACGTTGTAGTCTTTTAGGCTGATGTCCACGTATAAAAAGAGGAGAAGTGAAAGCAGAGGATTAGATATCTTGGATATCTTTAGAAGCTCTAGCAGTGATAGATTTGTTTAGTTACTTTTCATGCAGTCATATTGGCCTACCTCCCAGGATGCAGTCAGGGGTAACGTCTTTTCATGTGCCAACTTCTGGAGTTTGTCCCTGAGACCCTGAATTTAAAATAATCTTTATTGTATTGTAATAATGCTTAATATGCAAATATAGTTATTATTTAAAGAGATTTGAAAGGAAGTAGCATTGAACTTAATCTGCTTCTTGTCTGAACATTGAAAGAGATAACAGAGTTTTTAATTAGAGCTTTCTTTCTTTTTTTGGGACAAATAAATACCCTTGCTGTTTTTAGGTTGGATATATATTTAAGTTCCGTGCAACTGCCAGACACCTATGTTGGTTTCAGGTGATGACAAGCCAGCATTGTTTGTTTTGTGGCTGAGAGGATGAGCTTGAGCAAAAAAAAAAAAAAAAAACCCCAATAGGGAGGCAGAGCTTGATATATAAGCGTACGACATAAAAGTCACACACAAACAGATTTTCCTCTGCTCTTTCTTCACAGATGTTTGTGCTGCAGTTGACTGTGGAGAGTCTTTGTGCGTAGGACTGGAGAACGGTCACTCCCACTGCGCACACAGGCCTGTTCAGCACAGCAAGGTAGGAGGGGCTCGGGTGCTAGAAAGACTGTATTTCATCACACACTATATCTCTTTCCTTCCAGGGTTGTGCAAGGGGGAAAAAAGAAGCTCACAACAACTATGCATTTTATTGTGAGCTTGTTCCCACTTATTTGGCAGCTTTGAGGCTGTCACAAACTAGACTGGCAGCAATCTGTAGCATCACCATAATTAGGATAGTCCATCATAGCCACTGGTATAAACACAGCTTATTACTGTCACACAGACACTGAGAAAAGAGGTTGTCCTGCAGCAAACACATTTATACATGCATATACAGACAAGGATGTTTGAGGGTGTAAGTCCAGTGAAGAGTTGTAGTTTTCTTATAATGTATTTAAAATAATTTAATAGGTATTTTTCTGCCTTATTGTGGCTGTTTCTCTTTAAGAGTCTTGGCTTTGCTACAGCACACTGCATTTAATACCAGTCTTCCTTTCAAACTGTTTTACAGAAATATCTGTTCTATAAACATGCCAAACACTCGTCCCTAATGAATTACGGCAGATTGCATATCTATTTCTGTCCTGTCAGGTTTTTGATATGTAAACTGACTTTACTGAAGTCATTAAACGGAGTGTGGGCCTGTCCCCTTGGGAATTATGCCTTAGCAATGTTGTAATGTAATACAGGAAAATCTGTAAGCTGATGTTTGAGAGCACTAATGGGTGCGTGTGGTCACTGCAAAAGCCATGTGTTAATGATGTAGACATGGCAGAAAGCCTGAGAGCTGATGAGTGCATGTTGGTGCATATTCACCTTCTCTAAAGTCATTCAGCTAATATTTCATGTCCTCCGAAGCTGTGTACTGTAATTGTTATTATAATTGTGAGTGCATGTTTGGCTAATTTGCCCACCATTAAATATGGGGCAAATGAAAAGGGAACCAGCATTAGTACAGTGCTTATTTTCATCAGGGAATATTTAAAGGAAAATCCAGGCCAAATATCCAGGAAACATTGTTAATTGCTTCTGGTCTGCTTGTTTCAGAAGATGCTGTGTAGTATCTGACCTAAGTTCAACCAGAAGGTGGATTAGAAAAGAAAACTCTTCTGATCTCTGCGCTGGCTCTATTCGTCTCTCCTTCTGTTTGCCCAGCGACATGAGTCAGTTCCACTATTGAGATCTGCACTGCAGCACTGCTGCTTGCTGCTCAGCTCCCTGCCGTTTTGTATTTTTACTGGGGGATGATTAGAGTATAGGTGTGTCACAACTGTCATTGTATACATATGAGACAAAAAAGGAGGCAAAGCTCTCCTTTTTCATTAGGGAGAGGCAACCACTGTGAAGAGAATTTGAAAAAGGAAAAAAAAGAGGCAAAGATGAAACACAGGATGAGATATTGGTGCTGTAAACAACATTTTTGTTGCCATGCAGAGCTGGATTTAATCATAGCTCAGCTATCAGTTTTTGCTCTCCACTGTGGGGAGAAAGAAATCGAGTCACCGGATAGGAAATCGGCCATGTATCAGCATATAAGACCACGCGCGCATGAACGCTGCCGATGAAAGTCAATGGAGATGGATGGAACGGAAGGACTCATTTCAAGCCTGTTGTCACACCTTGTACTCAGCTGCCTCACTAGACTGAATTCGTTTGATTAATTGGTCCATTGCATTCCAATTTGTGGTTTTTGCAGAAGAGAAATCTGTTTTTTTCCCCCCTCTCTCTCTCTCTCTCTCTTTCTCTCTCTCTCTTTGTCTGTGGTTTTGACTGAATTCTGTTCTTGGTGTTTTTTTAATGTTATTGTTTACCCTCAGGATACTGATTGCGATTCTTGTGCTGTGCTTGGGAGTTATTTAATGAAACATTTAGCCATAAACCACCGTAGCAACTGGTGTAACTTTATGCTGTGCTTCTGTTATGAGCATAACTAATCGATTGCTGATCAACTGAAGTGGTCCCTGATAACTCCCATGAGGCACCCCGGATTGAATTGATTTGACATGGATATAGGGTGGAAAGATGAGTTGAGGAGAAATTAAAAGTAGCCGTGTGCTCTATGCATCACCATAATTCAGAGATTTCAAATTGTAGTTTTGCTGCTTTCAGCTCCTCAAAAAGAAGTCTGCATTGATATTAAATTGAATGTATTTAGGCTTGTAGGAATATTTTACCTACTTCTTTTGCAAAGAGCCTGCAGTGAAGAGCTGGACTTACTGATACTATCAGTTTAATCTTGACTGACGGCTAAATCTCTAGCATTAATATCTGTGGTACGGATGCAACCAAAATGTAATTCCCTGACCTTAAAAATATGAGTTTCTGACTCATTTGTATGCTGACTGATTAATTATGCACATTCCTGGAGTCATCGCTGCCCAGCAGCGTACCGAGGCTGAGAAACTGCACTACAACTTTTATTTCTAGGACACTGCGTCACTTCACCGCAGCATTTTGCTTAACAGCACCAGCAACTGGATATCAACACACTAGCCGTTTTGAGCACGCACCATGGCTGATTCATGAAAGAAGAGGATATTATCGGAAGGAAAGGGTCAGAACAAGAGATAAGAAAAGAGTCATTGAGAAAATCTGCCAAAGTTCAGTAGTGCAGCTTTAAAACATTAAGCTATTTCATTCTTCTGTCTTGTATTAACCAGACTAGGTCAAGGGCCTCCTTTTTTTTTTTTATATATATTTCATTAAAAACAACCGTAGATGTCTGAAGCGCTAACCAGTAGTTGGTTGAATCCCATAAAGCAACGTTTCTCTCTTAATTTATGAACACAGGTAATATTTTGCTGTTAGTTACTGATATGCAACTTTAATGTCAGTTTCATCATGTAGTAAATACTCTATTATTCATACACTCTGTAATTTACAGTTTGGCATGTTGTAAATAGGCATTCATGTCTTGCTTTAAACCAAAGGTTAGACATATTAAGCCTCTTTGCTTTTGTCCAGACCAGACATTTTACTAAGAGCATTTGTGAGTGGACTTACTATACGATGTAACTGGGTCCATGCTCTGTCTGGCTCAGTTTGGTGAGATTCAGCTTGATCCACTTGATTAACTCAACTCAACTTTATTTATATAGCCCTTTAAAACAACCACAGCTGAAACAAAGTGCTGTACATAAATGGACAAAGCAACACAAAGTACAAAAATCAACCAGGAAATAAATAATATCATAAAATATAATAAAATAATTGTTCATTGTTTTAAAAATGGTTTTAAAACAATAAGCAATTTTAAAAGAACAAATATAAACAAATAAAACCAATAAGTAAAACAAACCACTGCACACTAAAACAGGAACAGTCTCATACTGGGCTGAAAGCCAAAGAATAAAAATTAAAGATTAAGGAACTGATGTTATTAGGTTTTTACTAATAAGTAATACTAGAAAATAGGCCTACATGCATTTCTGCTATTAAGCTATATCTCTTCTTCTTTTATCCCCCTGGTATGTCTGTTCTTTTTATTTTTACTGGTCTCAGTGGACGAGAAGAGTCTGAGGTGTTTTAACACTTCTTAAAAATGTGCGAATTGAAAGCAGGGTCTTGGCTCTCCTCTCTTATCATGGCTCCCAGACTTCAAAAAGATATGCCTAGAGATATTTGCATGCTTCTTCTTCAAACGTGGTCTTCCTTATCATCATCTTCCTTGGAGCTGTTTGCATTTCCTCCCTTAACGTTAGAGAATCTCCTTCACCCGGCTGCCGTGTGTGTGGCTGTTGGATGGGAGTTGAGGGGGGTAATTTGGGAATGTGTGTGTGTGTGTTATGACTAAGCCCATCAGCTACCATCTGGCTGTGAGCAGGCTAATAATCTGGGCTTATTGCTGGCAGACCAGTTAATGCAAGTCCTCTCTTGTCAGTCGACTTTATTGTAAACAAGTTGGAGTTAAACACTTGGGACCCCAACCCACTATGATACCAGCCTGGCTGGAATGAGCTCACTGGGGGCTGCCAGTTCGTCAGCTGCACCAACTGTGACCCGAACAAGGAACAGTGAAGATGCCCGGCTGTGCCGTTACACCACCACCTTAATGGCCCTCTTGCACGAACAGTCACCAGCCCATGCATTGTGGTCTCTCTTGGCCATGTGCTGGTTTTGGTCATCTGGCTGTGAAGCCGAGGAGAAGGAACTTTTTCTGGGATCTGGGCTGCTCAGCCTGGGACGGATCCTCAAGGACAAACTGGCCTGCCTGGCTGAAGACATGACTGCCTGCCTGCCCTGCCACAGGGACACCAAGGGGGACAAACAGCCGGTAATTATGGGCCGATTTGCTGTTTGCTTGTGGGTGTGTTTTAACTGAGAAAACTGATACTATAAGGATTCACACTTGAGCTGTGAATGTTCATGCAACCCACAAATTCCTGTTAAAATATCCTCACAATTGTGAATCTATGTTATGGTCAGAGAATGCAACAGTTTTTTTTAAGTGCATTAGTAAAATAAGTACTGTATGTCTCAAGAAATGGACTTCCGTTTTGGTTCAGTATATAGCAGGACTGGTTTTTACAGCTTTTATAAGTAGTTACTTTCATAAAGGTCTACTTATTTGACTTTAGTATAAGTTATGTTATTTTTAGCAGTTGTATGGCATGTCTAGTTTTTATCCTAAACATCTGATTCACCTGATTCAGAGTTTTTATCCAGACCTTGGCTGCCATTAACTCTACATACTTGTTTGTCATCAACATACATTTCCACTTTTATTTATTTTTAGGCATCTTGGAATTAGAATAATGTATAATGCTGCGATTCTTTTGCCTTTGTACCAGCAGTCATCTAGTGGAGTGGGCCTGAATAGCCTGGGGGACTGAGTAGAATGGGTGCTTTAATCTGGAGCTGGCTTCATTATTAAAACACACTCCTCTCCAAAGTCCTCCGAGACTCGGCAGAATAATATTTGTTAAGGATGAATAATAAAAGGCGTAAATGGGGCTTGAGTGGAGCGCGACGGGACGGCCCACCCCCTCATCATCTTCTCTCCTCCCCACTGCTGTGTTTGATTTATGAGTCTGTCTTTTTTTTATTGGGCTTTTGAAAAGAAGGTGGCATCGTGGCACTATGGCCCACTAACATGGCAAATGAATCACCGAGCTGCCTACTGGCCACTGGGCGGTTGCTCCCTCTCTTTCGCTGCCTTACAGCATCATGATGAGGCTGTTTCCTGTGAGAGGGTAAAACCAACCCCAGGGGCATGCCTGTATATCGTTCTCCACTCATTTATTTGTTTATTTTGGCAAAGATAGGACTCCTCCGTGGCTAAAGCACAAGGCTTCTCCTTTGATTTATGGAACGTTTCATCTGCAAAGCACAGAGCTTCTGCACATGATTTGAAGCTTTAAAAGTGATATGGAGGTGGTGTTTAGTGTTTATCTTTAGCCCAGCCAGTCTGATGCAGCTCAGCTGTGTTGTTTTCTCTTTTTTTTACTTGTGTTTCTGCCAGAAATTTGAGGACAAAAAGACTAGAATGGGACTTAATTGTGTTCCGTGTCATGCTGTTCTAAATTAGTCAATTTAAAACAAACCCCAATGCTGATTTGCTAAATAAAACCCTTGACAGGTTGAGTGTAAAACATTAGTAATATAATTGGAATGACATGTTTTACAGGAAAACCTGTGGTCCTGGATTTTCTGTACATTGTACTGTGACGTGAACTACCCACTAGATTAAAAACACTCCCTTCACGCTGCTGCAGCCTTCCCCCTGCAGGACAATATACCCTACCCTAAGCAAAACTCCACAGGTGCATCATGAAGACAAAGAACCCAAGATGATCAGGTGGCAGAAGCCTGAAGCAAGGTGAAAATCATTGGAGCCAAATGTGATGGTACCCAAGACCGGGGAGCATGGGTAGCATTGGCATGACCTGATATGACTGGGTTGTTTTAACAGGACAAAACAAAGTTGAACATTATTAAACAGGTGCTGTATATATGAATATGGCTACCTCTGCTTTAAAATTTATCTTTATGCCTCAAATGCAGAGCTTCTTGTCTCATATGGCATTTCAGAATATGATTAGAAACTATGAGGATTCTCTTGATAATTCAGATTCTGTTCAAAAGACATTACTTATGTGTTATCTAATCATTGTAGAGCTTACTCATGATGTTACAGCGCTGATTAAAATCCATGAGGAGCAGTCTTTTTAGACAAGCAATTGTCTACTTAAAGGAAATTGTACAAGACGTCCACATCCTTTCTGGTAGTGCCTCACTAATCATAAACTGTTTCTAAAAGCAGCCTTCGTATGTTTATTTCCTCCATGACTCTATCCTGTGCTTTGAGTGATGCATATCATGTTTTATTCTATTATAGCCATAGTTAACATTCCTGCCCTGTTACCCCCCCACCCCCTAGATCAGAGCCTCTCATTTTTGAGTCAGCCATTCCTCTGTGTGTGGAGGTAACAAGCCAGAACACTCTTCATTGTACTGCTGCTATTGAGAGACTGGACACCGGTACAGCTCCTGGCCTCTCCATTCAGCTTTCTGGAAATCACAGCAGAGGTCCCATGGAGCCGAAGAGGAGGAGTGGAGATCTCTGAGGGAAAGTAGGATGGATGGCATTGTGCAAAGTTTAAGATATAGTGGGAGTAATGCTGTTGCAAAGAGACTGATGATAATAGCTTCTAGTGAAAGAATTCCCCAATGTGGCCAGACTTTACACTACTGATTGATATGCAAAACAAGCCAGCAGCAAGCGCTTTTTCCCTGCCTACGCTTATGGGATGGCAGGATGCAGGATCAATGGCACGATCTCCATCAAAGCCAACCCCACCCGAGAGGCAGAGGTGTACTCAAGACTAAGGCTTCTGACCGGGGCCTAACAGACAGACAGCATTAAATTAAGGAGCACAAGGAAGGAGACAAAGGGTAGGGAAAAGTGAAGAGATTTACTAATCATCAGATGAAAATTAAGAGGTGGGGAGGACGGAAAGATAAAAATCTCCCAAGACGGTCAAGCTGTATTTTGGGCAAGTTAAACAACCAGAGACGGTTGTGTGGAGCTGTCATGCCGACAACCAGGGGAGGCAGGCTGCGTTGGAAGGGCTGCTCGCTGGCCAGGAGGACCCAGCGGCAGGCCACAGCAGCATGGAGGCTGCTGTACAGACTGCTCTTCATGGTAACCAGGAGACTGGGCGAGGTAGCCACACCTACGGTCTTATTTCTTTTTTACTTTTCTTTCCTAAGAATTGTGTTAAAACAGACTGTCATATATAGAAGTTTGAAATGTATATGGTTTGGCTTGAGTGTGATAAGAATGCTGCTTTGTAGGTTTAGCTTGTTTGTCTGAGCATTCAAGTAAATTACATGTGTGCAGGCAGCTGAGCTACCAGATGTTGACAGAATATAAAACTGGGGATAAAACAACAGTTTTTATGATAAATATTTTTTAAATGTATGATTGGCAAAGGCTTATTTTCTTAGTTGACTAAAAGGCACAAGCAGTAATAAAAACGCAGTGTGGAGCTGACACCTGTAAGCAAGAAAGCCTAAGCAGGATTTTGCAGCAGCATTGTCAGATCCACTTTTTTTTTTCTTTTTCTTTTTTTTTTTTTCTTTTTTTGGGCGCTCCCAGGCTTTTTCCCGCCTCTGCTGGCTCTCATCCGCAGCTCTTAATTGGTTATTTGGGCTAGCTGTCAGGCTGTGTTGGTTGGACTGTTGTGAGGCAGTTGCAGTTCCTGAGTCATGACTGTGCAGCCCCCACCCACCCTCTTTCCTTGCCTTTTTTCTGCCTGCCCACCTTCTCTTGTCACGCTCCAATGCAGATATCTGTCATTTAGTCCTTATGAAAACTGGTAAAAACATCTTTCCTCGTGCACGCTTCCAAATAAGCATATTCACTCCTTTTCCCAGCTCTGTTGCACCTCCGTCATCAAATTATCTTACGTGCATTTGAGGTGATCATGTGTCCATGTTCTGCCAGCATGGGGGCATGATGGGAATTAGCTCAGCACTTGAGTGGAGGTATATGCTACCGGGTGCGTGCATGTTTAAAAAGACCCCAACAAACCACTCTTGGGTGCCTGTTGCTGAAATAAGCTTCAGATATGACCCTTATCAGTCTCCACAAGGCTGCTCTCCCCTGTCTGGAGCTACCATGGCCTATTTGATGAATTTGTTGCTTTGATACCCTTCAACCTCTATGTTTCCTTCAGGCAATCTTCCCCGTCTGTCTGGGTGGTGGGAATTTTTCTACTGCGTGTATCGGTAAATGAGGGCTGATTGTGCTGTGTGTGGCATCATCATCAGTGGCTGATGCAGGCTTATGATCTTTAAAGGGAAAGTATGTCAGCATCAATATTTGCAAGTGTAAATAAATGCTGGCATGCAATACTGTCGTATTTATGGTCATTCTTCTAGACTGCTCAGGCTTTAAAATTGATGTTTATTTTACCTGATTGCATTTGTTTTTTTTTTTTTTTTAAAGATATGAATTGTGAATGTGAATTAGCATGCTAAAATATGTCCATTTGCAGCATAAGAGTGAGTCTTGTCCCTCCATCAGCGCATAGGGAGACACCAAGTCCCCTCATAATTATCAGCCCACATTCAAAGAACACATCACAGTGCTGCTGTGGGTGGTGGATCACTTATAGGAGGCTTAGTCCAGACATACACAGACAACATTTCTTTTTTTTTTTCTCTTCTTTAGTCTCTTTCAACCTTAAAGCTACACTGAAATACTGGGAGGGCCATCTCTGGAGTGACCATGCTATAATGAGCTAGCTGAAGAGTCACCGGCTTATTAATGGAAGCCTTGATTGTCTTGTGGGCTCTCAGAGCTCTGGGAGTGGGTGGGGGTGTTATGGGTGGGAGCTCATACCAGTATCGGGGCTAAATGACTCAGACAAGCTTTCACACACTGCTTGGGTTGTGTGCATGCATGCGTTTCAATGCTTATAGCGTTAGAATGAAGGGTGTATCGATCCATGTCTGCTGCTGTACACTGTTTGGTAGGGAGCTGTACTTGACTGCTTGCTCATGCGATATTTTGAATAGCAACACACACACACGCACATAGGGGAAGGCAGAGAGTGCTGAGCAGCTGTTTTGCTTGGCACCATTGTTGTCCCACTGCTCTGTGTTGCTGTGCAGCAGATTGGAACCTGCTATTACTGGCATTTATCAGCGTTTGCTGATTTCAGGGATTGACCATAGATTATAATGCTACATCATGTCATTCACTGGGAATAAGGATTGGCCATCACAAAAGTATTTCTATTATGAAAAGAATCATAATATAATTGATAGCTTGCACACTGCAGTCCAGCACAGCTTGCTGCTGTTGATGAAGCATTTAGCTTGTCTAGTGGGTGTGCATTCACAAAAAAAGGTTTTAAAGTAGGCCTAAAGTAAGCGTTTCCCACATTATTTCTAGGGAATAAGAACTGAGAAGCTCTTAATTGTTCATTTTTCTACCACAGCTACAAACAAACTACAAAAAACTTGTGCGCCACAGGCAAAACCTCTCAATATGGTACCTGGGACTTATGTTAATGTTCCTTCCTGAGGCTGTACAGTTCAAGTGAATGAAAAGTGATGCAGCTCATCTGTTCGCATGTAACACCTCCATGGGGTGCCATATTTTTGTGATTGAGCTCCCTTTTGCTCTCTTAATAGATGCTATTACAAACTAATACATGCCCGCGTGAGATTTCCTTCCATGTCTGATATTATAAGGAACTGATGTGACACAAAGCTTCATAACTACCCATCATGGATTTAGAAGAACAATGAAATGTTCTGCAAGTCTGTTGGGATATAGTTAGTAGTGGTTCTTTGATACAAAGCCAATTAGCAAAAACCGCATAACTAAATCTCCATAACGTTCTCAGAATACCCAGGGGGAAGACTGAGCATGCACACCGTCGAATTACTGTATATACATAATTATATCATACAGCTTTGGTACAGAAATCATTAGTTGTAAATGGTTAACTGAGGGATAGTTTTAATGAATCCTTGGGAATGTAAAGGTGTGAACATCTGTGTGTGTGCGTGCAGTACAATGGGATGTATATTTTTATCCAGTTGAAAGTTTTAATCCCTGAGCTGCCTAACCTAAATACACCATCCATCTCTCTGTCGCCCTCTACAGAGCGTGGACACGGTGTGCACTCTCTACCAAACCTTCCAGGAAGGCTCAGGCACTGTGGAAATGAAGGACAACGGCAGGGAGCCTTCGGTGAGGCCGGGAGGGGAAGTGGGCTCGGGTTCTACCAGAGAGGGTACCCTGCTCAGGCCCTGCCCCAAGCATATGAGCGCCACCGAGAGGCTGCGCAAGGTCATCCAGGAGCTGGTGGACACAGAGAAGTCCTATGTGAAGGTGACACTGTGAAGCTTTGACAGCTGTAATATTAGAATTTAATCTAAGAAGCCAGCATGAATATTTAATCAGACGTGACCTCATGCTTTCTAAAGATTTAGTAAGCTGCTTCACCATCCCCTTTATCAAGGCGGTGAAGAGATAAAAAAAAAAAAAACGTGAGCAATAGAGAGTCCATTTTCCTTTGACACGGCTGGAGTGAGCCTCCTCTTCCTATCTAGCCTTATTTATTTCTCTCCTTTCTCCTTGTTTACCATCACAAACCCTTTCTACCTGATGCAGTCATGATCTTCTCAGCTCTGCAATGCTTGTCTGGTTGGCATTTTCCCCTCTTTCTTCTTTATTTCCTCATTTTCTCCATTTAGTCCCCTTCCCTGTTCACTCCTCTGCTATTGAGTTGTAATTGAAGGAGGAAATTATCTTCCCAGAGTAGCTTGATGCAGGCCTTTTCGTCTGTATCCACGCACCACCACCAGCCGGGATAGCAAGGGGAGGGAAGGAGGAGGAGGAAGCACATAAATCAACCTAATGAGAATATCCCTACTGATACCAAGACAAGCTACAGCCACATTAAGTGGGAGCAGGCGGGGGGTAGTAGAGGAAGAGAGTTGGAGGTTATAAAGAAAGAAATCTGATGATGAAGGAAATTTGAAGAATGTGCAGGTTAAGGGATAATATGTTAATATGAAGTGACTGACCGTCTTGTTGAATTTTTTTTTTCATGTAGGACCTGGACTGTTTGTTCAAGATCTACCTTAAACCCCTGCAGAATGAAACCTTTCTAACACTGGATGAGGTAAGTGATTTATTTTAAAATAATATAGAATATGCATGGGAAGGTGTAGCTGCCAGAGGCAAGTCCTAGGATTTACTGATTCAATACAAGACGTCAAATTCATTGAATGTTTATTACCACAGATGAACTTATGAACTTTTCTGAGCCATCCTCCTTATTACCACTTCAACTGCCTGGAGGAAAAATTAGCATTCCCCTACAATGACCTTCCACAATCCCAAAGGGACACACTAATAAAGGCCGGCTTAGGAATAAACCCACCCTCAAAGCATGCACCTCGATCCACTGATTGCTGTGCAAGCTCTTTATCATAAATGTATGATTTTTTTTCTCTTTTGAAACCATTTTTATTAGGCTGTGGCAAGGTATAGTTTTGCTACAGCACGCTAATGAACTTCATGGCAGGCATGACCTCAAACACATAGTGTCCCTCCCAGGACACGCCAGTCGATAGGCCACTGAGTACTGGGGCAAATCAAAAGGCCATTAAGAGACACAGGGACGTGTCCAGACAGAATGGACAAGGACGTGTTGGCCCCCAAATGGCTTTTAATGAAGAGTATTGCCGACCCTGGCTGTACGTGTCGGGGAGTGTTGGACAGTAGACGTTGGTACATTTATATGTGCTACATTTCATAGCTTGTCCCTAAGTGCCTTTGTAGATGGAGCTATCTCAGTGGAAGTTTTATAACACTCCAGGGTGCCTGTCTGACTGATTGTTATGAATTACAAGCCATCTAACGTGTTTTTTTCCTTTTATATAACCTCATATTCGTTCATTCTCTCCCCTCTCCTCCTCCCACTCCTATCTCTGCTGCTCTCCTTTCATACATCCTCATCAATCAACTTCCTACATTTCCACCATACCTTTCTCCTTTTTCTATCCATAACTCTGCTACCCCCATCCCCTGCGCTCCCTCTTAGATGGAGAGCCTGTTTGGCAGCCTGCCTGAGATGCTGGACTTTCAGAGGGTCTTCTTGCAGACTCTTGAGGAAAGGATTGCCTCCTCTCCTGACTTCAACACCCTAGAGACTCCCTCCCAGTTTAAGGTGGGATTCACACAGTGATAAATCTCTTTATTGATTAAAAGTGAACATCATTCACAAACCAGGTGATTTGAGTCACTCTTCTAAAGAAAGGCATGATCTTTGAGTTTTTGGGGTTTATAAATAATTGAGCTGGTGCAACAGGAGCATCATCGGCTGATTTATAAGCTTGACATGACAAGGTGTGGGGTCTATTGATTGAGGCTGCGGTTCAGTGGTTGGATTGTGAGCTGCTGAAAGCCTGTTCGCTGAAAAAGGTTACTCGAAAGAAGGACGACATAGGAGGGGTGTCTGCATCGTCTCATGAGAGGAAGGATGGTCGTGACTTTACATGTCCGCACTCATTCATCCTCTCTCTTGCTTTGTGTAGAACCACTCTCCATCTGTGTGCAACACTCACCCCCTTGTTTTTGTTCTCCTCCTCACAGAAGCTGTTGTTTTCTCTCGGGGGTTCGTTTCTCTACTATGCTGACCACTTCAAGCTCTACAGTGGCTTCTGTGCAAACCACATCAAGGTCCAACAGGTCTTAAAGAGAGGTACTATATCCTAATAAGGTCAAGGATTTTCCAAACTCTGCCACACCCGTGTTGAAGTCAGCTCTCTTGCACTTGCGTTGCATCAGAAGTGCCTTTCGGCACTCACCTCTGGAATTTTGGCCTTCTCGTTTGGGTCGGAAATCAATTATGCATGAAAGTTAAACGTCCCAGAGTGAAACATGTGGATGAAAGTGAAGTGAGTGATGCCTCTCCAATTTTACTCCAAGCCAAACTCCATTTTCAACATCCTGCACAGATACAATTACCATCTTAAAGCTATAAGATGCAAAATATCCTCCACCTTTCATTTTGCAGGCTACAGTTTCAAATCATTCACAGTTTAAACAAATACAAGCACATCTTAACACAGAGACTTTGCATAACCTTTTCCACTTGACGGCTCGCAAGCCCTCATAATTCCTCTGTTCTCCTGCAGCATGTGACAGCATAGGAAATTTTAAAGTTGATTCATGTCCGCTAAGATGCCGGCCTTTGTGACACTGTTTGGGAATGCTGCCCAGCAAAGAGAAAGATGTAAGACGTTTGGCTTCTTTGTCAGCACAAGAAGGTTCGGAGGGCAAAATGCATCCCTGTGCTGCTTAAAGCTGCCACCATTGCCAGTTCTGTTTGGGTTTTTCCTTGAAGTAAGCAGCAGGATGCATGTTTAATAGGATTAGCACTGGGTCAGATTTACCTGAAGGAGAATAAATATGATCAAACACTGATACATAAAAGCATTTTAAGTGCTGTTATCTATGTTGATCTTTAAATGATGTTAAGGATAACGTAAACGTAGCCCATGGATAATATGCCTTAGTATTTATGCAGTGCCATCGTAGTGCAAAATGCCTAAAAAATCTGTGCATGAAGGGAAAAAGGTGCCAGATTCTAAGTAGTAATATTCTTCAATCAAAGCTTTAAATGTTGGAGCGTGTTCTAAAAGGTGAGGACAAACTAACATTGACACAACAGGTAGCGCAAAAATAGCAAGGTACACATTAACAGCAGCCAAGTGCACAGACTGAGTACAGTTTGTGTGATGATGATTTCAACCAGCTGATCCACACCAGTAATCTGTGGGTGTTTATCAGTCTTTTCAGTAATTATATGCAGCTCTCTGCCATCTTAATCACCCCACCCCCAATCCCACTTCCCTGTTATGCCAAGGGCTGCTGCACTTTCTCTCTCGTTTATTTGTCGACTCGTTAATTGCTTGCCAATTACTCCAGGAGGTGCCGATGCGGCTGCCTGTCTGTGGCTGGAAGTGTTATAATTATTACAATAATGGCCCCCTCTGAAAGTGTTGCGGAAGCGCACCGCTGAGGGAAAATGTCACCACCTTTACAGAAGAGCCAAACTTTAGTGTTTCACACCCTCTGAGGCTCTTTGCTTCAGGCTAAACAAAGTGGCCCACCACACTCCTGCAAATTGATTTGTTTTAGTTCAGCTTTGTTCTGATGAGTTTGATCTAATGGACTGAGTAAAGCAGGAGGTGCAGGTTTACACCACCCCCTGCTGGAGACAGGCTATTGCACCATGATTCTGCACTGACAGATTACAAAAAGTCATATGGTAGACTAAAAAAATCCAAATTGGCTTAATGTGTTTGTGCTTATATGTTTTGTTTTTGGGTTTTTTTTTAAAGCTAAGACGGATCAGGCCTTCAAAGAATTCCTGGATGCGAGAAACCCCACCAAGCAGCACTCCTCCACTCTGGAGTCATACCTGATTAAACCGGTGCAGAGGGTGCTAAAGTACCCCCTGCTGCTGAGGGAGCTGGTCTCCCTCACTGACGTAGACAGCGAGGAGCACTACCACCTCACCGGTAAGACGCATGCCGCAAAAACAGTTCAAGTTCACTCTTTGCATTTCAGTTTCATGTTGATATTTCAAGCCTGTGAATATTAAGTGACAAATCTTAAGAACCAACACTCGGTGCAAATAAAAACCTGCCACTGTAATGCAAAGCAAACATTTGGACTCCATAGATTGCTGTTGACGCATTGTTTGGTTTTCCATCCTTGCAGAGGCTCTAAAAGCCATGGAGAAGGTGGCGAGCCACATCAATGAGATGCAGAAGATCTACGAGGATTACGGCTCCGTGTTTGATCAGCTAGTTACCGAGCAGACCAGCCATGATAAAGAGGTGGATACGCTGCTCAAAGTTCGATTTATAATAGTTATTTCTGAGTGTTGAGAGACATGTTCTTGGCTTTGCTGAGTTTAAAACATGAACACTCTTAATAGAAAGGCTTGCTCATGAAAAAAAATTAAAATGCTAAATCCTTATCACTATTAGTTTATGCTACTTGAGCCCAGCTAACTGTGAGTAGATCAGAGTGGAGCTGTTAGTGCTTGTGCATTGCCTCTGGGGATTGAATAAATTTACAAATTGATGGATTATTTATTTGAAAACCACTGCAGTATAAATATTCAAAGTGAATGCTAAATAATGTTGTCAACTGTACCATATATATTTTCATTGATTTTAAACAGCTCTTAAAGACGATAAAAAAGGCTTCACTTAAAATCAGCTTTCAGCCTGTGTAGAAAGACTCGTTGCTGGTGTCTGCTGAAAACCATTCATAGACATGCTTACTTCGTATGTATCTTCCATTTTCATGAAAACCTAAATGTTTTGCTTGTTCTTCTTAAGCTCCAAATTTCTTTAAAACTGTTTGTTGCCTCTCGTGTCCCCTCTCAGGTCACAGAGATTTCTATGGGAGAGTTTCTTGTGCACTCCTCTGTGATCTGGCTCAACCCTCATCCATCGTTGGGCCGCATGAGAAAAGACCCCGAGCTGACTGTGTTTGGTGAGGCTTCATGGATGTTTATAGAACAAGTGAACTGGATTTGTTAAGGAGCTGCACGGCAGCACTCAGACTGAGACTCTCTGTGAATTTAAATATCCACAGCTGTAATGTTGATATATGCTTTAAGGCTTCAAACTGGCATCTAAAATGCTTCTGTGGGTTGAACTCTTTCAGTCAGCTTCTCCCAAGAGGTGTTTACAGTTAAAACTTAAGACGCTGGTGTGTGTTTTTTATTTATTTATTTCCCCCCCCCTCTTACCAGTCTTCAAGAAAGCAGTGATATTGGTCTACAGGGAAAACGGCAAGCTGAAGAAAAAGATGGTAAGAACTGTGTCTGTTAGTTTCTTGAATCAGAAATTGTGTGTTTGCTTTGGTGTGAAACATGGCATTGTTCTTTTTTTTAAACTCCGTGTTTTGGTTTTTTTTTCTGCTTGATGACCAGACGAACCCTCGCTCTGCGCTTTGTCACGGAGATTCTGACCCGTTCAAGTTCCGCTGGCTCATCCCACTCTCTGCGCTGCAGGTCAGACTGGGAAACACTGCAGGTAAGATGCCGGCACACGTTCGGATTATCCACAAAGTACATTGACTAAATTGTTGTTACCCTCATATGTCCCAGTACACACCTCTTAGATCACCGTGCGCGCTCACACACCCGTCTTCTGGCATTTCTGTTCAGCTCCCCCTCCTTTCTTATCGCCTTTTGAAACCATAAACCATATTTAGACTACGTGATTAAAAGCCTCCCCTTCATTTCTTTGCTCCCTCAGGAACAGGCACGGAAAGCAGCTGCATCTGGGAGCTGATTCACTCCAAGTCTGAGGTGGAAGGCAGACCAGAGACAGTCTTCCAGCTGTGTAGCAGGTCAGAGATTAAACTTTCAGGTGGTTAGTAATCATGAATATCGATTATTCATGGTTTCTGCATTCCAATTTAATCCCCAATTACATTCACAATTAAAGGAATTTGTAGTGAGAGTTGTAGTTTTGGCATCAGTTCTATTACTTGTGTTGATGTGTTGCTTTTTGACCTTATTTAAAGGCAATTTAATAGATTATTAGATTGTTGGACATCATCAGTATTTGTAGCCTGTCATTGCACGGGTAACAAGAGGGCACAGTTCTCTGACAGATACAATAGGTCAGATAAAACTATTTTAAAAAATCCCCATTTTATTTGGCTGAACCAGACAGAGGAATCCTAAATATTAAAGCGATAGCAGTGATCGCATTGTTCATGTAATTATTATGGGCTTTGTTTTAGAAATGTTCATCTATCATTTTCCACATGGGGACAGATCCTGATCAGCTTGAAATGTTCAGGTTGATTTATGTCTGATGCAAGGATCTGATTTCTCCTCAGTGTGCCAGAGAGCAAGGTCAGCATCATCAAGGTGATCCGCTCCATCCTCAGGGAGAATGTGAGGAGGAATATGAGGAGTGAAGGGACATTGGAGAGGAGCTGCAGGGAACGCCTGACCCCTCTACGAAGCGCCGTGCCCTCCTCCGCCAGACTAGGTGAGTCATTCTCATTGAAAATATTTGTTTTCATGATCTAAATAGATAAGATTCTTAAGAATTCAAAAGGTCATTTAAAATGTATTAGCAAAATAGCGTCAAGTGTTTTACAGTTTTTTTTATCTTGGGTTTAAGGTCATTAATTCTGTATTGTGCAATGTTTTTTTTAAACTCAGATAAGAGCAGCATGTCTGACTTCCACCTCCGCCTTTGTTACTAGGTTCCTCCAGGGCTTCCTGGTTGTGTAAGCAGCCACTTGAGGATGTCTCCACCCAGGTTGGGAATCCCAAGCCGGGGCCAGACTCAGATGAGGGAAGCCTAAGCAGTGGGACTTACAGTTTTTCTGGGGCTCCACCAGCTTCCACCTCCTCTGAATCGCATATTTTCCCTGCTCAGCATAACTGGTCTCAGTCTCATGGGTCCGACTCGCAACCCCGCTCCACCTCTGTGAAAGAGTCGGACATTTTAAGTGACGAGGATGACGACGGCTTTAGTGAGGGGGGCGCGAGGAGGGACAGTGGAGACAGTAGTTCACCAACTAGCGCAATCGAAGCTCAGTTCCTGCAGCTCAAACTGTCAGAAGACGCTGTTTCAAAGTGCACTCCAGCCCCGTGTGTTCAGCCAGAGGTAATGGGGGACACCCCGGAGGTCCAACCGAAGCTTATGCAAAGACATTTAAGTGCTGTTAAGAGAAAAAATGGCACTGTCAGAAGGAACCAGGGGGTGCTATTGCACATGAAGGCGAAGAACAGTTCATTGGACAGCCAGACAGATCCAGCATCATCTTGTGGCGCAGTAGACCTCAACACACTGCTGGAGCGAGAGTTCAGTGTCCAAAGTCTGACATCTGTTGTGAATGAAGACTGTTTCTTTGACCCAGCTGACAGCTGTGCCACAGACTCGGGGAATGCCACTTCGTCTTAGGGGACAACATAGAAAAACTAAACCGTATTGGTCCCAAAAGTTAGTAGTCACAAAGGTGATGAAGCTGTCCAAAGTCCCAGTCCCACTAGTGGGGAAACCCCTGTGGCTAACTGTAGCCTCTGCCAGGGTGGCTGTGAAACTTTGCCTGAGCTCAGAAGCCAGTAAGTCTGACGCCTGCCGACATAAAGGTTAGGTGTAAATGATCTCTTGGCTGGCAGACCTGGTTTCTTTTCATATGAAGTGCAGCGAAGTGATTTCTGTCCAAGTGATGACTGCAATGAATCTGCCAAGCACTGATGTGAATCTGTGAGCTCCTCAGCTCTCTGGGCTTTGCCTTCTCTCCCCAAACCATCTGAGTGACATATTATATTCTGTCAGCTCCCCCAGCTTGCACTGATTGGCAGTTTTTATTTGATTTTTGACCTTTTCTTTGAAGAAATGGGGAGAATGTCATTGTCTGTCAATCCCAAATGCTTAAGAGAAGGAACAAACCCACAGTGCATATTGTAGCCACAGGACATGAAGACAAAAGGTTTCTCAAGCAGGCACAGTAATAATTTTTGGCACTATTTGCCAGGCAGATTGCGGAAGTCTTTGGTTTAATGTAACCAAATGCTGTAGATCACTGTTAATACTAATTTAAAACAAAAGACCGTTACAGTGAGCTATCACATCGTTCCACCTAAAGAACTGCCGTGGTCAAGTCAGACTTCTTGGCTCAAACAAACAGGAAGGAGACTGACTTACACAATGAAGCCTTTTTGCTGTATTTTGTGCACTAAAGTACACTGTTTGCCTAAATATATATTTGAATTATTTTTTGTATATGTACAGGTTTTAATGTTATTACGGCTGTTTTTATTTATTACTAGGACTGATTATATCTCGGCTAAAATACCTTTTTGGTGAAGGCTTGAACTCTTGGCTACTCTCAAATTAACAAGATAATAGTTTTTTTTTTTTTCACTTCATTTTAAATGTAGCCGGCAGGATTTGGTTGTTTGGCTAAAGATTGTAATTTCAAGTGTATGCATTGGAATGACTGATTTAAACTGCAATAATGTTTTAAATCCAATGTCTCTTTTTTTTATTTTTTGTACACATCCTGTATATATATGATCTTTTCTAACATTTACGTATGCTCAAACATACTTGACACTGTACAGTAAAGAAGTAAGACAGGAATATGCAATAAATGCAGCTGATATTTTTGTAAACATTGTTTGCCACAGCATATAAAGTACATTTTTGTGGTACAATACAAAAGGCAAACCCCTACCCTTCAGCTCAACTTTACCATGCCTTTAATGCTAGTGTACCAATGAATGTGAAAGCTCCTTTCTCATGGACTTGTTTTATAAATAAAAGTTTAATCTGTGAATGATATTCGGGGAATGGCGCCTTTGAATCTGCCTCTTCAGTTTTTGCACACATCCTTTATTTATTGAAGTTCTGGGAAGTAAGCGTTCTATCTGAGGCTCAGTCCCAGGGTTCGATTCGACCGATGGCTCCTGATTGGCTGTTGTAACAAATGGAGATTTCTACATCCTGCTTTGGAACCGTAATTATTGACAGAAATGGGGCTCAAAAATGCAAAGAAACAGAAAAGCTTTTCTGTGTGGACTGAAATGGATTTGTTACATAGATTCAGGATCAATTTTGAGACAACTGCTAGAAATTAGCAAAAATCCTAATAAGAGCGGAATTGAATTTCACTTAGAAGCTTAAAACTAACCTGAGATTTCTTTTACAACGACCTCCTATGATGTAATTTCTACACTTTTGATATGGTTGATTTTGAAATTTAGAGCCCTTCAACCACAAAAGATAAAGTGACACAAAAGTCCTAAACAAAAGTTTTCTTCCCATACCTACTCATCTAACCCTCTCTAAGATTGGCTTTGATTTCTTTTGTAAACAAAATGTCAAAACTACAACTATATTCAAAAATTTTTGCAAAATCTTAAAGATTCACTACAAACATCCAGGGAAGGGTCATGGGGCAACCCAGCATTTAGCAGGTAAGAGGCAGGGTAGACCCTGGACAGGTCACCAGTCCATCACAGGGTCAACACAGAGACAACCATTCACACTCTCACACACTCCTAGAGAATCTAGGGTCACCAATTAACCTAACATGCATGTCTTTTGTTAACAAACATGTCTGAAGTTCTGAACTTAAAGTTTGCTCCTGTAAAGAAATTTTCACTTTTTATTAGGGCTTTAGAAAAAAAAAAATCACTGTAATTATAAGCTAAAATAATAAAATATAATCACCCATCATCATCTGCAATTACACTGAATAACATCACAGAATTTGACAATCACACAATTTTCTTCCAAAATGAGTTAAACTTATACAAATATTATAGATTTTAATTGATTGCAAGCAAATATTGGTTTATTGTTCTATTGATATAATATACAGCATTGAACTTAACAAATTATGCTCTATATTAATTATTATGTACATAATTTTCTTTCATTGACTGGTAGATTTACCAGTCAATGCAAATCTACAAACACCCACATGCCACTTGTTAAATACATCCATGAATTTTAATATTGACCAGATTTCAATAACTTGTGCTTTGGATGATATCAGTAACATAACATGATCACTCAACAGCAAAAGCATTTCTAAACAATTTTAAAAGGGGTTCAGGGAGCATGAGACATCATGTCGCACATGGACTGGCTAATAAAAGCCTCTGTGTGATAGTAAAGCATGAATAATTTGACAGTACATGAAGTTAACCAAACGATGCCACAGTGAGTGAATGAGTGAAAGCTGTAGATGCCCCAACAAAATATTAGTGTGTCTTTTTTCCTTCTTTGGCTGGGCAGTATGTGTATACAGACTGTTGTGCTCTTTTAGAGTCTGAGACAAATCACTGGGAGTAAATAAGTCATGATGGCGGCTGGTTGCTGCTACAAACTTGATGATGGTAATGATGAAGAGTGTTGGGCTGAGGGTCATTACTCTTTGGGTGCATTTTGCATTAACTGTGCCATGTCCTCCATTATATAAAACTAACTAGCTTGAATGTGAATATTTCCATATCAATAACTCTGTCTGTTCTTTTAGATATAAAGTTTACAATCAACACATATTACCAGATGACCAGTTCTATAAATGTGATGCATTTCAATTGGCTCCACTTTACTTATTTTATAAAACATAACTACTTCTTGTGATGCATGTCCATAAAATCACTCCTTTTAAAAGTTATGTTGTTGGTATGTTGAACTTTCATTTTGCAGTGTCACCATGCTCAATTCTAAATGACTTTGCAGATACCGGTTATGTCAGAAGCCAAAGTTGGAGGCAGCCGAAGCGGCTTGCTGTGCGTTGCAACCGTCTTACTGCGGTGTCACAGCATCCTGAGGCTGAATGTTGGGTTTGACAGGTTTTTTTTTAACGCTGCAGTCAGTGCACAGCAGGAGTCTTTAGCAAAATATAAAGAGAAGCTCTTTCTATTTACTGACAGTTTTTAGCATGTCCATGACAGCAGGCACCATTGCTTCTGCCAAACCTGAGCCAGTGGAGTGAACGGGCTATTGTGTTAGAAAATTAATATATATACACATATCACAGGAAGGAACACAGAATGTAATGATACATCAATGACAACAAAGAGATGCAAAATTACCAAAGTGAGACATAAAACAATATAAAATAGTTACCAAAGAAAACCCAAATAACCAGTAACAATTAACACTGACAACCAAATGAAACACAAAATGACTCTAAAAACCAAAAGGACCAATAATAAGGCAAAACTCTGCAGGATGAACTTTTAGAAATCGTCATGTCTCGTTGAGGTGGGTGTCTTGATTAGGGTTGCAAAGGGGAGGAAAACTTCCGATAAATCGCAGATAAATTTCCAGAAACATTCCAGAGGAAGTTGAGCTGGGGGATTTTGGAAATATATGTTTTGAGCCTTCAGCAAATTTTTGGCACTTAACAATATGCTGCTGCATTTTTGTAGCATTCTTTACGTATGTCACAATATTTACACACATACGAAGACTTTCCCTCAACATTAGTTTGTGTGAAATTCCTCCACACATTGGATGGCAAACGTGGCATTTTTTTTGTATAATAAGATAACAAAAAAGCTTTTATCAACACCAATGCAACGGCATGAACAGACATACAGTTAGCAACTGGAGTTTTCTTCAAAATTCCCATATATTCCCATCAATTCCCATGGAAAGTTTCTAACTGAAAATTCCTGGAATTTTGCAACCCTGATTTGATTAATTTTGATTAATCAAAGTATTTTTTTCACTAATACATGAAAATCTTATGCATAATTAGCCTGCCAGTCATCTACACAACATAATTACACATAAGTGAAATCCTTCATCGTTTTGTCTCCTCCTAGAGCAAAAGGACATCACATCACCTGATAGCATTTCTTTTGGGTCACTGAGCAGGCTGTGAAACACACTGCCCTCCAACATATCAGTTATGTAGATTCTCGATTGTTCTTGGCGATTATCACCCGCCTCTCATCAAAACTGAGTGAAGTCTCCCTCTGGCAAGTAGACCAAAGCGCACCATCTGCCACACTGGCAGGGAGCAGCACAACCATGTTCTGCCAGAGACAATCTGTTTTGCCATTCAGAGAGAAGTACTTAAAACTTGTAACGCTTTCACTGATATTAATCCTTAAATATCAAATACAGGTTCACAGTATTTACTGTTCATACTGTTTTATTAAGTGTTTACCCATTAATCATTCAGATTTAATTAAAATAGGTGATAATATTTCATTATTTTGGCTCATTCGCAGACTCAGACTTTAACTGGCAACCTGAGTATTTAAGATGATTATGAACAGCAGGGAAACATGTATTTATACAAAAAGTGACAGATATTTACACAAAAAAATCCTTTAATAAGAGTCCTGGTTTAGTATATTACAAGACTTTTTCAAGCTGACAAATTCACTGCCATTTCTTCAACCCTTTAAGCTGTCTCCCAAGTGACTAAGCAATACACACTCGAAGGAAAAATGTCCTGGATATGGCGCTGACATGTTCTCGTTCTCTAAATCACCCTGAAAACACTGACATTTCTTTCAGGTCCCACAGGACAAGGTGCTAGATGGAGCTGCAAAAAGAAGTGGGACATAAAGATATACTTACTATCTTGCTTTCTTCCTTCATTTCAAAGCACATGACTGTGCTATCAGCTGTCACATCCCAGAAAAAGGTGCGCTTACACCTGTCATGTATTCTAAATTGCCTATTTCTCTCTGGGTGCAAGAAGAATGTTTAAAAATGCATGCTTATGCCAGGTGGAAATGTCAAGGCTAGTCTGTCTGTCTGTTCTCCCCCTTTGCTAACAGAAGCTTTTAGTGGGCTTTTGTGGGTTTCTGTGCTTTTTCAGCAGGGTTGCAGAGCACCCTGAGCTCTGCTGCTCGGTGTGTCCAAGAATGCATCCACGGCTGTGTTTTTATTCTTAGGAAGATGCTTCAGTCTGAGCTCCTCTCTGAACTCGTAGCTGAGGAGACCGGGCTCACGGGTGCAGAGATGAGCATAGGCATCCGTTAAAGCCCTGATATGGGGTATGGTGAGTTCTGTGGGGCGTAGAATGGGGTCCACGTCTGCCTTCTGCATCATTTCCTGCGTCAGCTCTGCACGGCACGCCTCAGGGAATAACTTTCTGGAGTGTGAGATGTGAGAAGATAAGATGGTACCGATTTCAACATTCAGGTTGCTTTGATATCTTAATGATCATGCAAGTTTAATGGCATTAGAAAGTTCAAACAGAAAAAAATTATCCCTCAGCAATTATTTCAATTCTGTGAAGTTAATTGAAATCACACAAAGCGCGGCTCATGAATTGTTAATTCATGTAGTCAACGAATGTCAGAAAACTCACAGATGTAAGCTTTTAGCATAAAAAGTCCTGATTTAAATTTAAAATTCTAATTATTTTTGTTGACTTTCAACCTGAAAAACTTCCAGTACAGTCAACAAAGAATTCTTTTGTATCTTTAGAGACATTCTCTCATCTAAGATATTCATTTGGATCCTCTTGCAGTGAGTTTGTGAACATTTGCCAATTCCAAGCCCTCTGCAGCACAGATACCTTTTAGCTGCTTCAGCGCTGGTGTTTCCTCACCAATTTGATGCCCCAGCCACCGACTGTGTTGCTGTTACATAAAATAAGCTGCCTCGTCTTCCTGTGCCACCTCAGTGACTCATAATTGCTGCTCTCTTTCACAGAGCCAGTGTTCTTTTGTTAATCGGGCCCACGTACACTTCCCCAACAATCACGGGGGCGATGGGCAGCGTGCAGATGGCTGTGTGGGCTGGTTGCTAGTGGTTCTGAATAGTACTCCACTCTTACGGGTTTGGTTACAAAAAGCCTAAAAAGCTGTCTTCATCTGTCAGTGGTGTACGCGAGGAAGAAGAAGAAGAAAAAAAAAAAAAAAAAACTAAAACCACTCTAATGAATGATGAGATGAGGACACGGCTGTCAGAGAGCAGAATGAAAAATGCAGAGAGAGAATGACAGATGAGGATGAAGATTAAAACATAACCGAGAGAAGTTGAGGATAAAGGCCTCGCAAGTCACATCAAGTTTTATAACGATGCTTACTCTACTCCTTTATGGCAGTGCTTCCTACGGAATTGGAAAATGTTCCTGATGACTTTCTCCACCAGCTTGAAAGGTTGTTGAATCTGGGGCTGAACCAGAGGGGTGAAGTTAACAACTCCCACATCCACCTACACACACAAAGACAGCAAGAGGAAATCCAAACAGCAGAGGGGTTAGCAGGGACTACAGTCAAACCAGACAGCAAAAAAACAAAACAGTAGAAAAAACAGGGGTACAAAAGAGCTGGCAGGTGTGATGAGAGAAGAGAATATAAAGTATGTGGGAAGAACACATCCCTGATAAATGGCGAGTGAGATAAAAAGCTGTACAAAGATAGAGAGAAAGGGATTGACACACTGAGCTAAAACAAAAAAAGGGCAGAAATAAGATGACGCAGCGTGGCTGGCTGGAGAGCTGGTTCTGGTTGCCACAGTAACACCTGTGCAGTGGACCATAGAAACCGAGCCCCTCTGTCCCTGCATCACTAGTAAGTATCTTAATACCTTCAAGTCTGACTCACTGCAGCATGCACCTCTTCCTCACACAGCCTGTCGATATGTCTCTGGCATTTGTGCGAAACCAGGCAGAGCCCACATCCTGCTTCATGGAAGACTGGATTGAGGTAGTTATAACTGCTGTCAACTCTTGGGGAAAAAAACAAACAAAATCTTTAAAAAAAAAAAAAAAAAAAAAGTTTAATATATCCCCAGTTATACCCCGATGCTGGGAAGCACAGTTTAGAAAGCATATTTTTGAATAACGTATGCAGTTGATGTAAATTTATGAAGGTCAACTGAGCAGAAATATTTCCCACCAGTGTTGCAGAACAAACTAACGCAGCAGCTCTACAGTTTTTATCTATTACCACAGCTCAGGAAGATTAAATCAGGCAGGCATTTGATCCCAACTAACATTTTCCACAAAATAAACAAAGTAAAAAAACAAATTATAAAGCATTATAATAAAGCAAAGGTTCAACCAAACGCTGTCAACAGTATTTCATATTCAGTGTCACAGATGACCTGATATTTCTTTTCCAACTGAACTACTTTGCAATTCATATAGTCCCTGAAAAGGACTTATCCGCCGCTTTGGGAAGCGCCCCGTTTGGAAATCTGAGCTGAATTACAGTAAAGGACTGGTGGTGGGAATTTCAGCTCCAGTTGCAGACTGGCAGCCACCGCCCAATCCTTCCTGTGTCAGCTCTAAGCTGACATGACATGCTGTTGAAATAAGTGTGCCAGACTCAGCAAAGCCTTGCTCTTGGATCTTTAACTATAAAGCCCATATACTATACATATAAATATATTCTCTCTATAGCTTATTCTCCTGTATAGCATTATCTACACGTTTCATCTTCTGAATGCCATGATGGCCTCAAGACTGCACTTGTGCAGCCCAGAAAAAAAAAAAAAAAATAGCCATCATCTTTGAAGGATGTTTCACATGATCCCATTCAGTCCTGCATGTTATAGCCTGAGGGGTTTCTGTACAATCAGGGTGATCTTTGGCTGTGTGTGGAACAATGGCACAGCCAGACAGTGGGCAGCAGAGCAGAGCAGTCGGCTGTCTATCCTTCTATAGTTGGTAACAGCCTTACTTCCCTGGTGAGGGAGCACTGAGACGAACTGTACGCTGAGTGGCTGAGCAGACTGACAATGGGGCTCCATGGAGACACTTTCGCGACGTTAGTCGTAATAATAATACATTTCATTGCCCCTAAGTGCTCTTTGGCTTTGGGTGCTTTTAAAGACGCACAGAGTTCTTATGTAGCAGGCCAAGAATAAACTTCTGCATCAGTAGCTAGATGCCTGACTGAATTGAACAAATTAAAAGCATTATTTATATATATATATATATATATATATATATAAAGATCAGGTATGCAGGTAATGTAACTGCATCTTAATTTAAGGTAGACAAATTTAAGGTAAACAAACATGCAATTAACACACATCCTAAGGATAAGCACCCCAACCTATTCACACTTTGCAGAGATAAAATGAAAGGACATCTTACTCGGCTCAACAGCCCTCCTGTTGTGATTACAAGCCCTGAGGGGCTCCCCGCGCATCTTTGCAGCATGTATTTATGGACCGTGTGACTCAGTCATTCACAGCTGCCTTTTGCTTTGGGCTTGGGGCTGGCGTCAATAATTAGGAGAGGAAAGTGGACCAAGGGCGAGCAAAAGGATTTCTAATGAGCATTTTAGATGCCCCCTTTTCTTTGAACAACTGAGGTAGCATTATAAACCACAGCACTATCTATTATCAGATCTATAGATCCCTGTGTAGTCCAGAGATGCCCGACTGCTGCCGAGCATCCTGCCGCAGTGGCATTTAATAGAAGGGTAGTGGTGGAGACTGTTTGTCTCAACAACCCTGAAGGCTCTGTGCTATGATAGTGTGGAAAAAAGCTTCAAAGTCTCGGGTTCAGCATTAGATGGTATGACAAGGATCACAGAAAGAGGAATGTTCTAGCTGTAAGTGCATGCACTCCACAGCTGTTAGGTAAATCTACTGTTTCACTTTAAATGTTGATTTTTGTCATGCCTAACACTGAATGATGACTTCAGGGTTTACTTGTGATGAATTACCCTTTTATTTCCCTTTTTTAAATAAAGGTTGTGTGACGCATTGTCAAGGGCGCCGGGTGCCAAGGCTATATCATTTGTTCTGTATTATGACAAATAATTCCAAATAATTCCTCCACCTGCCACATCAGCATGTAAAGAATTTGATCTGGATTTCATATTTCGATTTGTGAAATGCTTTTATCAGTGCTTCAATGATGCAAGATCAGACCACCATCTGCTCGGAAGAAGCAATAAAAAGAAATGCCTTTAATTTCACTCTCTGTTGGAATAATTAGGCCATTTATATTCCACACTTCGTGATTTAAGAGAGAAGCAAGGGGAAAAGTCGATATTGGGACTATACAGGCAGCAGCATTTCAGCCATCAGCTTGTCCAAGTCACTTTGCTGCTATGATTTATGTATGGCCTTGCTACATGGCTTCACTAGGTAGCACCACTGTAATATATCCAGCTGCCTGCCATTAATCCTTCCCCTGATAACCTCAACATGCAAGGAAACTCCATCTTCAATCACCTGATGTCACCTGGTCCCTGTACTGTGTTTTCCCTCTCATCAAACCCCCCACACTATCCTCTGCATTTAATGGGAAAACCAGGACTTTTAAAGTAGGCTGTTTTTCTGATCCCCTTAAATAATCTGCCCCCCTGGTTCAGCTTCCTCCACCTGATCATCCTCTGTGATCAAGCATGCAAAGCAGATAGACAATAAATGCTCTGATGGATAAAGAGAAGATATTTTAGGCTCAATTTACATAACACGATTAATTTTGGAAACAAAAACTTCAAACATTTACACAGATGTTTTATCAAACCAAGATCAGCTGAACAGAAAAGCTGTCTGTGCAAAGTATTACAGGACAGATTCCTCTGGTGGAGAATAGGAAAAGGGTAAAATCTAAAAGCCACATGCCTACTTTTGTCCGCAACCCAAGACCTTTTCCGTCCCACTTGAGAACAGAAGTCCCACATCCATATTAACACACTTGTACATTACCATATTTCATGTTTGACCTTCCCAAAGCTCAGCAGGGAGCTCTATTACTCCAGCTTTGCCCTGTGGTGCTCCAGCTCCCCACCCCAATTTCCACCTCCGATGTATCTTTCTTGGCGAGTTCTTGCCCAATGGGATGTGAGCAGTAATTTGTCATGTCCCTCTAAGCGTAGCCAAGATGAGATGGCAGGGGCCCTGGGGCACCACCTGAACCACCAGCACTTGAGCTTACATAATGCCAGGTTCTGAGACAGAGCAGGGTGATGGAAGGAAGCTATAAACAGCCAGGGAATACGAAAGAGAGGAGCTCACAGAAATCCTTTAACCAAAGAGAGAAGAGCTGCATTAATCATGACAATACTTTGAGAGGACATCCTCCATTACATCAGTAGGAGGCAGCCTCTTGGAAAAGAGAAGGCAGCAGTCAGTGCCACAGAATATACTGGGATGATACTGCTTGAGGGGTTTAAGAAGGAATGGCTTTGGCTTTCTGTGCATGCACTCCAGCATACTTCCCATGAAGTCGCCCATGAACACAGGACATTCACGACTGCAGTCCGTCAAAGAAAAGCTGGAACTTTGCCCCAAATATTGAAGAAAATGAGGATAAAAAAGATTTGGTGTGATGTATAAAAACTCATAAATGCCTTTCTTTATTTTACACTTGAAAATTATGTCATAACGGAGAAAGATTAAGAGAAGATTTAACCAAGCCATCGCTGGCAATTTCACAATGTGTCACATCTGTTTTGCCTGAGACAGGTTTACACATATTATGCATGGTGAAACTGGACTTGGGCCCTTGTACACAAAAAGACAGCGTTGACAGCAGCATCACAGCTATCAGACGACACCTTGCATCTGAGCTGCAAACAAGCAGCCCTTGCAAGACGATGAGCATGAAAACCAATTACGCAGGGGAGGACATAAAAGGGTAAAATGCAAATTGATCGATAAAAGCTCCTCATGTGGGCAAAAAAAAAAGTGGTCCTGCCTCAGAGCTATGCTGCAGAAAGGCTAGAGAGCTCTGCTGTGGGGTGAGACAACAAAAGGAGACCACACTTACAACCCGCAATATCTTCACACATCACAGCGTCACACGTCTGCACTCACTGGGTGCATGTCAACTGCATTTTGCTCTTCTCTCCTTCCATCTTTTTCTCTCTTTTCAAACCATTCCCTGGATAATCTATTTATTTATTTATCTCACTCCCAACAGAACAACACCAGCATCAGCACTCAAGATCTCATCTGTTACAAGGAGACAGATCACACGCCATGCTGTAGTGTGTCTGCAGGAAAGTGGAAAATTTCACATCTCGCTGCAGTGGTATCCCACATGGAGTTTGAGAATGTGCTGCTGCTGAAGGTCGACACCAACATCACATTGGAGGTAATGTAGTGTGCACCATCCCTTTCCTGGCTAGATCCCACTTTAAGAGAAGGGTCTCTTAGGGGTAGTTCAAGGGAAAAAAAAAAAAAAACGATGGAAGGTGGAGACAGCAGAGTCAAATTAAACAAACAGATCAATAGCTAAACAAATCGGTTGCTACCAGCCTTTCTACATCTAATGACTACACATTCCTGCAACTAATAGCTGATTGTCATACTGTAGTTGAAGGACAGGCTAAATAATTTCCCACAACAGGCTTTTGTTCCATTCTTTTGTCCATACAGCAAAAACTAAAACATCACACAGCTGCATTTACGAGGATATCAGGTCTGTTAGTCCAGGTTCTTTTTTTTCCAACCCTCGATCATTTTGTCCTCTTTGTCATTCATGAATCAAGGCCGTTCTAGCCACTCCCTCCCTTGTTACATGTCCTCTACAGAGAGGAGAAGAAAGACAGGCAAAGACAAGGCAGCAGCTGTGAGTTTTAGCTTCCCGCTGACTGACAAAGATGACGCTCTGGGGAGGGTCACTTTTGGTTTGGTGGAGTACACATGGTCCTCTGGCCTCTGGTCTAGGACATAAACAGACCCAAAGCTTTTAGAATACAAAATCTGACCCTCACATCTGATTATAATAATAGCTGCTATTCCTTCTGTCTAAATTAGATTACCCCTCCCATGGTGGTGTAGCAAGGCTGTGATTGGAAATTTTATCATGACTTTACATCTCTGTCACTTCTCATCTTGTAACAACAGCAGTACTGCATTATAATTACTGCACAGCTCAATGCAGGAATGTGATGGATTAAATGTTGTAAGTTGGGTGACATTACAGAGCAAGAATCGTGTTCTCCACCCAGAGTAGAGCACAAATAACGAGACCTTAAAAAGTCAATCACTCAACATGTAACACTAGGGAAACATTCATGCTTTATCAAAGTGAGTGAATTAAAAAAAGGCTTAGGAAAATTCTGATATTTTAAGAATACCTAATTAATGCATTTTTTATGTTAATGTCAAGTTACTGATCAATTCCTTTAGCATTCCTAAAGCCAACTGTTTCCCAGTGATGAAAGCAGAATTACAAACCCGCCTCCCAAAACTGCTCATACCTACGATGTCATGAGTAACAATGTCAACATTGGTATGTGCATGACACATGACATATGGTGAGGGTCCAAAACCATCTGATGCATAAATTAGTTCTTCACTATAAATCATTTGAACATGAGCTTCTAAATTCACCTGTTCCACTGGAGAAGTTGGTGCTCACCATTTAAAGTATGTGATAAAGTATATTTGAGAAAAAAACAAACAAAAACTAGACTTCTGAAGCAGGCTGTTATGTAAGTATAATATTTTGAATCACCGATTTAAAAAAAACAGAAGACCAATCTGACTTTTAGCTCCAAATGATTCAAGCCTATACAAATAATCCATGACTGAGAAGCATCTATCTTCTTTTTTTCCCCTTTTCCCTTTCAGGGGTTGCAACAGCGAATCACCAACTAACTTCATGTAGTTTTTACTACACAACATCCATAAATCTCCTCTTTGTCTTCCTCTAGGCCTCCTACTAGCATCTATTAACACTACTAATGAAATACCTAATGAGTTTTTAATGGTGGATCATCTTTGAATGTAACCGTTTATCTTAAGAACGATTTCCATTTCCATTTTTAGGTTTTGAATAATAAGAGAACTTTAGTAATATCTTGATAAACAGCTGCAGACCTGCTTCTGCATCCATGTTAGTTTAGTCTGTTACGTTGAATGTGGTCTGAACTACTGGATCTAAATCCGCCCACAGTGCTTCCTGTATACATTCTAATCGCTTAGGACACATGTTTCTACTGGGTCTGAAAAAAGCCTCAACATGTTTTAAATTAAACCCACTTCTGAATGAACCACCAGTAGGCCCAACCAGTTTAGAAAAGAGATGCAAGTGATTGAAGTGTATAAACTGGAGAACAAAGACCAAATAAACTTACTATGTTTACTAAGTGAAATGAAAATTACTTTAATAATCCCAGAGGGAAATTGCAACAGCAAAAGTAATGGAAATGTCTAATTTAGACAAAAAAAAAAAAAAAAAAAAAAACAGAAAAAACTGGAGGTGACTGTGAAGATATGGTTATACATTCAAAAATTAGGTCAGCAGCTGTGGATGAAATATTAAGACCCTTCACTTAAATTAAGGCCCAGTAAAACATATTAAGCTACTTCAGTATGAGCAAAATTATTGGATGGAAAAATTTAAGTGAAAGCACCTCACTACCAAAAAGCATGTCACCAAGATAATAGTCTGAAATTGCTTTATATTAACTTTTATACACGGAAATGAGAAAAATGATAATTTAGTTTGTTTTAGATGCCATATTGCATTCTTGCTTGTCTGTCCCTTGTAGAATTTTGTTACACATCATCCTCATTTCCTTTTTGGAAGGTCTTAAATGGTGACAGCATGCATTTTTCTATTATTTATTACCTATTATCAAGCAGTTTCTGACTCATGGATCATGTATTTGAATCAATGATCCTCTTTCTCACTCCTCCCACCGCCTTTATCCCCACTGTTCTGGTCTTTTGGTTAATATCAATATGTTTTACTCAGTGATTCATGTCTGAGTTAATGTGCTGTTAGAGATGATCCAAATATTTCCAATGAACCGGGCCAAAGTGTTAGACAGGAAGCAAAAAGCGCAGCCATCGCCAGCTGTCTTTACGCATCTCCATGCTCCAGCGTGTCGCTGTGCGCTTTATATGAAACATGTCTTCCCTTAAAATAACCTAAATACACGTTTTACCAATTTTTATTTGTTTATTTATTCTTGACCATCGGAAACGTGGTCCCAAAAATATGCTTTACTTGTAGAAGACCTCTCTGGTTCCAACAACCATGATCAAAATATCAAAAAAGACCGTTTATATACTATTTTTCTAAGTTGTAGTGATTTATTTTTTAATATTCAAATGAAAACCGACTTTTTTCTGGTTTAGTTTTGTCACTTTTCTAGTATTTAAATTTTGATGGATGGATGTGAGTCGAAAATTAAAGATTAATCAATGTTTTATTACCCAACGGTGAAGAGAGCTGTTTGAACCGCGGCTGAAGTTGCGAGGCAGAGCGCACACACACAAAAACAAACGAGAGAGAGAGAGAGAGCGAGCGAGCGAGAGAGAGAGAGCCGAGCAATGAGAGGTGGAGAAAGAGGGAGACAGCGGCAGCTCCACCGTTACCTCTCGCAGGCTCCGATCGAGCCTGTGTGGTCTCTCGTGCGCTGTTGCTAAGGAAATGGATGGCTTGAATGGACCCGTGGTTTGGGCTGAATCGTCCTCCTCGCCCCCTCACCAGCCTGATGTCTTTCAGTGTGTGTTTACGGGGATCACTGCGAACAACGTAACGCGTCGGCGCCAGCTCTGCACCAGCCGGGGTAAGGGATTATTTCAGCATTCCCCTCACCGGATCATAAACAACAGCAAACAACTAGACTGACCTCTGAGATTTTTCAGACAGATAGAAATAAATGAATAAATAAACAAAAAGTAATAAACAGTGCACTGAAAACGCATAAAAAAGTTGAATTCTTTGGCTGCCAACATTATAATGCGCACCCAGAATAAACGTTGTGTAATTGGTTAAAAGCTCAGATTATTAGGTAAACGGCACCGAACGGGAAGTGCTAGAATTATAATACATGAGAGGGGCTCTGCAGCTTTAAGTCCACATAGCTTTTAAGCATTGCAAATACCACAAACTCATTTCTGCCTCTCCAGTAACAGCTCTACGGGGATCTGTTAAGGCAAAGGAGAAGACAGCGTAAAGAAAAAGCTCAACAAACCCTTGTGTTTTGCTTACCTACCCCAGTCAGCCAGAGCCAGATCTTACCACTTATGCCTCATGCTGTCCTTTGTTTCCAGCCAGAAAAAGTCAGTGCTTGTGTGAGGTGAATAAGATGAGAAAAAAATAAGGGGAGTGCAAGGAGACCCATTCAATTCAATTTCTCATTTTGGTCTCTCTCCTCCAGTTCAGTGGAGCCGCAGCTGAGGAACTGGGGATTTAACCGGCAGCTGGTGCACTACCAAAGGAGGAGAGATAGCGAGGCAGCTGGGCAGAGGGGTCGACAAGCCTGGCTGGCGCTGGGTGAATGCTGCTTGGAGAGGACAACGGCTGAGGCTGCAGCAGCAGGACTGACTTGAAAAGGAGCATGGCATCCACAGGCATGCAGATATTTGGATTTGTCCTAGCACTGTTGGGCATCATGGGTGCCATGGTGGCCACCCTGCTGCCCAACTGGAAGGTCAGTGCAGACGTGGGCTCCAACATCATCACAGCGATTTCCCAGATGCAGGGGTTGTGGATGGATTGCACATGGTACAGCACCGGCATGTTCAGTTGCACACTAAAGTATTCTGTGCTTTCACTACCTGCGTACCTGCAGACTGCTCGAACCACCATGGTGCTGTGCTGCGTACTTGCTGCCATGGGCCTCTGCCTTGCGTCCCTGGGACTAAAATGCACACGCTGGGGAGGTGGACGACGCTCCAAGCGGCATGCTGCCATCGCCAGTGGTGGCTGCTTTGTTGCTGCAGGCTTTCTGTGTCTGGTGCCTGCTTCTTGGTTTACCAACGAGGTCATCACCAACTTCCTGGACTCCAGTGTGCCCGAGAGCAATAAATTTGAGCCTGGGGGTGCTGTGTATGTGGCCTTTGTTTCAGCAGGTTTTCTTTTCGTGGGAGGGTTTATTTTCTGTATGTCCTGTTCTGGGAAGAGGCATGGCCCTCAAGACTTGGTTCTGCTCCCTCCCCCTGACAAGTTACTGCTCCAGCAGCAGCAGCAACAGCTGCTCCAACAGCAGCAGGAGCTCCAGCACCAGTACTGCTCTCTCTCCCCATTAGACAATAAGACTGGCTACAGCCTGCAGGACTATGTGTAGTAGAGCAGAGCTGTGCATGCTACGGCTAAATGGATACAAGCCTGAGAGGAAACCATCATAGCATTCTGCTACACACTGGGGTCTTTTCCTGACTGAGGTGGAGAAAAAAAGAAGAAAAAAAAAAGCGAGAGAGAAGGGCAACAACTTTGAACTCCTTTTTCCTCTCTCCTCTATCTTGCTCGTCTCCTTTTTTTCTGTTTTGCAAGCACAAGCACTGGAGGTATTCCCCAAGCAGCGACTTGGAATAGTGTGAATGTGTAAGGAGCGAGGATAAGGTGCTGCCGGATCGAAGGAAGCCGCTAACCAAATGCAGACATCCTTCATCAGTAAATCACAGAAACATCTCCCTGGGGAATGGATAAAGCAAATAAAGAAGCATTCCGTGTAGATTTTCCCCCCTCACCAAAGGTTTGAATTTAGAAAAAAAAGCAATCATTCAGCTGCTATTTACAATCATTCGTATCAGTACCCTCCCATTTGACAGAATAGGCAATATAAAACCTGAGGGCAGTAAGTAAAACCCCCTTTCATAGCAAGCCATTGTAGTTTTTATATACCTATCCACTAGAATGCAACCTGGAATTGATTGAAATAGTCATATTTTTGTTAGCTACTAGAATGATGTTGATATTTTGCCTCTAAAGCATGCTGTGTGAAGCCTGTCTGTGTATTAATACAGCAGAATGCCTGGTAGAAGACTGAGCCACACAATGCCTGTGCCTGAAAAGCTGTAGAAACATTACCCTGCTGTAACTGTTCAAAGAGGACTGTCAGGAGGAAGAGAAGTGGGCTGCTGGGCTGGTTTTAAGAAAGAAAATGCAGACAAACAGATGCCTGCATCTCTCCCTCTGCAGGTGGAAATATGAGAGGGATGGAGAGAAACAGAGATTCATTGCTTCAGCAGAGTGGAATATTCGATATGCTGTTTTCATTTTTCCATACAAACACGAATATGGCTGTAAGTAGCAAGCTACCAATTACAATCCATTCCAGACATGTACACCCAAATGCTTAGACATGCTAGATGTGCCTTTAAGTGCACGGAAAATGTTAGGACACTTTTTTTCTTTCCTTTTTTTTTTGCATGTGCTTTTCACTCCTGTCATCTGCCTCTGCACTGCCATGGAAACAAAATTCAATAGTGGGATGTCTCTATTGTCTGAGAGTATGTGCATGTCAGTCAGTGAAGTTCTTTTTTTCATTTCACCACGACACGGCATAAGCTTTAAACAACAGTCTTTGCTCATACTGCTTTCACTAATCCCATTTAAAAGGCAGTAAAACATCTCTCAGGTCAGAGGTTTTGGAAAAATGCTCCGCTTCGCAACTCTCCTCTGTAACGCCATCGAGCAGTATCATGTTGATGAGCGGATATTTAGCGGCGAAGCGGCATAGGGCAAAAGCAGAAATTGAGACGCTTCTTGAGTCGACTGGATAGCTGTGCAGCAGGTGGCTAAAAAAGGTTTGAGTCATTCTCCATATGTGACTTGTTTTTCAAGTGCGTCAGCAGTGCGCATATGCTACCAGTCTACACCTGCAGAAGGTCTCAGTGTTTTGAATTGCATCCACTTGACTATGTCTATGCTCCTCTTATTCCTACCTTTCACTCTTTTTTTTTTCTTCATTTCCCCTGCTCTGCTTGTGTCACACATCACATGGATGTGATCCCTGATGAAAGAATGTTGATGCATGTTGAAAGCGTGTCCCCCTGACATGCACACCAGGCACACACAAACAACCCCGGCCATCCCACCTACTCATATGTCAGTTGCACGGCTATGCTTTCATGCTTGTATTCTAGAGTGTGTCTACTCTTCTGCTGTGAGGGATGAATAAGGGAGGAATATTGTGTTTGAGCATCAGACAGGACTTGGCAGGCTGTGATGTATAGAACTGCACATTCTCTCCTTCTCTCTCATTAACATGCAGCTTCCTGGGGGAAGAGCAGATGGCTAAGCGCAGCTCGCCACCTGCAGGCTGCTGCTGGCACACCACAGGCATCTCTGTGGGTAACCGCTGCTGGTCCTGGCAGCCCTGCATACAGTTTTTTCACCATGTTTCCACGCCCCCCCACCCCCGCCACAGCCATCTTGCCCAGCTTAGCCAGCAGCCACCAGAACTGACCTCCTGACAATAACTCACTGCCCAGGCACCATAACCAATGCAATAAACAAGTAAAGAATGTGCCATGTCATCAACTAATACAGACACGTTATGTGTTTTGAGAATGTGCCAAATTGTCTCATGATGACACGTTTTAATAATATCTGGAGTTTTGTTTATTTTTTTATTGCGTTGTTTGTACATGAATTATGCATTTGCAAATGTTTTATGGATTTGTGATTTGTTCTGCCAGACTAAGTCTCAAGTCAACTAGATGCTTGCGTACAGTCCAGTGCAGCTTTCGAGGGTTATTTTAAATCCTCTTTATTTCTCATTCCCCATGCACAGCAAGACTTCACTGGGTATGAGAATCTCATAAAGAAGACACTAGTGTGGTATTTTATGGAAAAAAAAAAAGGTTTAAAGTAAAAAATTCGGGTTCACTGTTGATCTGTGACAACTATACACAAGCATCTAGGTTTTTAAGGAGTTTGTTTTCACTGAAGGATCAGCAGTTCTTCAGATTGTTTTCGGTATATAATACAACACCATGTTCATGCCATATCTTCTTTATAAGAAGACGACTCAGTGCACTTTTACTTTGTGTTTGTATTTGACAGCAGTTTGACTCAAATGACTGAGTATTTCAAGCTCTCTGGACCAGTACAACGACACGACACTAGTGGCACTCTGGACAAAAAAAAAAAAAAAAAAAAAGGGAGCATTTTCTGTCTGATAAGATTCAGCAGGGAAATACGAGCTAAAGATTTCTATTTTTTGTGGCTGTGCAGCTTGATCATCAGCACGCAATTTCATTCGCTTATAAATGGCCAGAGTGCAACGTGACTAGGTCCTAAAAGTCAACAGATACAACTCTCCTGCATACTGTACCGAGATGTTGGTTTATCATTTTGATAACTGCGGCTTATTTTTGTGAATGCTTTAGCACTTCTTACTTTGCCGAAGCATATTTGTGATGAACAGTTCACAAGTTCTGATACAGTTGTCTCAATGTGCTTGTGCAAGTAGTTCTATTTTTTACCAATAAAACTATTTTGTGAAAGCAACACACCTGCTCTATGTTGTGTGGTTTTATGTGTGAGGCTGATAAAGAAGGAGATAACGTTCATCTTCATGCCAACTGTACAGATTGCCGGATGGTACAGGCTGTTCTCAGCGCAGGCGGGAAGGCAGTCTGCTCACATGCAGCACCCACGAACACAGCGCCATCAGTCCAACTAAAGCAGGCATCCATAAAATATTACTGTGTGCAAAAAGGGTTCTGAAGGAAGGAATCTTCTAATACCGCTCCCAAAAGCTCTTCCAGTCTCTGCTTGGTAAGATGATAGCAGAAGCGAGTATAGTAATGAAATAATAACAACACTCCAGGGAGTTTAAGAGAATGACTGTTATCTGTGTTGGCTGCTTTATCTGACGTAAATTAATGGGTTTACTGACAAGATGTAAGCCAGACCTGTGAAGAAGAGAGCAACTGCTTCAAAGTAATTATTGACAACTACAAAGGAAAAAAGATCACATGCACTGTTTAACAAGTTAATGACAGATATTCAAATTATTAATGACAAAGAAAAAGCTGCTGCAAATATTTAACCCCCAACTTATAAAAAGAAGGAAGAAGAAACATATATTAGTTAAGTACAAATCTGGTCTGGTGAACACATAAAAAAGACTGATTGGAGCAACTGTCTTAGTAATTATGTTATAAAGAAAAATATGACCAATGATAATTTTTTTCACACCTGCATTATGGTAATAATTTGCTGCTCTTGTGGGTTAATAAGCTAAAAATATATATCACAGTTAGCCTGTTAAAATTAAATTAATTAAAAATCTGCATTAAAATTGAAAACTCCTAAATCATTATAGTATTTGTTACAGTTAGCAACATAACAGAGTATAAACATGAAGAAAGTCCTTCTGTCGAGAATGGATTGATCTCCAGTGTGGATGGGACAGGGTATGAACAGAGCTGAGGGGGAACGGATCTCCATGGGGAAACTAGCTTTGATGCAACACCGGGATTCCAACCTGGACAAATAGCATTGAGGAGCTGTAGCCTCTGTCTACAGAGCGACCACTCTACCAGGTTAGCTAAATACCGCCCTCACACATGCGTTTTCATGATGGTTTAGTAAGTGATTCCTCATCGTGCTGGAAGAATTATGCTAAGCTAGCCTCATCCTGCATAATCTGCATCAGACTTTTATAGTCCAGTTGAGTGAAATACTGCTGTGCTTCCTTTTTTGGCGCCGTTGACAACTTCTGCTGCCAGCAGAAACAGCACTGAAAACATTAGTTTTGCATCTCTGGTTGGTGAAACATAACTTTCCTCCTAAAAGCAATATCAAAACAGACTTTAAAATATGCCTTTAAGTTAAAAGATGTGTCTTCATTATAAATGCAAACAACAGAAATATCTACCTTCATTTGAAACTTCATAACCAAACCAGCCACCTTGGAGATATTTCTCATTTAACTGGTTTCACATGTGCAAAAATAAGTTAATTTGCTTCCAAGTTTTCCTGAAACAAAAGACATAAAGGCATAAAACGAAGTGTACAAATATTAAAACCACAAATTCTCCACCGAATGATCAAAGTGTGTAAAAAACATTCTGTATGGAAAAGTCTTGCCCCTTAAGCAGAGTTCCGACCAAAACTTGTATGTTCATTAAATGATCTGCCCTGTAGTCTATACGCTTCACATGGAGCACTTATTAAATTAATTAGAATCTTGGCTCTCATTAGAGCTGATTGGAGTCTCCACGATCCACAGTTAGTGAGAATATGCCTCCCTGAAAATACCATAGATTATTTAAGGATCTCTCTCTTCATTCTCCCACTCCTCTTCGTTACGCAACAAGAGTGCACATCAAATAACAACCCTTCTCGTTGTGGAAACACTAACAAGATCTGCTCCTCTGTGTATTTAACCTATATTTTCCATCAAAGGATTTCACCCGGAGTTGTGGCTATGACAGATCTGAAATGAAAGTTTTAGATTAGAGGAGGTGAGCACTTGTTAGTTTCTGGCAAGGGTTCATTATACGCCAGCCTTCTATCTGAATTCCTCTTTCATATTAAGATTCGCAGATTGTTTGGTCTGTTCCTGACCAGCAAATCTCACCAAAATAAATAAATAAATAAAAATCACCCAAGAATAAAGAAATAGAGGCTGAGAAAATTGAAGACTTGGAAGAAAAGGCAGTCAAGGCACACAAGAGCCAAGTAGAGATCAGAGAAAGCCATTACTTACAAGAACTCCATTAAAAATAACCAGAATGCTCAAAGTATAATGAGCATCAAATACCACCAGTATGTCACCAGCTCTGCGTTCTGGACAGCTGTTATGCTGATGAGGGTTCTTACTAGAGATCTAAATGCAGTCATCAACACTTGAGGGAGAAATGACCTTCCTTTGTTGAAGCAGCTCTGTTGTGGTCTCAGTGCTCATGTGAGGCTGCGGGAATAATAGCAACGACCTTGGCTGCGCAGTAAACTGCTGACAAAGGCAGTAAAAACTACAGAGATGACAAAAGGAGAGCTTGTAGGAAAACAATACAGTCTGACAGTTCAAAGGAGGCCTTTTAATATTTCAGCTTTGAGCACAGGGCGGCATGCATGGCTGACAAGATTCTGCAAACTAAGGGTGAAGGAGTCTAAAAGCTTCAAGGGCGTGGACGCGCTGCTATTTTGCAATCTATATCTCCTTTGATGGCAGTGATCACTGCAGAGACTGTTCACTGTATTAAAGAAGACTGGAATAGATTCATTTGAGTGCATCAGAAAGTCTATAACTGGTTAAGGTAGAGATTGAGGTATGGATTGAGGTCTTCTCTTGTGGTGAAACTTCATTTCTCATCTATTTGCAGCTAAAATTTCTTTACTTAGAATACAGGCAGAGTATTTCCTCAAAATTCCTGCACCCCACATCCTGCATCCTCACTAACTTATCAGAGCTGAATTTGCTAAACTCTGAGCGCTGACTCTGAGCGAACCGACACAGTGCCTGTTAGGAGGAGCAATATATCTCTAGAGATGCTCATAAGCCAGCTCTGCCACCCTCTGTATTTTGTTTTAAGGAGAGAAAAGGAGGAGGAGGGTATTTTTAGCCGTTCTTTACCTTCGGTCTGTGATGTATTGAGACCGTCCCTTCTGGCATTTTCCCTGCTGGCCCAAGTCATTGAAATAGCTTCCTCGATACTCTTGATACGGTGTTTGACCCTGTTTATGGGATAGGAATAGGTATAGATGAATAGTGCTAGTGTAGAATGTGTGGCAGCAGGTCAGAAAGCAGCACAGCCCATCGGAGTGGAGTCTCTCTCCCACTGTTCAGGCAGGAGTTGGGCCACTTGAGGTCAGACAAAAGATATCCATCAATGTGATTACATTTCACTGGACTGTGGTAGGTCACATTTAACCTTAAAACATACGCTCCAGTTCAAAGGACATTATTATTTCAACATATGAAGCATTAGCTGCTGGAAAGAAAACCCAAACCTATCTCAAATCTCCAGCTTAAAATACCAGTCAATGTAGACATAAACAGGCAAAAATGATCCGGCGGCAGTCCAAACTCTCCCTAACAACTGCCAGCTATTATGGATGTTCAATGCGGCATTAACAAATTTAATTTAGGCTCTGCTCATCTGGCCTGTGCTCTTGGTAGACAACTGTGTACAAGGCGAACATCTGTAGGGCTCTACTCTTGTTAGTTGGTGGGTGATCGCTGATGCAGCCATTACTCAGAGCAGGCCCAGACGACCATCTGCTGGAGGTACGCCTCAATCTCCCTTCAGATCCATCTCTGTTGTTAATCTGTCTTCTGTGCCGGTGTATGGAAGGCAACCTTTTCCAGGCCTTGTTTCATTACATACAAACCATATTCTCATCTCTATTCTTTTATCCTGCTGTTTTGTTTTTTGTTTGTTTCGTTTTTGTCATCAAATAACACCTCTACCCAGTAATTTTATCTCCAGTGATCCCATTTTCAGCATTTTCCCCTCACCTCCTCCACAGTTTTCAGCACAATAATGAATCCTCAAGAAAGCAGGTTCTGCAACAGAGCATCTAATATAAAATTTAAAGACCTGCTTGTGACGATCAGGTTAAATTTTCAAATTCTGCACACATGCAGAGGCAGAGAAATGAGAAAATAGGCGAGCATGCTCACACACCTTCTGATCTTTTCTACATTAAAACGAGCAAAGACGAGTTTAGATAATTGGATGCGCACACTGATGATGAAGATGCTTCATGGCAGCATGCGCTTAAAAACTCCTTGACCTTTGACCGGAATATAAATTAGACATGATGACTAAAGCAACAGCATAAAAAAAAAAAAAAAAAAAAAGTCATTCCTCCTCAGTTTACAGACAGCTTTCAGATACATGTAAGCTGTGAATGACAGAGGTAATTTAAGGATTCTTCACACTGTCCATCTCTGTGAAAATTCACAGGAGAGTGGATAATATGAAGCGGGAGGCAGGTGTGATGTGAAGCAAGGCAGACCCAGGGCACTTTGAGCCTTCGGAGGGTGGGGAGGAGCACCACCAAAGCAGCCAATTTCTGCTCCCAGAAACCTTCAAGGACAATCTCAGCCAGTCACTGTGACAAAAGAAATGCAGTGCAGTCTGGGGGGGAGAGAGGCAAATTAAACAGCAGGGTTAAGAGCCCGTCAGCCCGCCCCACATCGATATGGAGCCAGCAGCTGCTGATGTAAAATAGATCCAACATTTCCCTTCTCATTAAGCCATACTGGTCAGCTTCAACCAACTCTTTCCCTTCCCCCCGCTTATTTTAACGGATGCTATTTTTTCCCCATCATTTTCAGCAATTTGGCTGCTTTCTCAGCAACTATTTGTGACTCACTGTTTGTTTGATTACACAGCATTAAAAAACACTTCACACGTTTTCACACTCCACTTACTCCATATGTGTAATAGCACCTGCAGCAGAATAATCCATTTACTGCCCTGCGCAAAGATGGCAGAAAATGTTCAAAAACACAGAAACTACGTATTGAAAAAAACCTGAGCTGCCACAGTAAAGGACACAAAGCCAAAAAGTCCCCTTTGTGTTTGGGTTCAGATATGGCAATGAAATTACAAGAACAGGCAAAAGCCCAGTTATGCTTCAGTTCGACCAAATCCCTCTTCATTAACACAATCAGTGATCCCCGAGCTTCAGTGGGAGTGAGATAATACCTGCAATTAGACTACTGAGCTGATTTATTGGCTATAGGTTTATGGCACAGTCACACATACACAGAGAGGCCCAGAAAAAGCATAGGTGTTGTAACCAAGAGAGGGAGGCAGAAAAGATAATTAAACCACAAAGGGACATTTGGACATTATTTTTAGAAGCTGCTTCTAAATCATGATAAATCATAATATTAAAACCACCTAGCTAATAGACCATCCTCGGATCAGAAGAGATGTTCCAGAGGGGGAGGCCACAATACAAAGATCACATGGTGAGAAAACATTCAAGGCAAGCAAGTATTCCTGGTGGAAAGATTTGCTGCTTCATTTTCACTTCTACTGACCCAACAGTTACTTTTACACTTAACAATATATAAACAATATATTTCAAAAAACAAAAACTAAATTTAGTACAATAACATCCATCAAAGAGCCTCATCTGCTGTTGTTGGCATGCTCTAAACAACAAAACAAAAAAGGATTTCTGCAGCATGCTTCTGCATCATATCCTGCCTCCTGAGCACAACACCTATATGCCCTCCTACCACCAATTCACACACACACCTGCGCCCTCTCATTTCCAGCTGAGAGCACATCCCTGCCACAGATACACTCTGCTTTAAATGTAAATGTAAACAGTTTTCACAGAGAAAGCCCAGCCCAAATTGTGCACACATTTTCTTGAAAATGTCCAATGCTCAGGAGTGAAAATGGTGTTGTGGTGTTTCACGGAGGTTAAAACCTCTCTGAAATGAGCTTGTTGCGGCAGATGGTGCAGAAGCCTGGTCAATGCTTTCACCTTTTTACCGTTTTAGTTAAGCTGTTCTTTGGTAGTGTTTGCAGTGCAGAGGATGATAGGCTATGGGTTAGTTTAAAAAAATGAAAAATTTTATCTTATCATAATTTGACTAAGCTTCAGTAAAAAAAAAAAAAAAAAAAATGCAATGTGCTGATAAAACCACATGTTTTTGCAGCCGCGATTCAGATTGTTTTTCTGATTTTTTCTGATGAGTTAATTATCAGAGTCCAGTTATGTAAAGGGACTGAAGTGAACACAGAATTAGTCTTTACAGTTTGCATTTTATTTTTAAACACTGGAGTACAGTATCTGCATAAATGTCCTGCAGTACATTAAACTACTGCTTGAGAAGTAGAGCCTACATTGCAGCTACACATTTGTTTCTAGATGAAACAAAGTGTTAAAAATAACTACAAAATGAAAAATGGGCACTAGCGACATGGTTTGCTTAGTACTGAACACGGACTCTATTCTTCTTCTCATGCATTTAACTCTACCCACACCAGTTAAACATTCATAAAAATCAAATCACGATGGTTTCCCAGCAGACGACTGCGATGTAACGAGATGATCAATGTTATTCACAACTCCTGTCAGAAGTTTTAACATTTTTGTTTTCATTTTTAATACATATAGCTAAAAATCTATATTCCTGAATACCACATACCTACTGCGATTGGTCCTCCCCCTGCAGACTCTAATGTTGCTCCATAAATCAGGCAGGACATCTTTATTGTTTCTGCAACTACACTGGTGTGTACCAGTAAACAATGCAGAGCCATACAACTTCAATGAATTATACTACATAATAAAATTATAAAAAGGAGCCAGGGTGGTGCAGCGTGGGTGAAAGCATTAAAATACCCCACTTTTTTTTATATATCTTTTATAAGACATCAGCAGCAGAAGTCCTGCTCATTAAACAGTCATCATCTCTCCTGATAACACCAATTCCAGCAAGAGCCCATTAAGACCTTTAGTGGAAATAGATGGGTTGACATGAGGGAGGCACTGATTCATCTGCAATGCACACATGCATGTGCAGATTCAGTCCTCTGCTCACATGTAAAAATCCTGCATACTGAAGGGTTTTGTATTTCTGCATTTTGTTATATTTTAGGCTTGTTTTAAATATTTTTTAGCTTATTTCAGTCCTCTCAACAAGCTTTGTTCTCATCAAATGTAGACACTTTTAAATCCAGGTTAAAACATTTATTTTCTTGTGCATGTATGCATGCAACCTACTCATCTTTTAACTTATCTAGACTGCTCTTTGCTTATATGATTATATATATTTTTAACTATGTCTTAATATAATTTTAATTGTTTCACTATATGTATTTCTTTTTAAATGTTCTTCCTATTATGTAATGCTCTATATAAATAAACTTGCCTTACACCAAATTCTCCACAATCACAGATGTGCTTTTTGGCAGGTTCTGGTGGAATGGTGATGATCCTATTACTAGAAAGTTGTGGCATGATTCATTGTAAAACACTTTGTAGAACTTAAATATAGTTAAAAGTGTCCATAAACCATTTTCAATGTCTAATGCTTTTACAACTTGATCTTGGTTGTTCTGTGGCTAACTAATTACAGCTGACAGTGTGTGTCAGATTGAAAACCAAACAATGAGGGGGAGAAAATTGTCACTTGTAAGAAAGTATTGTGGGAAACGATACTAGACAGCAGCATTTAAAGTGCCAAAAAGCACAGCAGGCTCCATCACGAATGAGATCCAGGGCTCCTATGTGTAGACAGAAGAATCCCACAAAGACTACCACTGGTGAAGCACTCCACCAATGAGGCAAGACAAACTCCTTTCATCAGTAATATGACAGCCTGCTGGGAGTTTGCAGAAAGGCACCTGAATGTCACTCAGACCACAAGAAGTAAGATTCTCTTATCTGATGAAACAAAGACTGAACTATTTGGCCTCAATTCCTAATTTGGAGAAAGCCTGACATGGGGTTCTATCCTGTTAATACCATCCTTACGGACAAACGTGGTGATGGTTGCATCATTTCTGTAGGGATATTTGAGCAACAAAGACTGGGAGACAAATCCTAATCAAGAGAAACATGGATGCACAGAAATCTGGAGCTATAGAGAACTGTGGAAGCAAAATGTAGGTACTGAGCATTTTTTAGTCTTTATTGTTAAACTGCTACATATTTTTCCTTTGACCAATAGTGGTATTTTACACTTTTTTTTTCAGGGGATTGCTTTGGGGGGGATGGTAACTTTGGAAAAACTGAGAGAAAGTATCTAAATTATCCAGTCAGTCATCATTCCCAATAAAAACGTGAGGCAGCTTTTGCTGCTGAGGGTCCTTAAATCAACTACCAAGTAATCTGCTTAGTTATATAAAGAGAGAATAACAGTCTTTAACAAACTTTTTTTAAATAAAGTCATAAACATGTTTTGTCTTTGATGAGAAAATAACTGACTCCACTTTTAAGATGAGTGTGAAATGAAGCAGAATGGGGAAAACTATGAAGGGTCTGTAAACTCTTAATATGCTCTGTTTATCATGTGCATGTCAACATATACACACATGTAAAAATTTAATGCCACTTACAATTGCTGCAACCCATTAAGCTGTAGTTTGACATGCACATAAAAATGAAACGCTCTAGAGAAAACAAATGCAGAGAAAGACAGCAGAGTGTGATGAAATAATCATTGAAATCCATCTCTTCTAAGAGAATGAACAATCAGCACTGGTCCCATTCAGTCGGCTGAGTTTTACTCTTTGCAAGAAGATTAAATATTTATTAACAGTGGGTCTCCTAAAGAGCTACGACATCTTCAAGGGAAACCACAGCCTATCTGACATCCACCTAACACCTATCCTTTAATTCAAGAAAAGAAAAACATGGTTTCATTTGTGCAAAGATGTAAGCGAGCCCTTGAGCTTTTTTAAAAGTCTTGCATGTCTCTGATTCAAAATAAATCTCAATGCAGCTCTCTATTGGCCAAGACCGCCATTTAAAAGGTTGAATTTCATTTTTATTTTCTTAATGTGCCTCATGGTTTCACTATAAGTCATCAAACAGAAGATAAAAAAGAGGGGGAAAAAGTCCCCATGTTGCATAAGACTGAACATGTTTCTTTCGCCACTGATACACACGCGCAGGCTAAAAGATGAAGACTGGGAAATTGATCCTAAAAAAAGAACGGGGTCCTCATTACAAGGCGCAATGTGATCGTGCCACATCTCAAATACCCACCAGGCATCATTACAACCTAGAAAGGGTCCAAAGATGGTAAAGAGTCAGCACTGATTCAACTCGTCTTAATGAAGCCTTAAAGCGAGAAGAGTGAGGGATGGATGAGTGATGGGGACATGATGGGGGACTCTGATGGGAACATGGGACCAGATGATGAGCAGGTCCCACTCTTACCTGAGGGGACAAATCTACCAGCCGCCACCTGTCAAATACTCAGATACTAAAGACATATTATTTTAGCACAGCCTCATAAGATATTTGTATATGAGGACATGTTGGTGCAGTAAGCAGAATATAGGCTTTAACAAAATTCTGTAACAATATAAACATCCCAGCAGTAAACCTAGTTAAATGAACTAGTCTTACCTCTGGCTTGGGGACGAAAGCTCGTCCAGGGATGGTAAAGCAGTTGTGGACTGTGCAGAGATACTGAGCCATGATGGAAAGACGACTCCTCTGTTTGCTGCCTGTGCTGGCTGTTAACCTCTGGATGGGGAGAGCAACCAATATAAAATACTTACAAATATTTAGAAAAAAATCAGACTAATTGACAAGGTTATATAAAGGTACTTTACACATAATCAAACGTGTAATGACTACAGATTAAAGAGAGACAAAAAACTGATGGTTTTTTGTGTCGTTAATGGACAGAACATAAAGAAATCCTTCAAATCTTCCAAGGGCTTGAAGATTAAAAAAAAAAAAAAAGAAAATCCAGATTTATCACTTTAGAAGCAAAAAAATGATAAATTATGGACTGGGAAATAAATATTTGATTGTGACAGCAAAGTAAGAAATTCATCACACATTATTTTATAACGTTGTGGCTGCACAGAAAATAACTTCAGTAAACTTTGCTCACATTTAAAGTAAAGATGCAACAATCTGCCAATTTTCAGCTTTATCAGCTGTGATTTGTAGACAGCTGAGGCTTAGAAACAACCTTATTTATTTATTTTTTCTTTTTAAAAATCAGTAAACTATTCATGAGCCACATACTCAGATGGAAATATGTCTCTCGTTTGGAAAAAAAATCACTACGATTCACAAAGACCAAAAGCCTGCCATTTCTAATATGTGATAGGTGAAAATAAGTCGTAGAGGAATAACTGCTAGAAGATTGAAGAACGAACTTAATTCATAAAGCTGCAACCTGCTGAACACACCAAATGTGATGAAGCAATCAAAGACTAAATTAAAGTTTGCACACAGTAACACAAGCATGCAGTCAGCTGTATTTGATAATATGAGTGAGGAAAAGAGCAAAGTCATTACATTCACAGAATTCATTGAACAGGAACCTTCTTGCTTCATTTGTTATTACCTGGTGTAATTGATTTTACTTGCACATTATTCCAAGTTGAAGATTTGTTGAAAAAAAATCTGTTATCTGATTTTTTTTCAAATCTCATTTATGCTAAAAAAGAAAAGATTTTTAATATGGTGCATGAAGGGAAATAGAATGCAACTGCTTTACAGATCAGTTTTATGTGTATAAACATTTAATATTTTTCTGTCAATAAACCTTTTTATTAAAAAATAAAAAGAGTAACAACAGAGATAATAATAATAATAATAATAATAAGAGATTACTGTGTTGCAGGGAAAAAATTATTCCAAGAAAAACAATGGCATTTGGCATTGGGGGATTAGTTTTTCCATTTAGACTAGCTATCTTTATCCATTTTCGAGAAACCATGACCAGCACCAGTGTGCGTCTGTGTCCACCCACCTCTGCTACTTCTTTCTGGAAAGTGAGTGTGAGTCGGGTGCGTCCGTAGGAAAAGGGCCCTGTTCTGTTGGCTATATTTTCCAGCCACTTGATGATGAGTGGTGTTGAGACGTTAAATGGGAGATTCCCAATGATGTGAAGTTTTGGTGGGTCTGTGAAGTCACACATATTTGTGTACATTTTAGTCACAGGTATTTACATCACTCTGACTACCATACGGCCTCTTCTTACTTCATGTTCTCACCTTCTTCCCAAGGCTTGGAGATATTTGCCGGGAATCCTCGATCCATTCTGTAAGTAAGTATGTCACCATGGATAATCCTCAGCCTGTCTGGAGCAGCCTCGGACAACAGCTGTGGAAATTACGTGACGTGAGTGCATCTTTAACAGCAACCACGAAAGAAATAATCAGAATTAGCTCTTCAAGTTACTAACGATGCTGAAGCTGATGACAGATTATGAACTTAAACATTGTGCTGCAGCCTGTCTGGCTGTGCTTAGTTTACCTTCAGCCCGGGGATAAAGCGGGAATCTTTCTCCACAACAAGAAGATCTGCAACTCCAGCATTGAGGATGGAACGGGTAAGACCTCCGGGACCAGGACCCACCTCACACACATGGGCATCCCTTAAACTGCCTGCCTGACGCACTATTTTGTCTGAAAAATTGAAGGAGGATGTCTAAATATTAATTTTTGATTGTGTTTTTGGATGCATCCTCTTCAGATTATGCAACATATTACAACACACTCTCCAATCAAAGATCTTCACTGGAATTTCAGAAGTCTAACTTGAGACCAGTCAATGTTTCAATACCTGTAAGACCTTTGAGGATGAGATGCATTAATGTAGCAGTCACCTTGCTAAAGGACAAGATCAGACCTGCACTGCATCACCGATAATTACATTATGACCCTAGCTCTCAAGGGCTGAAAACAACTGAGGAGGTCCGTTCATATTAGCAGGAGATTTACCTCAACTCACCCAAACAGAAAAGCCTGTCACTTTGAATGTTTTTAAACAAGGCAAAGAGGAGACACGCTTTCAAGAGAACAGGCACCACTAAGCCGCATCTAGCAGGTGCTGGTTCATTTCCTGAAATAATAAATAAATACAAAATAAAGAAGTGAGGCAGGCCAACTAACCTGTGAGCCTCAAATCCAAGAGAAAGTTCTGGGACAGCTGTTTCTCAGCTCGCAGGTTGTAAAGCTTTATAAGCTCGCTTACTGTGGGCAACGGAGGCAGGCGGAAGGACGTCACTTTCCTTGAGGCTGCCATTGAGCAGGTGAACACTTAGGAAACAAACAGAAACAAAATGAGATGGTCAATCATCCTCCACAGCAACAAAGCAATTCAGAGTTTAAAAATGTAGATAAATAATAGCAAAAAATGTGATCCACACACACTGTAACAACCAGTCTGAGATATATCTGGTTTACCTAGTTACTATTGTGTTTCTGCAATACTGCTATGTTTCTAACACCTAATATGCAACAGTTACATCCTAAAACGATTGATTTTAGTTTCACCTGGTAATTGCTAATAATTCCAATGACTTACATGTCAGGTCACTAGATTGATTTTAGATGTTCACCTGTGAGCTTTATGCTAAGCAGCTAATCCTTGTATTGACATAAAGGTCTTATGATCTCGTGCACCACCAAGTGGTGTAGTAAAAAAATACTTAATCTCTGACACAGAGCCCCAAAATCTACCCTCTATAAAATGAAAACACGTTTCTTTTTTCTGTTTGATACTATTTTTTGCACTAAAGAAAGCTAAAGCTTCATTTACAAACTGCTTCCCAGATGTAACATTAACTGGCTAGTATGGTAGCGTTAATTGATCATTCAGCAACTAATGAAACAGCCTCAAACCGCAGCCAGTAGCTTTAACTACACTGACAGTTTGGAAAACTCTTTAGCATTTACAGCTAATGTTAGCTTCTTCGTCTGAATGCTGTTTACAAACCTCACGAAATAACTGGAAAACCTAGACTTTAATCTAAGTATTCACAAAAAAACGATTTATGAATGACAATAAACAACAAACAGTATGGAATGAACATAAACGACAGAAAATACAAACGACTTTACCCACGTTTCTCAATAGTGTTGCGCTATTCTTTGGTGTGTTTCCTTGTTCGTCATTCCTTGCTATCCAATGAAGTTACGAGAATGAAAGACTTAACCAATTAAATTGAAGAAGGCGTGGCTTTACTGCGTCCTTGAGACCAGGGCTCATTGTTGATGTAATACTGCTTCACTACCAGCAGAGTGCGACATTTTACTGATTGATGTCCTGGAAGACAACCTGATCCCCCATTTTCACTTTTCCCTTTTCTTGTTTAAAAATTATGATTAATGTTTTTTCCCCCAGAAAACATCTCACAAAATAGATACAAATTCTATACAACTGATATAGAGACAATTTATTATGACGTAAAATTTTAAAAATTGAAAGAAACAGAAAGAGGGAGGGCTCAAAGTCACTTCAAGTGTAACTGTACTAGGATGTGAAATCTACATGAATACCTTTTTCCACCTGAGAACATTATTAAATTGCCATTGTATTTAGTCAAACTGGCTGATACACACCCATTATTTGGAATGAGTCCAACATCCCTCTGATCTCCCCTCTCTTCTCACGACCCACGCTGGGTCATAGGCGTCTGAGCTTGATTTGGAAATACCCGTTGCCTCCAGAGTTTGGCAGTTGACTGGCACCTCTGTCTTCTGTTGTGGCTGACCTTGGGACAGAAACCCAGACTCTATAATGGGAAGACAGAAAAACATGGTGGTGGGTGATAGTCATGCTGAGTCTACAGCTATGGAAACTATTTAAAAATTGATCATGAAGGATGATAAAATATGCAAAAGTCAGTTGATAAAAACAAGACTGAACATTTCCAACTGAAGTATATCATATTCACAATGTTATCCTAAATTAAAAAGAGAAAAAAATCTCTCAGTCACTTCCTCTGTGTACCTCTATACCATGTGTTCAGCAAACACAGGAAATGAAACATAAGTAATTAACATTTTTGACATAGTAAGTCATCACTGGAGCTGGAACATCTGAGGAAAATCAAAGACAGAAATATTTAAAAGTATATAATTTCTTAGGCAATTTAGACTGTAGAAACAGACTCACATCAATAAACACTAAAACCACAAAAGATGAGATGCTGTTATGTTCAGTATAATAACATCTGATGTGATGACAACTCAGTTGAGTCAGTATTGTTTTCCTCAATGTAGTGAATGTGTTACTGATGCTAGAACAAGTTCAACAGGGTTAAAAGCCTTTCAGTGAAACCAGATGTATGCTATTGCAAATTAACTGTTCACCAAGGCAACAGAAAATTCCAGATAATTGTACACAAGTAGTTTAGAAGGAAATTGTAATGAGAAAATTATGCTGAATAAAATGTATGTTTTCATTAGATTGAGTATGATATCACAGTTACAGTCATAGTCAAAACAGTCTTAGTAGAACATAACTTGTGAGTCTTGTATTAAATGGAAGTTTAAATGATGAATGTTAATTCTTTATATAAATACAAAAATTATGTGTATTTACCATTTCTGGACAGGACAACATTACTGTGTTGGGAAGTAAAGGAGCTAAACCGTAATTAGACACACTTGCCTGTCATCCTGAAAAAAATATCCTATGGTACAGGACCACATAAAAGATGCTGCGGTAGTTTGACACTGAAATTCCTGTGGTGATGATTGTGATCCGGTGATACACGTTTTTGTGGTATTTTTGTGGCAGTCTGAGATTTGTTGCTTTTTTTTCCCTCTTTCAAGTATGTACATGACGTTCAGTAGAAGTGTCTGTGAGTCTGACACTAGCTTAGCTTTATTTTATTTTTTAGATTGTGTAAAATGAAAAAATGAAGAGATTTTTTTTGCTCAATATTTCATGAGAAAATCAAGGCAATAAGTCATGAATCTGGAGATTTTGTGGATACAATAAATTAGGTTTTTCTGAGGCCACTTAGTGGCAGGAATGTTAAAATGAGAAAAATAAATGCAAGGAATTCCATTAATGTGCTTTTCTTCCTACAAACTGATTAAAGATTAATATTCCAGACCCATGTTTGTAAGCTAATCTTAGTAGGCCAGCAGGTCAGTAAGTTCAGCTTAATATTATCTTTCATAGCCGATAGGAAGGACTCATCACCCTGTGAGCTAAAAAGGACATTTCTAGCAGTGTTAGGAAAATCAGAAACCTATGAAGTATTGCTTTAGCATAATTTTCCAACCTTAAAACTCCAGGCTTCTGACTCGTTATGATGGCACACCGACAGTTATTATGCTTAGGTTCCTGGAGCCATCATTGCCCTGCAGCATCCTGGGGCTAATGATGTCCTTTTATCCTTTATAAAAATATGTTTTCATTCAACTTATTTGAAAACAAGCTCATTAGAAGTAGTTCTAAGTTTACAAATGCATTTGAATTCAGCAGCTTGTAAAAAAAAAAGCTTGTATTTTTTGTGCTTAATAAGTACATTTTAGATTTTCATGTTTACTTTCTGTAATAAGAGACACTGTTTGAGTAACTTAGCGTATAGTTACTGAACTTATTTTCAATACAAGGCAATCAGAAAGCGTCTAATATGTAAATCTTACAACTTTGCAAGTATATAACGTTAAGATTTTTTTTGGCTTTTTATTCCTTTTTCTAAAACCTTCTTCTATCCCCTCATGGCAGCAGGCTGGGGACACCACGTTCTCTGCTTGTCTCAGGCTAATCTAATCTCACCCAGCTTTGAAGGCTCATTAGCATCTGTCAACGCAACCAAAAGTGAAAACGATCTGGGAAAGCTGAGGTGAAGTTTGAGCAGAAGAAGTAGAAGTGAACAGAGAGCCGCAGGGGTGTTTTAACGAGAAATACAAGCATTGGATGGGACATCAGTCATTACATCAGCATTGAGAAACGTGTGAAAAACGTAGGGTAGAAAAGGGTCACACTATCGCTGAACATTTTATTTATTTATTTATTTATTTTGCCAAAGATCTATTTAATAAAACCTTGAAAAAACATCCGAGCAACTTCACAATAGAACAATTTGCTCATTGCAGTATTTTATCACCCATCTTGTGTAATCAGATCTGAGTGCTTCTCATTCTGATTGCCTCACACAAGTGTGGGAATGGAAGCTAATTCAACTAGCCCTCATCCTGATAATGATTCATAACAACTGCAGCCTCAACGGGCCCAGACAAGACCACCGTCCTGTGGGCATTGTATATGTAGAGTGAAATCATAACAAACCTCCTCCTTGCTGAATCCCACCAAATGGCTTCATTCTGGGTGTGGGAGTTATGGAATTTGATTTTAATTAAATGAAAAATGCAGGTTCATATTCATGCTCTATAGCGGCACCACAAAAAATCACCCTGCTGCAAAGTACAGAATAATGCCAAGATACATATAAAAATGTACCGTGATCACAAACAGAATGATCATTAACTGATAACACATCATACTTATCAGCACATAAACAAACATCCCTCAGCCAAAATGCCAAAATGTTGAATTGGGTCTCACTTTGACCTGAAAGTAAATATTTTCTCTGTGCATGATCCTAGGGTAGTAGTTCCCAGCCTATTTTCTCCAAGGACCCTCTTCATGTAACTATCAAAAAGCTGTGGAACCCCCCTCACACTGGCTCTTAACAGTCAAAGCCTCAGGGACCCCCAGTGCTCTTTGGGAGCACCCCTTGGGGATCCAGGGACTCCAGGTTGGGAACCACTGCATTATGGTATCACTTGTGTCTGCCATAAGCCATCCAAAGTTTTGACTTCAGTTGTTACTTTAGAAAATAACTTACATTAAGCATGAAGAATTCAGGAAATGGGAAATTATCCTTTTTACATCAGTTCTTAAATAATTAGATAATTAGATAATTAGATCGGATGTTGAAGTCATTTGGCCACCACTCTGGAAGCATGTACTTATGAGACCAAGAAGCTCTTACTAAACCCTCCGCATGCAAAGTGAAAAATAGATAAAAGTTAGAATTACCCTGGAGTCATTAAGATTTGTATTGCTAGTTATGCTTATTTGAAATTATAAGGCCACATTATCCCCTTGAGGGTGACAGCTCAGGAAATAAATATCCCAACTTCCTGCATGTTTTCTTTATGAAAAGGTTGTTAGAGACTCAAAGAAAAGTTGTGTTGCAGCATGCCCAACTTACTTCTGTCATCATTGAAGTTTGGACTTATTGATGAGCTGGTTTGCATCATAATCACATGTTCTGTTTATTTATTTTTTTCATGCAAACAGCAAATTCTTTTTACATACCAGCGTTATTCACTGAGTTTTGCAGAGTTTTTCCAGAACCTAATCACTTCATCAGACAACAAGGTCAGATTGAGTTTTAATTTTCTATCTCACATTTTCAGGTAGAAAATTGTCATGACACTGTCACATAGTTACTCTGGATGGTATCGTCCTGGCCTCCAACAATGTTGTAAGGAACCATGTAATTATTGTAACTCATGCATAATCAAAATCTCTTCAAGTATAATAACTATTATAAGTTTATCATTTTTGGGATTATAAAGGTTGTATTACTACATTTTCATTAATTAAACATCTACATTCAATCTCCTTGGAATTTAGTATTCCAGCCTTTAAAAAACTGATGTTTCCCCCTTTTTATGCCTTGTGTGCCTGGTGAAAACACCATTACAATTTAGATCTAACCTTAATGGTTTCAACATGTTTTTTTCTGTAAAAGTCAATTTAACTTGGATTACCTGCAACTATAAAAGATCAAAAGATATTTAAGATATGTGGTGGACCTGAAAAGTAGGTTAAGCCACAAATAAATAGGTAGATGAACCAAGCTCATGCGTGTTTACTGAACAGTGCCCTGGCAGTAAAGTTAACTGTTCCCATTGATGCAGTGTGCAATTACTGTACCTCAGACTTAGCTGCCCAAAATTAGATCGTTTTCTGCAAGCAAGACCAAAAAGACAGTTTAGCTGCCAAAGTCCTGTAGAGTTTGGCCACATTCAGCCCTCCTAAGTCAGCAATTGGTGGTTCCTTGGACCACTGTTAGGGCTCGGATGGCTGCTGTCACTGGACTTTCCCAGGATGAGAATGGCATTGCATGGTTCAGCTGTCACTAAGGGTCAGCGGGAGAGTTAGCTCTCTCACCAGCCGGCCAAAACATCCAGCATTTAGCTAGCCTCAGCTGCTAGCAGCAGCCATTCTGGCAAAAGAGGATAAGTTAAATATAGAACTATACTGTTGGCTTCTGGGAGTCTAATCACAAAGACAAGAGAGGGATGTTGGAGGAGTAAAAAGACCTGGCCCAGTGACAAAAGACATCACACAGCACCTCAGCCTCTCTATTCTCCAGGCCCTTCACAACACAGCACTGACTGCCTTTATCCCTCATCCCACTTTCCTTTTTATTTTCACACAACCATCAATTGGATTCTTGAGGGGATAGGGAGGGAAAAAATTAGAGGTGCGTGTTTGCCTTCTGCGTGAAGCAGAACTGGGCAGGCAGTGGGAGTGACAGAGGGAGGGAGGGTGAGAGGGAAGTTACAGTGCTCTGTTATTGCTCGCTGTCATTCCCTTCTTGACCTGAAGACCTAAAACAAGAGAAAGAAAGGGAGAGCAGAGCTTGAAATGGCTTTAAAAATTAATCTGTAGAAGAACCTACAAGTGGACCACACAAGCCAGAGGATATAAGTGGACACCTCCTCTTTATTTATTTATTTATTTATTTGGCGTTTTTAAGAGGATTGCCTTCTGTGGCTTTTAATTACTTTAACCTGGGGACATCACAATAATAGGTAAGTCAACTTCTTTTATGTATCTTATAATGTTCCCTGCTCAAGTGTAAATAGCGTGAGAGTCTTCTGGCGGAAAAGTGCTTGTCATCTGCTGCAGCTTCAAATTGATAAACATGAAGCTGGAGTGCAGGTGCTGCTGCTTGGCTAAAGCCAGTAGAGAGCACTGGTCAGTAGAAATCTACACAATATCTGAGCTGTAGCTAGAACTGTTCCCTACCATATGAATGAGTGGCTATTCCTATAGCGTGCCATTAATTCAGCTTACTTATTAGCCATTCAAATGATATGAATCTTTAATATTTTGCATTAATTTACATTAGCCTTCTCTCAAAGAAGACAAGTGGCTCCTCAGTGCCGTTAATATCAGTGCAGCTTTGGCATTATGACGGCACATGCAGAAAAGAGAAAGTCATGAATCAAACATTTTCAGGACTTTTATGTGACTATATGAATGAAACCATTCACTACAAAGAATGTTGTATGATACATGTGGGAGGAGAAGCCCACAACTTCATCAGTAATAGTAGAAAAGTGGTTCACTTTATGATCAAGAGCCTTGTATAGTAATACATGTTTGGGAATGATATTCAATTATATGCGCATGCGACCTTTGCTCTCAACTTCCCCCACAGCCGCCAACTTCAACACCTCTGCAGCAGCATGTAGCTTTTACTACTGCATTGCAAACAGACACAAACACACATGCACACACACACACACATGCACACACACACACACACACACACACCACTGCTTTAGTTTGGGTCTTGATGAGCTGCAGAAGGAGGACATCTTTCATCTTGAATATTTTTGGGGTTGTAGTGACGCCAAAACAAATTCCATTTCATATGCATGAAGTCACTGGCGTCTCAGAGGAGACACATGGCTCCTTGGAGGCTGTTTGTCAAAACGTGCATCACCTTGTCTCAGTAAACTGCTCAATGGGAAATCTCATGCTTAGTAAGGAAAGACAGACCAGAGGTGGCTTATTCAGGGGGGTCTGTTCCTTCTATCCACTCCAGCTTACATAGCTCCAGAATACTCTGTGGTATCACCACTGACTAAAGACAAAGAGAAGTGCTGCCGAGATAATGCTCATTAACATTTTTGTGCTTGTTCCAGCTTTTACTAAGCACATGGCATGGGCAGTCCGTGATGTTCAATCAACCAAATGGCCATTTTAAAAGAAGAGATTTGTGATTGTGACCAGGCAGTTATCAGACCCAGCTTGTACATGAATCAGTGTCACTGTAAATCAATAATGCGGTCACTGTTTAAACTGAAACCAAGCTAGCTAAGTTTGGGTGTTTGCCAGTGCAGCATTGATCTAAGATGTACTAAATGTGTCACTGGCTTACCTCATGGCATTACTATAGCTCTATGTCACTTGAGTTATTGGTGACATAGTTTATCCATGAGGTGTACGAAGAGAAAGCAGAGCTGGAGAAAATTAAACACTGCTTACTATACATGCATGAGCAGGACTTGCTTAGTATTTGCTTGTTGCTTCTTTTTACTTCTCTGTTGTATGTTCATGTGAGTTAAAGACATGCCAACGGACATGAACAGAAACACAGCATACTGTAGAAGGTGGCTCTTGTCGCTGTCAGCAGTATCTTCTCCTTTGGTCTGGAGGGCCTCACCAGCAGCTGTCACTGACACATGTGCAGCTCTAGTTGTATAAGAGTCTCTAGTCTTGAATTCCAAAAATGCAGTTTAGACACATTTGGATGTTTCGCAGAACAGTGGCATAACTCATAAGTCATGTTGCCTTCGTTTAAAAATAAACCTTGAAACTCCATAGCAACTCAAGATCTTCTTAAGATAATTTGATATGTAGTGTGCAAAAGGGCAGATTACACTTGCTGTGAATGATTGACTCTTTATTGGGTCTTCATAGGCAATATAAGAGTTAGTGATGTCATCCATTAAGTTTAAAGTAGGAGACTCCCCAGTAGGATTTTCAAGTGTGTGTGGTGACTGTTTCATGTTATTCAAAACATTACAGGCTGGTATTTCTTACTGTACACACCTGAAATACATATATACATCAGTTTTGCAAGAAATATTAAAATTTTTATAAATGGGTCACATTTCTTTTCCATATTTTCATATGCTCTACCAATCCCGTTAGCATATTTGCCAAGGGAAAGTGAAATACTCATGACTGCCTCAGTGAGCTGTATGATGATGACAGCTTCTGAAAGGCTGCATACACCCAGTGATGTCAAAAGAGGATGACTGATCTCTATGTTTCATTATCTGTCATCTCTGGAGACTAAATATTCACACACAACAATTGGTGAGACAAAGTTCTTCTCCACCCACCATTTTATTTCACACACAACCCACTGTCAACAATACACTTCTTTTTTTTTTATTTTTAACTCTGTGAAAAAGGTAAACAGCAGACAATGGTACCAACACAAAACAATAGAAATGCTTACTTATAAGAGTTCAATTGGTTTTGGTTTGGAGATTTGGACCAGTGTGGTCAACCAAATATTGCATTATCATTCCAAGCATTCCAGGATGAATTTTCTGCCCTCTAGGAGGCTAAAAAAAGTCTAAATCAGATGCAAACTTATCACTAATAAGCTTCGAAGGAGTTATTTGTGACAAATGGGAGTTACACTTGTCTTTTTTTTTTTTTTTGCCTTACTGTTTTTATCTCCACCAATTGTGCTAAATGCTAAACTAAAGTTTCCAGTTGGCTGACAGTGGGTTTATGTGAGACAACCCAGCCTCTGATCGAAATTCACAGTAAATCTTTTTATTGGTCTAAACAAAATGTATTAGTGATACTACTAGTTGTACACTTCCTGAGAGAAGAGATTTAGTAAAGGTACCAGATACAGGACTGGAGACCAGGGTTTGTGTTGTTTCTTGTGTTTAGACTTGAATATGCTTTTTAAAATGATTTTGTTTGCTTTCAGTTACTGTTACGTTGGGTTTAACAGGCAGTACTTATGCTTGATGTTATAAAAAAGGAAATAAACACAATTAACCAATATGCTAAAAGCCACAACTCATCAGTGCAGAAGTGGATGGTTAGAACATTCTTTATATGGTAAAGGAAAGCAGAAGATCACATAGAAAACATAGCATATGTTTTCTGTAATCTGTTAATATAACACAGAGCTGTTCTCTCCTGAGTCATGATTGACAGTTGGCCTTCACCAGCGTCACTCAGCTTGGCCATGTTGTTGTGTTGCTTGTTTTGGAGAAGTGAAGATGAGCACTGAAAAGAGGTAGCATTTTAAGTTAGCTGTTAGCGTTCTGTTGACACTGCTGCTCTCTTTTTTGTGCTTCAAAGCCCATTTGAGTGAACATTTTACTGAACAGACAGTAATTCAGCAGCTGGACCCACCAAAGAAAGACATCAACCCAAAGAATAAAACAGACAGACGTTCACTGGTGGCTGAAAAATAAAGATCCCTTTAATTGTATCTTAATGTGTGTAATTTCTTGGAAAACAGCACATAAAAATTCCTCCTGCAGTTTGAATGTATCAAAATGCCCATTTTTGGTTTTCAAATGTCAACAAACCTACAGGTTCCCAAGATGGCGTTGCCGTTGCAGGAGGACTGCCAACCTGCTGTTATTGACTGATTTTTAGTTATAGAACTCTTAACTTTATTTATAATATATGCAAGCTTTTGTATGGGGCATGAGCAACAGATGTTCAAAATTTCCTTCGGGATTAATAAAGTACATCTTATCTTATCTTATCTTATCTTATCTTATCTTATCTTATCTTATCTTATCTTATCTTATCTTATCTTAGGTTGGTGGATCAGTGGTACAGCTGGCCAGTCAGCATCATGGGCTGGGCTCATTTCAGGAGTGGGTTGTGTCTCTAGTGTTTAGTTTTACTGGAAACATGTAAACATGAGTAAGTAATTTACAGTGAAATACGAGACAATTCTTTGCAATACAACAAAAATAGCTGACTTGATGCTGTGCAACACTTGAGTTTGCTTCATCCATATGTTACCTTGCTGTTTCTATTCATAGAACTGCTACTTGATCTTACATGATCTCTATACTGTAAAGAAAATATTCAACCATTTGACTTGTCTGTGGAACACTAATACTTTGTTGGTATCGGTTTACAGATGCTTCAGATTGATTGAATAAGATGTTGCTATGGGAAGTGTTGCTTTGTGTTCATATTTAGACCACCAGAGTAATAATTTATATGACAGATGGAGGTGAGTTGTATTCCAGCAACTGCACTAATTTGTACATCAGGTTACAGTAATCAGGTTGTGGAAATGAAGACAAAATAAACTACATTATCTACTCCCACCTGCACAGCAGTGTTCATAATGCATGACCCTAAGTGGAGCATGTTTCAGCTTATTGAAGTTTGCTGTTGCTCCTGCTGATGAATGCATGTGTATCAAAGAGTTGAGTTAAATATTTATCTGCCACCAACACAAAAATCATAAATACATCATTTCTTATAAGTGACTGACTCATGAACTACCTGTGCTGAGAAAGTTATGAGGCAAAGAAATTGTGTCTTTTTGCCCTAATAGCACTAAATACATGTCGAATGCGTTTTGCTCATTAGTGAAACTCTAACTGCTTAAGCTTCAGTCTCCTCCAGTGAGAGGATCAGGTTAATGTGACACCAGGGAATTACTACAAGATGAAACCCACTACCAATGCTGACATTTTGCTCCACACTGGCATGTCAGCATTGACATGAGTTTTATGTCACTTTGGGTTATTAATAGAATCTATCATTACAGTAAGACAACCTGTAAATGCTCATGTTTTTGTCCAGCAAATATCTTTGATAGTTCAATTGGATAAAATTGAAGAAAAATTGAAGAAGGGGGACATACTATGCTAAATTATCACAAAATCTAGCAACATGATTTTATATAAAACTGCTCCCTAGAGGTCATTGCATGTCTTGATTACGAGATGCTGACCGTGAAGATCCAAGAACACACTCTAGCTTTGTGCCCCTTTGTGCTCACAATTCTTTCAATATCAGATGGATTGACTTGTAGCTTCCACTCTCATCCACAGCCACATGTTTGATTGAAATTCACATATCTTGGCAGACGTGGGTGTTTTTCTTCTCAGGAAAGAAGAGCTTCACAAGCGTACCACATTTTATCAGTGTCCTCTGGCAGAAGCAGTAGTGAAACGCTTGCATGCAAAGAACATTTCCCACTCCTTGTTTGGTCACATCGGGCCTGTGATATGAATACATCAAAATACACTGAATTAAACCACAACTTTTCCCCATAACATGTTTCTTAACATATTTGCACCTGCTGTTCTCGTCCCTCATCTCTGACAAATGAATGTGGCTGCAAGCCAGACTTTTCTCTCTGTGTACATCATGGATAAACATGATGCTCACCAGAGTTACAGCTGGATATTTATGTATATACTGTAATGTAAATGTTACTTTAGGGTCTTTAAAACAGATAATGCAACCTGTTTCAGTCATTAGTGCTCCATATATCGGCACACTTTTGTCAGACGTTGACTTTCATAAAAAAAAATTAACAGCAAATGTTACACTGATCTTTAGATGAGTCATTTTTAATAAAATCAGTTAAATAAGCTGATGAAAGAGATAAAGAAAAATCACATAGTAAATATCGGTGCTCCTAATGATAAGTGATCTCTGATAAAAATTTTACAATACCTTTTTTAAACTATGGAATGGATGCACGTGCTTTGGTTGGGCCTATAAATACTCATATATGTGACAGCTGGACTTGGGACAAACCATGAGACAGATTTGGGGTTCTATTTTAAATTTAGGCTCAGGCCTTCACTGTAGCCTTGCTGGCTCTTAGCCCCTTCTTTAATACTAGACCAGGATTAGATGCCAGTCAATTACACTCACTGAAAGTTTACATGCTGTAAATGCAGGCTTTGTTGGTCTGAAGTTAGATGTTAGAATCAAAGCTGATTGTCTCCCAGCGCTGGTTTATGTTCCAGTAAAGACAACTGGGGGCGTTGCATGGCAGACTGGAATGTAGGGCATTTGGCTCAGGAATCTCCATTTGTTTCATGAGAATTCATGACAATGAAGACTGCAGTGACCAGTCAAGGTAGATCTGAGAGCAAAGATGTCAGGCTAGTTTGATAGTTAAGTCTTGTCAAGTTACAGCCGAGTCTGCAGAAGGAATACAATCAATCAATCTGCACATCCTGGGAAAGCTGGACTTTTATAAATCAGTCTTGAAAAATGAAAAATGGGCTGATCATTTTTTCATATTGGATCAAATGACTGCACTATGTGGAATGCTCATCCTTTGCATTCATGTTTTGGTTTTATAGTTGGTATTTTTACATTTTCTGTCTTCTTTTCTGTGGAAGCTCATTTCCACTGTGGTGAAAAAAACCCCAAAACATCCAAAGTCAAAATAATGAGATGGTATCTCACAGTTCCAAGTTATTATCTCTGAATTCTGCGATTACAAGGAGGACTGACTTTCCATACTTATCATGCATTCACTGTATTTAACCTTTAAAAATAAATTAAAAAAATAAAACAAACAAACAATGATCAGCACATTTAAACAAAGTGAAATAAGCCATATGTGCTACCTGGATGTGAGTATTTTGTTTTAACTTGAACGTGAATGAAACTTGAACATCTTCAGCTGGCTTTTTATTTGTTGATCCTTAAAGTTTGCAACTATCTTGTGAACTTAGTGAAGCATAGGAGATCATATTGGAGCTAAAAGGTGTGAATGTTGGAATTTACCCTCTGAACCAAACTTTGGATGCAAGTATTAACAATTCCTCTTCTCTGCTGCTCAGTGGTGTTATTTGGTAAACATACAGTTTTGTACTTAGCTGTTTTATGTGCCATTCAAGTGGCCAAAAATGTTTAAATGCTTATATTTTGACATGTTTTCTTCCACAATAGTATAAAAAACAGTGTGAAAGTGTCTCAGTCCCCTGCTTGCTCTGTTGCACGAGAATGACCCTGCCAACTGAGATGGGCTGTTACAGTTGCTCTTCTGGATCTTCATGGCATCAGTCCAAAAATTAAAAATAAACCGTCAAGTTCCTAACGCAGCGTCAACCATTTTGTTGCTTGTGCTTCGGATCTCTGCCCAAGTCATTTACAGTACTGCACGTGCTTTTTGTGTTTCATCACTCATATCCCAGTGGTAGCTGTTTATAATGGTCTGTCATTCACCTCTGGGCATCACTCAAACTCCCCGCTTAGAATGATCATACAAACATCCTGTGTACACTGGTGTACTACAAGACTGGACTCAGTGATAGAGAGCCAGCAGCTGAAAGCAATAGCTATGGACAAGAATCAAGACACCTCAATTAATCTCTAGTGATGAACTGGATTTCAATGAAGCCAGTGTGCACTCACTGAACTTCCAGAACCAAGATAAAGAGAGTACTTGATGTGTTGGTTTGTCCGTTTTGTTATTTTTTTTATTTTGGATCTCAAAGGTGCAGGCACTGTTATCACTTACCCTTCTCAGTCTTCTGCAGAGGTACTTTCTTGGAAATTGGTGAGATTCAAAGAGGCTTCAAGCATCATTAGACTTCACTGCTTTCTTAACTTTCCTGACCACTGTTAGAGAGAAAGATAAACATTTTTCTTTATGTTAACTAAAAGCTTTGATCGACTCTGTTTCAACCCTCATGAAAGTGTATAAGAATGGTCTAATCCTTTAAAGTTAATCGTCTTGTTGCCGTGTGGTTTGATTAATTCATGGTGATTGATGTTTTACATGGAGAGCAGTAATTTGTGTAAAAATGTTTTAATGCTGTTGCATGTGTCTTTGTGCCTCATAGAGAAATAATGACAGTCTGACAAACTATGTAGGATGGTTCAATACAGTCATGGGTCAGGTGCTATGACATCACTAGAGTCTGACTGAGGGGATTTTGGATGTTGGGATTGCTTTTCTGTTTGCAATTATTGATGTCATATCTGAAATCATTATTAAGAGTGAGAACATACTTCGTTTTTCAATACTGTTCAAAAGAAACTTCTGAGTGAGTGCCATCATCTCTAAAATGTGTTCATGTGGTGTGCAGACAATAATTGTGTCAGAAGAATATGCAGCCTCTAGTGGTTGTGAGAGTAACTGCACGTGAGCAGCATAATAGTGTCCATGTCATTGTGTAAAAAAGAATGTATTTTAGCCCTAATCATGATCCATTGTTCATCCCAAACCAGCAGTTTTTTTTTATTTCAAACATTTAACTTACCTAAAACCAACAAGGAAATTAAAAAAAATGTATTACTAACATGTGCTGTCATGTAACTATGGAAACCTCTAAAATGATTCTTTAAAAAAAGTTAGTTTTGAAGCTAGGAGGGCCATAGCAAGCAGCCGGAAAAGTTGTTGAATATCTCCTTTTCAGGACCTAAATCAGAGCTCATGAAACATTTTGTAATTTGGAGAAAAGAAGCAGCTTACACACACGCTACATGTCAGCAAAACCACTTAAACTGAGATTACACCACAAAGCTTGCTGAGCACATGAAGAAAAAACGCAGCACATTACATGTAGTGTAGTGACATATTGATCACTGTGTGCTGGATCAAACTGGATCAAAATCATATTGCAGCAGAATTTGTGATATCGGCAAACACAAAATCATTATCCACTGAATTAATACAACATACTGTAATCAAACTTGTGATTTAGAAGCTGTAGGATCACAGTCTGGTGTAAGCTAATCTTTTGTAACCCAAAGTACCTTCTATGCTAATCAGACAACAGTTTTGTATCTCATGTTTTAGGAATGTACAGTTGTATACAACCACACATGACACACAAACAAACACATGCACAGTGCTGGGGGATTTTGAATATTTATTCCAGAATAGAAATGTTCAGACAGAACAATGACATCCATTTGTAATGAGTTCTGCATTTTTATGTTTGACTCTGTGTGCTTGTCATTCAATGAAAGTGGGTCACTTGGACTGTGAAACGGGAGCTATGATTGGATATGTGGTCAAGGCCAAAGTCATAAAACTCACTATAAATTGGTGCAAGCAATAAAACAATAAGAACAATTACATTATACTGATTTAGGTAAATTTTAGGTAAGACCAAGAAGTTGCAATGGAAAAAGAAACTGATAACAGCATATAAAGGAGAGGAACTTTGCAAAGACTGGTGTGGCTTTAAAAAAATGAAATAACCATAATGTTCCCACTAAAAATATCCTACTTTTTCTTTCCTTGCTTTAGGGTAGATGAGATCAAAAAGCAGCGGGGTGGACAGCCCAGTAGACAGAGCACTTGGGGTACCAAACAGCGACAATGACATCAGTCAAGATCAGGAAGTAAGTCTACCTGTGAAGAGTCTGAAGGCCAAAGTTCAGCAAAGGGAGGGTAAGGATGAGGTGGAGGTGATCTCTGACAAAGAGAAACTGCTGCTGGATCCCACTGAGGCTGGAGAAAAAAGAGGGAACATTATGGACTTACCCAAAGAGGATCTGCTGAAACTGCTGGGAATCATGGAAGGAGAGGTTCAGGTAATGGATGTTGTTTCCATTTGTTTTATTTATTTGTTTATTTATTTTATTCATTTTGTTTGTACCTGTAGCAATAAGTGATGCCAATACTATAATGGTAGAAGAATACATATCTGTAAAAGACATTGCAGATAAATGGAGTCGTTTTTGAATAATTACAAGGCAATTTTAGCACAATAGCGCCATCTTGTGGTTGAAAGTGGCAGGTCAGCATTCCAGAGGAAATGTCCATTGGGGTTCCAAGGAATTTATATATCCCAAAAAGGATTTACAATTTTTTAGATATATTTAATAATAAATCTTATATTCATAACACGTATTAATGTCTGGGGCAATTTCATGTCTTACATTTTGCATGTCACTCTTCCACTTTGAGCCATATTACATAACATAATTTGTGCATATTTGTGTGACTTCAGGCCAGGGAGGATGTTATCTGCATGTTAAAGTCCCAACAGACTCCTCCAGAGGCTCTTGAGTCACAGTATGGCTGTTCAGTCCCTGGCTCAGCTCTCAAAGCACTACAGAGAGACAACTTCATCACTGGCACCAAGCAGCACAACCACAGTGTTTACCAAAAGCCCATGGCTGAGGTTAGTAGGCAGCTGTCAGTTATAGCTACATTCATGTTGTTGGCAATCACATCCTTCGGGGTTGTGACAACTTCATTTTTAATTAAAGGTTTATTTGGCTCAGTACCTTTAAAATACTAAAACTTCAAGCACAGTAATGTTTAACGTTAACACCTTGTAGGAGGTTATTTTTAATGGTTGGCATGACATACCCCTGCATATTAAATATAATTTATTGTGTTCTTATTTCTCGTGTGTGTCTGTCTTCAGCTGGAACGTGTCCAGGAGAAGCACAAGGAGACGTACCGACGGATGCTGGGTCAGCTGCTACTCGCTGAGAAGTGCCACCGTCGCACAGTCTATGAACTGGACACAGAGAAACGTAAACATGTTGACTACATGAACAAGAGTGACGACTTTACCAACCTCCTCGAACAGGAGCGAGAAAGGTGAGGAGAGGAGAGTGAGAATAAACTCTTTCAAATTGATTAAATAATTGCTGGATTATTTATAACATGAATCTCAAACTGTGGTCCTTTAGGGAAACCGCCTTAAAGTTTTAGATGCTTCCCAACTTCAGCTCTGAGCACATAGGATGCAGCTGAATACCTCTGCATCGACCTTTACATCAACAGGGAAATTATTGGTATGTGCCAATGTGCAAAGTCATGTGGCAGTCATGGAAGCTGAAAAACAAGAAGAACAAGCAACTCCATTGTCAACAGAGGAGGGGCAATTCCTTTTTTCTCCAAACTATTTTCAGCATTCTGATTCAAGTGATTATTTGTTTAAAATACATATATATATATGTATGTATGTGTATATATATACAGATATATATATGATCAGGGCTTTTGTGTATTATGATTTATTTCTTTTTTCACTTTTTTATTGGATTGCAAATATAGTCTGTCAAGGATAAAGAAAATTACATGGTATGGTAGGATGCTGGGCTACATTAGAAGTTAATCCAACTACATTTTTCATACTGGTGCAAACAGCATGCCTTTTGTTTGTGCAGAATTAAATGGTCAGACAGACAAAGAGAAGGAGAAGTTGAGGAATGGGAAATGGGTTGAATCCTGTGAGAGGAGAAAAGCGGTGAGATAAAGGAGGCACAAAGTGAAGACATGAATTATAGCACCAGTGTGGTTTAAAAAACAAAAATGATAAATTATCAGAGGTGAGAGAATTTATGGTTAGAAGTATAGTGGAAGGATTACATCAGCCTCTGAGAATGTGTGATACACAGCCTCATGATGCTGGGAGGTGTTGCTTACTGAACTGATGACCTTGCATACCTGCGTATAAGTGAGGAAAGGCTCAGGGAGGAGGTACTGCAGTGAGGAGCGGGAGGAAAGACAAGTGGATGAATAAAGAACATTTCAGAAGAACAAATCTCTCATTTCATCACCTGTGAAATGAAGTCATCGGTGACATTGTGATGTGGCCTCTTGGTCAAGGGTAGGAAAGTGATTGGGGGAAGTTACATCACATGTGTTGAGGGCCTCACAGAGCTCAAACAAGCTCGCTTGTGAGAGTGTACACGTGCAATGAACGAATAAGAGGAAAGAGGCCCTACTAATTAAAAGTATTTACACATGACAGAGTTTACTGGCTTACTGAGATATTTTGTTGTAATCTCTTCAACACACTACTGTCCACTCACCCACAGCAACTCAGAGAAGCAGATCCATTAATAATACCAAAGGGAGTTATTTGCTTGCTTTGCATGTGTACATTTATAGTTTGTTGTGTCATAGAAAATACATTTAGTCATGAGTCATGCTGCATTTTGGGGAATTTTAAGTTGTTTATTGGCAGTATTGAACTATTGGAGGTACACATTGTTAAACTGTGAATTTAATTTGAGTGATATTCTAACTTGACTTCAAAACACATCTAACCTGAGGCTATTTCTCTGCATGAATGACTACAGAGAGATAAAATCATGCAATAAAAGTCAAGTTTATTTATTCCAGGTGAATTTGTACATTCTACCAATTTTAAGAGAATTATATAAAACAATACTGAGGGACTTTGGAAAATTGTCAATCGAAACCAGACTCCTCAAGCATTTAAGCACAGCAACAAGATAAAGCTTAAGGAAATGCTGTTTTTCAGGTGTTCTGTTACAAGCAAAAGCACTTAAATCCCAAATTGTGATTTTTACCATGGACTATAGTGTTTATAATATATTAAAGAAGTACATAGTCTTTGTAGGTATTTTTCAAGTACCTTAACACTACATTATTTCTGTTATCCAGCAGGGGGGCACTCAGAGAAATATAATAGTAAAGAAATACGTTCAAGCGCCTACTGACTTAAAACTTCAGACAGGCTGCAAAATTTCATGCCAGTCCAGCTGATATAATTGATTCTAGGCCAAAGAGGAGGACTGACTATCGTGTCATTCCTATAGCCAGGCTGTTAGTACCTAGCAAGTCTTTTAATCACAATAACTACTTGGAATTGAAAACAACAAGTCTGTGTGGTGCAAATTATTATTAAACGGCAGCTTCGCCTCTGTTTAAATGTTGGTTTGCATGTGAGAGAGAGCTGACCTCCTTCCAATGCCAGGTAGTTTTCAGCAAGTTCCTTGGCTCATGCAAATGTCAACATCTGATACTTCAAAGAAAGAGTGGAGGAGGCAAATTCTCCAAGTACCTACTCTTTCAGTACCTGCAGAGCACAGATGATTTCATTTGTGTCTACAGAGTAATAGGGAAAATGATCAAACAGCATATTTTCACACTAGTCCACAAAACATGTGTAAACATTAATGTTAGGCTTTTGTATTCTGGATATCCCTGCACTGGGACTTGATTCTAAAAAACAAAATACAACATTTTCAGAAGATTGCCCTGCTCAGAAAGTGAACAGAAAGACTTCTTCAAGCACAATTAAAATTATTTGTCAGCCACATTAAATTTGGTAGCATTTTAGCTGAGAATTATTTAATGGTTTTGTTATCAGGTTGTCATTAACTGTAATCTTTACAGTTTTGTTTAGACAGAAGCCTGGGAATTGGAGCAACTGTATCCCATCATTTGAGCCTGAGGTCATTTTGGGCTTACTGGTGTAGATATAGCGCCAACTGAATCTTTCGATGTTTTTTCAGGTGGAGATTTCCAAAGAGAGCCCAAGGCTTATGGAGTTAACATACTGTGGAAAAACAGATTTAAAGGCACAAAACAGCAGCGCCAACACCTACACAAAAACATGCACAAATACTTTCTTTCTTCCATCACTGTTTTGACTGTTTGCTCTCTCAATAAGCATGTCATCATCTTGTACTGATTGATCTGCTCCTGCCATCTGAAAGTGAAGAGAGAAAAGTCAAAGGGCTTGTGCCAAACATCTGGAGGAATGCAAAGGATGGGCACAGAGGAAGCTGCTGACTGGTAGCCATCAGCCTTTAACACCCTCTTAGACAACAGACTAGAGTAATTTATATGTCAGGAAGTTTAACTTTTTAGGTGTCACAGTGGAATGCGTGAAGACTGACAGAAGGGAGTTTCAAAGTCACGCAAACAAAATTAATATCTGAACCTGCAGCAGATCAAGAGAGGTCAAAAAATAAAACTATCTTTTAATGTCAGGAAGGGTATGCTACAAATAGCCTGATGCTAACATGGCCCCTGATTTTTATCTCCTCTGGTCAGTACAGAGGAGTGCACTGTGACTGTGACTAATGCTTAAATGTTTTCTCTCGATGAAGAGAGGTCGTAACTGTCCAGCGATGTGTTTTTTTGGCAGTGTCTGACACAAAGGGGCTGCAATACCTCTGAGCAAACACCCAGGAAACATGGGATAAAATGTTATTCCACAAAAACAAAAAAATTCTCTCATGGATGTTGGCTTATGGATCACACCTGCATATCTGCTTAAAAAATGTTTCTATTTATTTTGCACACAATTGCTCTAGAAGCTGAGGTTTATTCTTTAATTGAAAGAAAATAAATGTTCAATATGCAATTCAATTTATTATGCTAAATAAAAAGGTTTTGTCTTTGCCTTACATCTGCACTGACAGTTAAACATTTATCTTTGCACAGGACTTAATACACTGCACCAGATAGCTGTTTCTTCCATAGCAACTGTAAACGGTGGTTCTCACATAGCTTGAGAATCAGTGTCAGATACCACTGACATCATGGCTTTGACCTTTGCATGACAGTAATTATAGAGTGCAGTTTCTTAGGTGTAAATGACATCTAACTGTGTAAGTATGGACTTTATGAGCTGCACTGCACATATCTGGACAGCCCTTTTGTACAGTAGCCAGACTTACTAATTCTAGTTGACAGCAAAACTGCAAGCAATATTAATAAGTGAAGATGCTTATGACAAAAAAGGAAACATTTAAGGTTTCAAACTGCAATCATCTATGAGTATCTAAACTGTGGTTTCTTAAATAATTGACTTTCTGTAAAGTCTCTTGTAACAATCTGGATTCAGAACTTTGTAAATCTACTGGTTCTATCCTCCCAGATCTTTTTCACCTCAAGGGAGACATCTAACTCATCTATATCTGGTTTCCTCATCATATGTACTTTGCAGGGAAGCCCATTCCAGTTAGCCCTCAAGTGAAATGACAGCACACATCCTCTTCCCTCTCCTGTGCTGGTTTATCTTCCGGTTTCCAGGGGCAACATCTTGTGCTTTGGGAGATGTAATTTGATTTCACCAAACATGGACTGAGGAAAATGTTAATATTTGTTCATTCTTTTCTATAGTTTTGTAAACTTTCTGAATCAGGCTTATAGCTGCCAAGTTTGACGTTGCAAAACACTCCTTCTGTGGCAAGAGTTCCACCCCCTTTACTCTTCCCAAAGCAGAGAAGCACACACACATTCATGCACATTACTAGCCTGTATGGATGAGATGACATCACTCAGTAGAAGTGCTCCACCAGTGCTACACTGTATTTATTGAGCTTCCCTTGTCTTAATAACATGCTTGGAATAAGGTGATGGAAGAGATATGGGAAGATGCTCTGCTTTCTGTGCATTTTGACTGATGACAAACAGGATTTCTGATCTGCTTGTAGAGCATTTTTTCAGGGGTAAGTTTTGTATGGTCTTTCACTGAGGCTCATTTTGAACTTTGAGTGGCTGTGGGAGTTGTACCCTCTTCCCTGCTGTGTTCGTGGCTCTTTAATTTAGTTTAAATTTTGCAATGCAAAATGTTCATTTTGAATACTGTATCAGAATTTCCCTGGGAGTGTAAAAGGAGGAGGCAGCTGCATGCAATCTGCTTTGCATGCATTTTGTTGGAGCCGGAGCTGAGAGTGGGCATGAGGAGCATAGAAAGAAGCTGAGAGAAAAGACCACGCTTGGTGAGGGGGTGTAAAACTTTGACTAGCAGTTTGTGTTCTTAGTCTTTATCCCATCAACAGGGGGTAGAGGCTGTAGTTTTAGGGGGTTCTATTGTAGATTTTTGCCCCATTACCTCCCTTGATCATGTTGTTTGCTCAGTAAGTCTCTTTGGGAAAATACTTTGATGATCTGTTTTTTTTCTACTTCAAGTACAGAAAACCACAAAAGCTGTTTCTTAAATGTAATTAGAAAATAAAAATACTGACATCAGAGGTGTTTATTTATTTATTTTTACTTTTACAAAGAAAACTTCAGAGTGCAAATATAGCAGTACATCTTTCTACAATAAATCTGCAGCATTTTGTTCCTCTCACCATTTCAGATTGAAGAAGTTGCTTGAGAACGAGAAAGCTTACCAAGTGAAAAAAGAGAAGGAGCACTCCAAACGTCTGGCCAAAGTACGGGAGGAGCTTGTCAAACTGAAGTCCTTTGCACTGATGTTGGTCAATGAGCGGCAACAGCACCTGGAGCAAATGGACCAACAGAGCCAGCGGGTTCAGGAGCTCAGCCAGCAGCTCCAGCAGCGGGAGCAGGTTCTGAATGAAGCCAGGGAGCATGCTCAAGAAGACAACCACAGAGTGCAGAGCCTGGAGGCTGAGCTTAAGGAGAAATCTAATAAGTTCAACCAACAACATGAAGAGATGAGCGCCAAGCTGGCCACTCAGGAGCTCCACAATCGCCAACTTAATGGCAAACTTTTGGGGCTTACACACAAAGTGGAGGAGCTGGAGGAAAGCAATGGGGCCTTGAGGAAATCTGAGGAAGAACTGCAGGAGTTAAGAGAAAAACTCAGCAAAGGAGAATGCGGCAGCTCCAACTTGATTACTGAATTGGAGAACTTACGGAAACGGGTGCTTGAGATGGAAGGAAAGGATGAGGAAATTACAAAGACTGAAAATCAGTGTAAGGAGCTGAAGAAAAGGCTAGAAGAGGAGGATAGTAGGAGTAAAGACCTGAAGTTGGAAGTTGAGAAGCTCCAAAAAAGAATGATTGAATTAGAAAAACTTGAGGAGGCATTTAGTGTTAGCAAAGCTGAGTGTGCACAGTTACACACTGCTCTAGAAAGAGAGAAGGGCCTGACCAAAGAGCTCTCAGATGAAGTTATAGCTCTCAAGATCCGTATGAAAGAGATTGAGTCCTCTGAACTGAAGCTGGAAAAGTCTGAACTGAGTCTCAAGGATGACCTGAGTAAGCTCAAGTCATTGACAGTTGCTTTGATGGATGAGCGAAAGAGCCTGATGGAAACTGTAAAGTCAGATGAACATAAGAAGAATGATTTGAGCAAGATGGTCAAACTTGAGCAGAGTAAGGTTATGGAGGTGACAGAGAAACTGATAGAAGAAAGCAAAAAGCTCCTAAAATTAAAATCAGAGATGGAAACCAAAGTAGAGACCCTAACCACTGAAAAAGAGGAGCTTAGTGCTAAGCTAGCGTATGAAACTGATAAAACTAAAGATCTTAATTCTAAGGTAATTCAAATGAAAAAAAGGCTAGATGGGTTTGAACAAGCAGAAAAGCAGTCTGTGAGGAATTCCATGCTATCTGATTTGGGAAGAATGTCTGACCTCATTCGGAGAGACGACAACAAAGTTAAAGAATTGACCTTTGAAATTGAGCACCTAAAGAAACGCCTCAAACAACTTGAGGTCGTCGAGGGAGACTTGATCAAGACAGAGGATCAATATGACATGTTGGAGAAAAAGTTCATGACTGAACAGGACAAAGCAAATGTTCTTTCCCAGCAGGTGGAGGATATGAAGAATCTGATAGCACGAAACAAAGCTATTGAAAAAGGAGAAGAGGAAAGCCAGGAAGAGGACCTCCAACAAAGATGCAAGAGAGAGGAGGCCAAAACCAGGGAGCTGCAAGCTGATGTGATAGCTCTCAAGGAGAAAATCCACGAACTGATGAACAAGGAAGACCAGCTTTCTCAGCTCCAAGTGGACTACTCTCTCCTACAGCAGAGATTCTTAGAAGAGGAGGAAAGGGCCAAAAACATGGGCACTGAAGTTTTCCATCTCACCAAAGAGCTAGAGTTAGTTAAGCGTCAAAGTCGAGCCTTACGGCCCAGCTTAAATGGAAGGAGAATGGTGGATGTAGCTGTGACATCCACAGCAGTACAGACAGAAGCATCATGTTCTGGACCAGCAGAAGAGGACACCCCAGCTGGGTTTATCAGGAAGTCTGTTCAAGAAGAGAATCACATTATGAATAACATCCGACAGAAATGCCTGAAGAAGACCAGTGAAAAAAGCAGCGCTGTTGAGCGTTGCCCTTCGTCTAACAGCGACTTGGGTATTAAAAAGTCCTGGATTCCCTGGATGAGGAAGAAGGACAACACTCATCAAGAGAACCACCTGGAAAAGCCTCTGCACATTAATGGAGATCGATTACCCTCTGAGTTGACTGTGCCTCAAAAACAAGGACAGCCTTTACATATCCGAGTGACACCAGATCACCAAAACAACATGGCCACTCTTGAAATCAGCAGCCCAATTACTGAGAATGTTTTCTCTAGCTCAGCTCCCATTAGCCCTAATCAATCTCAGCCTAAATCCAGGATCACAATCATTCCCACCTACTCTGCCCCGAACCTCCAGAGAAAGTCCCCTGCTCGATCTCAGGGCCCGGAAAGAGCCAAGTCTCCAGTGACGATTACAACTATATCTAGAGCCAAATCTCCAGAAACCAGCCGACCCTCCTCTTCTACCTCAGGAAGGCCACTTTCCCCAGTCTCTATTATGACAATGAGCACTGCTGTAGTGCCTGAAGCATCCTCCTCCCCTGATCCCCAGGAGATGACCATGGGTCGGGCTGTGTTCAAGGTTACCTCTGAGAAGCAGATGGTCCCTGTGCCTGTGCGAAAGGGCCCCAACACTAACATTATCACCACTACAGAAGACAATAAGATCCATATTCACTTAGGTAACAGCATCCCCCCAAAGATGGTAGTCAGACCAGTGGCTACTGTAACAGAGAGCAAAGAAATGACTCTTTCAACTGGGACAGTTTTACGCTCTCCCCGCCAAATTACCACCACTGCTACTAGGAGCATGCAGAGTAAAGTGATGAGCAGTATTACAATATCTCCTGTTCCATCTACCACTTCAAGAACCACGCAGAGCATGGTAAGTTTTGTTTACCATGCTTGTTTGCATACTTGCTTTTATGAACTGTTACTTTATAGGTATTGTTGTTTTTATTTTTATAGGATAATTCACCTTCAGCTTCTTCTGACACAGCTGGAAATTATACTAAAGTAACAGTTTGATAGTTTTTCAGTGACCCTTTATAATATACTTTGTGGATGACATGGATGGCGTGACAGAAACAACCCCATGGACAGGCCTCAGAGTTACTAATAATGTGGCTCCTTGCCATCCAGCTAATAGTCATGCTGTAATTTATAGTCATTACAGTGTTTACATTGCACAAACAGTACATGCGTGGCTCAGTGCCCTCTAGCTGATACAAAACAGACTCAAACCAGTAACAGAAAACTGAAGCCTTGCTTGGATGAAGCAGAAGGGTGAATAAATATTAACATATTTCATACAAGCAGTTCCTATAAAACATATGATCAGTTACTTTGCTTAGAAATTTTGAATTCCTTTTTGTCCCTGTGATGGGGCTATCCCTGTTTGTTTTATTGTCCCATCCCAATGTTGCTCCGTTGTTTTCATTCTTCTGCCTGAGAAACTGTACTCTCTCTTTTTTTCATACAGGCTGGGCAAGATGCCCAGGCACCGCGTACGGGGCTGACCCGCATCCCAATGTCCAAGAGCCTGAAGACAGGAAAAGCTGCACTGGGATCGCTTGGGATCTCGAGTGGAGTGAAGCTGGAGTCTCGAGCTGACAGTCAGTCTATGAGGATTGATGTTAAAAAATCCACCGTGTACAGCAACACTCTGCAAAATGGAGGGAAAGTCTGATTATTATAATTGTACCAATAATACTTAACACACATCTAAATTGGGCTTCACAAAAAGTAATACAAAAATCTGTGATGTCCATGTGCAACTCAGCATGAACGTAGAAGAAGCAGAGGCATTTTTTGTAATCAAATAAGGCATTCATTTTATTTTTTGTCTATTCTACTTGTTTATTTCATGCATTCTGTTGTTTATATGAAGACTTATGCTTTGTTTTTACAGTGTGAATTGTGATGAGCATTTTGATTTGATATTATGTTATTCTGTGCTACTTTTAACATATTTTTGCTTTGAGTGGCTGTTTTACACATAAGGAGTCTGCCAATATATTTTATGACACGTCACTATAAGGACACAATATTTTGTGTAAATTATGTTTTTTTTCTGTAAAGAATTTTTATTGAAAAGTGTTCTGAATAAATGTTATGACAAAGGGCAGTGTGACTTGTTTATGAATGGAAACCAGAAGACAAGAAACATGTAGCAATAAAAAACAGCTGTGCTCAAAGAGACCAGACCTACAGTGTTTGACTATTTCTTATGTACATGTAAGTCATGTGAAAGTCTATGGGTAAATTCCATTTATCAATATGTAAAATATCCCATTTTTATAAGTATTTGGAACCTTCATTTTAAAGTTAAAGCATCTATGTCAACAACAGCACTCTAAATTATTCTAGGGAGTAATCCTAACAAGCCTGCTACATCTCTCCTATAGAAGTTTTGCTCATTGCGCAAGTTTAGCTAAATTGCATGTGTTGAGCCAGAGCAAAGGGCAAAGGGGTCTCTCCAGATATGCATTACTGTACTAAGGTCTGGTAGGGTCACTCAGTTATTTTTACAGAAACTAAACAAATGTTTTGGTCATGGTGTCACCAACTGGCTCCCATACAGCTCTGATAGGCCCCATTTAAAAAGGCAAAAATGCTTATTATTGAAACCTGAATCATTTAGATCTGTTATTGTGAAATCTTTAGCAGGTCTTCTGCAATTTGAAGGTTAAATTTGAATTAACATATATCAAATTTAAATTTTCAAATTACAAAATACCTGCTTGAGATATGCAAGTTGTGGTGGGAGTGGTAGCGGTTATGGATGTGGAGGACCCAGGTTCAGGTTCCCGGGCTGGCAACAGAGTTATGTGCCTGATTATGGGACCCTGAGTAAGGGCCCTTAACCTCAAACTGCTCCCTGGGCATTGTAATCTGGCCTGACAGCATATGTTTAACTAGGATGGGTTAAATGCAGAGAAGGAATTTCCCAGCTGGGATGAATAAAGTATAATAAAATAAGTATATAATAAAATAAATAAAGTGGGAGATTCAATGTAATGTAATGCAATTGAAACCATATCAATCCAGATAGGGATCAGTGAACTGAAGTACAGTTTAAATGCAACAAATTTACTAGCATTTAGATTTAATTAATTTGAATTCAGCAATACTTTATCAACCCCCAAAAGAGAGGTAGATTGTTGCATCATATAAAAATGAACAAGGCAAATTCAATAAATTACAATATAATAACATATATCCGTTGCAGTCATTACGTAAGCTTAATGTCAACATTATGAGTTCTGAGACAAATCAAAAAATTACATAAATCGTGTGGTCTTTATAGCTGTGCAACTTTTAACGCAATTTAAAAGCAGCATTTACAGAACGGACTTTTAAAACTGGCATCAGCTGTTTCCTCGGGGCTGTCAATGTGAGACAGGAGATTTGTGATGATGTAACTGCGACGTGTCATCATCCAATTGGCTCTGGGACTTCCGGCTTCTCTCTCGGTAGAGATGAACAAAACAGACGAAATCAATACAATTATAAATCGATATTTGGATTAGGCTGAGGATACATTTAACTCCTCCGAAGGTTCAGTTAGTTGCCACAACGTTATACCCCCTACTTGCCGTGTGGGATTAGCCAGTAACTGCCGGCTGCCAACTCAAGTGGATTATTTTTCTCGAAGCTGATTGCAGCCATGATGGCGTCAAGCTACAATGCTAAGGAAGAGGACGGACACCACTCTGGTTCGTCGTCTCACGGCGGGCCAGGGGCTGTAAAAAGCAAAAAACCGGACAACACTGCATTTAAACAGCAAAGACTACCGGCCTGGCAGCCCATCTTGACTGCAGGCACCGTGCTGCCTGCTTTCTTTATTATCGGTCTCATCTTCATTCCCATCGGCATCGGCCTGTTTGTGACATCGAACAACATCAAAGAGTTCGAGGTACAGTTACAGTAATGTCTGCTTCACGTTTAACAGACAATTAATAGTTTTACGGCCACTGGTGGTCAGTTTTGTCCAGACTTTCTGACACTTTTCCGCCATCTAAACTCGGTTGCTACAACAACCGAGTCTGACCAATCTTCAAGCCTTGTAATGTGAACATAAAATAATTAGTTGAACTTTTTAGGGTTATTTAAATTTCAGATTTACGCCATACAAGATCATATAGTTAAAAAAAACGAGTAAAATAATGATATACGTCAACAGTTTAATTTCACCAGTTACTCTCGGGCTCTATATGAAATTTAGTGTTAGCTACCTACAACTAAAATGCTTTACAGCAGTACTACCATAATGACTATCTTATAAAGATTAATATAATGTGATTTACTCTTAACAACTGGTGAAATGTATTTATTAATCATTATAGCCAATTTGTTGGAATGTTTTTGTGTGTGGGGGTTCTAATTCATTCCCCCCTCATTTGTAGTATGATTAAACATGTTAGAAATACAAATAAAATGTTTAAAACACATGTAAGTGAATCAGTCAATACAAAACAGTAAGGCTTGGAAAAGGCTTCTCCTTTCATCGTAAAAAGGTTTATTCAAATTTGAAAAACATAATAAAAAGGAAGGAAGGAAGGAAGGAACGTGTGTGTTCAGTGAAAAATAAGTTAGTACAGTAGCATGAACTGATTTTGATGCTATTTTCAGTGTTAGGGACAGCCCAAATATAATACAAAAAAGTACAATAAATAAAAAAAAAAAAAAAACCAGATAAAATCAAATCCAAACAATAAAAACCAAACAAAAAGCTAAATTTCAATAAAATGTTAGAAAACAGCATTTATTTGCTTTATCTGATATGCTTATTTCTGCTAATTGCTTTTTCTTTTTCAGATTGATTATACTGGTGTGGATAGTAACAGTCCATGCTACGACTGCGCCAAAAACCTAAGCTGGAATAGCTCCACACCCTGTTTCTGTACTGTGGAATTCACGTTAGAGCAGCCGTTTGAGGTAAGCTGAACTCAGGTTTTGCACCAACTTACAGTAATACAGATCCAATAAATAATTCATGTTTACACCTTCAATACAGGGAGTGCTGTCTTTGTAATAAAAGGGGGACTGCCATCCTAATGTTGATAGTCCATTAAGATCTATTTTGAGTCCAAGGAAAGAACTTTCATTGTGTAGAAGCTTCTATAGGATTGATTATTGTACCTGTAATGATATGCGGTCTTCCTTGCAGAAAGCTTTATTGATCTTTTATAAAACATCCCTGGCAGCTTGCATTTTCATTACAAGAGGTTTTGGAAATAAACTGGTCTCATGTAATGCATGTAACTTTAACGTTACTGTTAAAATTGTACCATGGTTATGAAAATATAACACCATTTAAAAGTGAATTTCTTTTTTTATATTTCCAAGAATATTTAAGCATTAAACATAAATGCATTGAAAAACCACTCAACCAGAATGACAGATCATCAGAAATTTAATTGAACGTCAAGCTATTTCAACAAAATTATTTGACACATGTACAAAGAAAACAAGCCAAAAAAAAAAAACAAAAAAAAAAACAACCTTTTTCTGGTTGTACTGTACCTTTATTTGCCATCAATTTTTAAATTAAGTTAACACAGTGGCTTGTTGCTGAGTGTGTGGGGGGAAAAAAACCACCCAATTACTGCCAACAGTGAATTTACACATAGACATGATGAGAGGACAAAAGCAGCATGACCAGATATAACACAAAATGCTGATTTCAAGCACCTTTTTTTCTCAGGAGGTTTAGGTGCTGACAAAACAACTTGTGCTCTCACTCACTTTTCATAATAGTACGTTAAAGGACCTGTTTGTCTTACATTTAGTTGTTTAAATTTTTTTATGGTGTTAATATAAACAAACTGCTTGTTAACACTGTCGGTCACATAAACAAAAATGATAAAGTTTCTGTCAATATATCATGAGCATAAAATGTAATAATTATGACAGAATCACTTTAAGGTCTTCTGTTGAGTTTTCCTCTAACTGTAAAAAGTTATTTACACTCATCGCTACTCATGAGGTCTGATTATTGGGATCCGTACATTTGCTCTCTTATTTTATTTTATTATAAAAAGAAAACAAAATAAAAATAGGTAGCCTGCAGCCTATTTCTGCAATTATTTGTTGAAGCGTTGGGTGATTACTAGCACCTGATCAGTGGAATGGTTGTCTTCACTGGTGGGACTGTGTATTGTACCATCTGTGTGTATATACCTGTGTCCTTGTGCACATGCAAAAGACAAACAAATATGAACCATACGATCCGAGGTCAAAAACCCCCTTGTATTGATATACTCTGCCTATAACATAGTCTTTTCTCTACAGAGCAATGTCTACATGTACTACGGCTTATCCAACTTCTATCAGAACCATAGACGTTATGTGAAGTCGAGAGATGACATCCAGTTGAATGGTGATCTGTCTGCTTTGAAGGTATGATCCTTTAACTGTTGTGCCTTCATGCAGATGCCGCTTCCATCAGCTGAACACTTTCTGCTTTTTACAGAGCCCCAGCAAAGAGTGTGAGCCGTACCGCACCAGTGACGGAGTGCCCATCGCTCCATGTGGGGCCATAGCTAACAGCCTTTTCAATGGTGAGTCATGGCAAAGAACTTTTCTTTTTTAGCTGCTTTTAATGTGATTAACTGCAGTATTAGCTCTCTACAAACAGCCATTTTCTTACATTAATTTAGCAGGGGTTTAGCTTGTTAACGACATTTACTCAAAGCAACAATGTTGAACGTGCTTTTCTTTGTCTCAGACACTCTGGAGCTGTATCATGTTGACTCCAATGGCACCAGAAATCCAGTTCCTGTAGCAACAAAAGGCATTGCATGGTGGACAGACAAGCATGTGAAGTTCAGGAATCCTGGTGGAAACAGCAACCTAACTGCAGCTTTTAAAGGTAAATTTTCAAACTGTACCACAACATATTTTACATTTTAAAAGACTTAGTTTCACTATCTAGCTTGGTTTTGTCACGATCTCTTTCAGACACTTCTAAGCCGGTGAATTGGAGAAAGCCAGTGTACGAGTTAGACCCATCAGATCCCGATAACAACGGCTTCATCAACGAGGACTTCATTGTGTGGATGCGAACAGCTGCACTACCCACCTTTAGGAAGCTCTATCGCATCATCCACAAGAAACCGAACACCACCCCAACTCTACCCAGTGGCAAATACATCTTAAACATTACTTACAGTATCCTTTTCCAAACCATAAAATCATAATTACAAAACACACTACCCAATTAAGTAGTCACCTAGAGTGACTTTAATTGACTTGCTTCTAAAGATTATTTTGAACATGCAAATCTTTCATGATCTTATACAGACTGGTTTTAAAATGGGAGTTGTTGTTGTTGATTATGCTGAATTAAAGCTAAAACAGGTGGGTATAAGCCAGGTTTGTGGTTAGAGGAGCTTGAGGAAGCCTGGATTGATTATAGGCTTTCCCTGACTACATGTCAAAGTGCTTGGCCAAAACACTGAACCCCATGTTGCGTGAATGTGTGTAATAGGTAGTATTTAACAACAGAAATGCTGTATGAGTGTGTGTGAATGGGTGAATGTGACATGTAGTGTAAAAGTGCTTTGACTGGTCAGCAAATGACTAGAAAAGTGCTACATAAGTAAAGTCCATTTACCATCTTGAATAGATACATTCTCATAAAGAACAAGTAAAAAAGGTATTAATAAACTTGCTGTTTTTAAATTCTTTTGAGTACATTTGGTATGTAATAATTGTTGATGTGTAGGCTCTTTTTGCTCTGGAAGTTTAATCTTTCTTTAACTTTATGTAATCAAGATTACCCTGTGCTCTCCTTTGATGGTCGCAAGCGAATGATTCTGAGCACCATCTCCTGGATGGGAGGAAAAAACCCCTTCCTTGGCATTGCCTACATCACTGTGGGCTCCATCTGCTTCTTCCTGGGTGTAGTTCTGCTCATCATTCACCATAAATATGACAGCCGCAGCAACAGTGCTGATATTCCAAACTGAACGGTTCCCGTGTTGTGTATTCAAGTCTCTGCATGCATAGAAGACCCTAAAGGGTCCGTTCTGGCCTGCTTGTTCGTTTTAGCTTGAATACTTGTTATTGTCTGTGGCGGGGTTGCAGAAAAGTGGTTTTGTCTCAAGCGTTACATCATAGCCATGTTTATGTGTTGGTCATCTGTGTGTCTATTATTTATCTACATATTACAAAGTTTTTATTTGTCAGTGCTTTGCGAATGGCTTAATTGAATGATGTATATATTCTTTAATGCAAACGTCTGTCCAAAATATGTACTGAAACATGTCCTGCTGATGAATGTACCATGTTTATTGGACATACCTCTGTGGTTTTGGAGATTACCTTGGTTACAGAATGGGATTATCTTTGCTTGTTTGCCCTTAATTCAGGTACACATTGATGTTTAACAATAAGTATTTAATCCTTGGATAATATTGACAATATTAATGACAAATACCTACCATCTACTCCTACTGATGTTATTCTATGCTGAGCCTGTCTTCCTTAATTTACGACAAAATACCCGTTTAGGAAGAAACATTACAGTACTATCCTCACTAGGTTATTAAATATTCTGATATTCCTTATTTTAAAACTTTTGAGATTTGTCTCTGAATAGTAAAAGTTCAGTAATTTATCATTTTCCTCTAGTTTGGCCTGAGTGTTAAGTCATCTTAAAATCTTTCATGTTGAATTAATGATATGCACTTTACAAGTGTCATGTTTGTTCATTATTTTCCCTTTTGTTCCACAAACCAGATCTTGTTCCTGATTTATTGAAAATGAGAAAACTGTTTGAATTTTAAATTATTGGGTTTTATAAAGTTTATAGGATCTATTAAAGAGCTTGGTCAATTTGGTGTCACTTCTGAAGTCATACATTTGTAGCTGCTGCCACTAATATAGCTAATCAGATGTAACATCTCTCCTTCAAATTCTCTGTTGCCTGCATTTTATCGTTACTAATTTAATACATTTATTTTTTTAATACTTTGATTTCTTACCAACTGAAAATGGAAAGTGAGGTTTCTGTTGTATTTGTTATCAAAATCTAACGGTAACCGGTAACAATCTCACGCAACCGGAAGTTACAGACTCGCCAAAGGATTGTGGGAAGTCAGGCTGTCAGTGTTCGTCCTTGTGCCTTTACGTAAAGCTCGAACGTTTGCCAAAATGTACAGACAATTTATGGTAAGCAAGAAGTTCATTCTGTTGCATTTGCTTGAGATATTCATGGTTTGGTCATTAGTATGGTTTCCAAGGTTGTTGGTATTATTTATTTTTTTTAAGAGTAACGGTTTCAAACAAAGCACTAAACCTACTGATATTTACCAAACGAAGCTAAAGACGTTAAAGAATAAAGGGTCACTGTCGTTTTGCTAAATTATAACTCGTTTCTGTCGGCAGAGCAGTAGCTCAGGGTGACAGTTATTTACTCTATGACCGCCAACAAGTCATTTTTTAAAAGCAAGTCTGGTTGAAAGTAACGTCACACACGCAAAGCACGACGTCTTAAAGGTCTCGACTTTTAAAAGGTGAATTGATTTAGCTTTTGCTTCCGTATCTAAATAAACATCATTTTTCTTTCTACGTTTTCGCAACTTAAATACGATTTTTTTCATATGAGAATTTGAGTAATAATCTCCAGCCCATTTAGGGTAACCATGTCCAGATTTGATCAGTTCAAGAATGAAATATTTACTTCTGATACTCGTCTGATACGGGCATAATTACCCATTTGTTTTCCAACTGTATGGCAATAAGTGCCCAAGTTTCAGTAATTTCAAACTTTTGATGACCCCTTAACCTGTTTGGGAGAGTCTTCTCCCAATTTAAATGTATTGATTTTAGATCTATAGGGTTAATCTGATTTAGGATTGGCTAAGTAAAAGTAGTGAAATGCCCAGGCATCTTTCAGACAGCCTTTTAAATAAGTTTAAGTAAGATTGAGCAGTGAACCCGCCACTATTACAGATACTGAGATTGCAATCGGTCTATCCTTCGGTTATTTGTCCATATCTGTCCATCGTATGTATGTTTGTCTAAATGCATGTTTAAGAAGTAAATTAAATCTAGTGCTCAAACCAGTAACTTGACTTTTGACGTCTCATTGCAATACATATGCTTGTCCAGCAGGTGTCAGCATTTTCCTACCATTAAATCATCTTGCTGTATTTTCATAATAACTAATTTGTATAAGATTTGAATAACATTCCTATTGGACTTTGTGTATATTGTATACATTTTTCAGAGTTGTTGATCATAATCATTATCTCTATAATGTTTAAGTCATATCTATGAGATCCTCAATCAAGTGTTATCCTGACTAGGGTGTTTGGCAGCTATCCAGGCGGACCATCACTAGCAGTGCCCGCAGACAGATTGATAACACTGTAAAGGACAAGCAAAAACTCTTTCAGGTGAGTGGAAACTCATCTGTGTATAAGTTTAAAGTGTACTTGCTGTCCAGTCTTGAGTTGATCTTAATTATCTTTGTTCTGAACTCAGGATGTTCAGTTTCGAGGTAAATGTTGTCTGATATCAATTTATCCAAAAACAATGCTACTGCAAAGAATTATTGGTATGTGAAGTTTTTATCATTATTAGATCAAATGACCTCACCTTAACCTCATCTGTCTGTTTTGTTATTATAACATGTGCCTTTACACTTTGTTGTCAAAGGATCTGTTTTCAGTAGTAATTATAACGTTAGTGAAGTTTTTATTTTATTCACAGGTTCTGAAGACAGAATCTTATTTTATTTTTTTGTAGCGTGACAGATAAGTATATGTGCATTTCTCCACTGTAATATTTAACTGACCTAAGCCTGTGGCTCAGGCTGGTGTTGAAACTAATTCTGCCTAAAAACCCATTGCAGTGTGGCAGGCTTTACTGATATTACATAGTGCAAGAAATTCTGTATAGCTGTGGTTGTCCACTGCTTTACATAGCACTGCTTTATTACACCATATGCCATTGTGTTAATGCTATGGTTAACCAGAGATTAACTCTTTACAAACAAATTATAAAAATTTGGTTGGGAAACAAGAGTTTATTGTATAAAACTAACCAAATGCTTCCACTATCTTTTTAAACAGTAATATGCTTTCATTCTGTCTTTGACAGGCAGATAATGGTATACCTGTTCATCTGAAGGGTGGGTCAAAGGACGCGCTTCTCTACAGAGCCACAATGACTCTCACTGTGTTTGGTATGTAAGCATTGGTCTGAGTTTTGATGAGTCAATGCAATTTTACTGAAACTGTGTCTTTGAAGAAGAAAATGACTGTAATTTCATGATGTATCATCAGGGGCTGTATAACCCAGTCCACATGAGTTGTGTTGTATTATAATTACATCTGTGACATTCGTTTGATCTCTTCGCAGGGAGTGGATATGTTGTATACGAGCTGTTTACTGCTGCAATGCCCAGGAAGGCACAGTGAAACAGGAATGTGTCCTGCAGGACATGACTGTCTAATAAAGCAACTACTCAGCTGCTGCATGTATTTCATCAAGTCTCTGTTGTACAGATTTCAATATAATTCAATGTTTGAAATCTTATTTCTTTGATTGTATAAATCATGAGTTGAAAATAATAATAAATATATATATTCTGAAATTGTGTCATCATTTAAAAACTAATTCTTGTTGTCATTTCTACCATATACTTTGCAAAAGTATACATATTTATAACAGGTGTCAACGTTGCATTATGCTAGAATGTAGATTTTCCCAGCAAGAACAAGAAGAGTAGTTTTATTGAGTGACTTTACCTAGTGGTGGTTTTAACCCATAAGAGCCTGCCGTGACATAATTGTCACACACAGTTTCTGAGACATTTTCCTTCAATTTATAGTATAAACTTTGCTCAAAATCCTGTTAAACACAATCTAATACTTGTCTTCTGTCCCCTAATAGATACCCAGAAGCAGAAAACCAAATTACAACATTTTTAATATATCACATGGTAATAAATGGTAGATATCCCCAAAAAATGTTATTTTTTTGTTACATTTTGTTACAGGGCCAAATAAAGACCTCATATTTTAAAAAATTGACTTTTCTTACCATTTTTCATGGATCAGGCCTTAACGGGCTAATATGGTTGATTGGTGTATATTTGAAAAAAAGTTATTTTTCTTATTTTACCACAATTGTAGCAGGTAGCTGCATTCAGTTTTAATCATGTCGCTTTACCAGTTGTAATTCTTCATTTTGAGCACTAGAGGGCACCACAAACCCATAAACCAGAAGATCTGTGTAGAAGTTGAGCAGCAGGATGAGCTACTACTGAAATACTTTTCCGTTCCTAACAAAGTTATTTTTTCATTCATGTGACAACTTCTGCGTTATGGCAAAAATGTGCTTATTAATATTTTTTTTTACTGCTATTGTTTTTGCATCACGAGTGTAAAATAAGACATGGCCGCGCTATAATAAATTCTGCAAAAGCAAAAACAACTAGTCGGTTAAAAGTTTTTTTCTTTTTAATTCTAGATGAGTTAATAAGCTGGATGATGTTGCCTGTTGCGCAGATAAAACACTTCTCCTCTTATTGTTGTCTGGCCAGCTGCTGTGAAGGCACTGGAGACTCATTGATTCCTCAGACCAAAGGCTTGTTGGGAAAAATGCAATTTCCAAACTCCATTTGGTCTTAGCGGGGGACATATATCAAATGAGAGGCAGAACTTTCGTAAGAAGCTCATATGCTGGTAAAATGAGAGCTTGGAACTGCCCCCCTGTTAAGTAGCCGATGGTGGAAAGATTCTTCCCACTTGGAAAGAGGCTTTTCCTTCTTGGACATCTGCTGGCGGAGCCTCCAGTATCCCGACAGAGGAGAGAGGGGTCCAACCGCAGCTCCTGACATTTCTCTCTTGCTTTCCAGAGAGGGAGGCTTCAAGCAGGCTGCTCTGAATTAGGTCCGTCAATTTTTGGGGGGTGGATTAATTGGTGAGTAGTCATTCTTTTTTTCCCTTTTTCTTTTTAAGTAAATGAGTTATTAAGGTATGTATGATTAAAATATGGTAGAGAATCTTTTTTTAAAGAAAATGACAGAAAGTTGTAGTTTCTGTACTTTTATAATGTTGCGATGCAGGATGGAAGAAATTAAAGGAAGCATGCAACTTTACTCTAACCCAAAGTGGATCAGCTTGCTGAATTGGACTGAATAAAAATGCAGATACTAAGAAGAAAAATGAAGCAGGACTCCAGCAGGAGGGCAGGCGTAGCCTATCAGTTGTGGTTTATAGTTAATCTGATAATGCAGATCAGATGAGTCCCTTGTGTCCAAAGAGCCAAGAGATTCATATTAGTAGCTGCAGTTTTGTTGCTCGTGCACCAGGCGGGGCGCACAGCCTGCAGTTGGGATTGAAGAAGCTAGCAGTCACTGCTAAAACCTATTGGGTGGATGTGGTGAAGTAATTTAATAAAAACCGTAATTGTAGGAAAGTAGTAATGCATCTAGTTATTCTAATTAATAATTTAACTGGTAATTTAATTGGTAATTAGTAATGCATAGTCCCATATCAGTTTCATATCAGTTTCTTTTTTTTTTTTTTAGATTTAATTAGGAGGAGGGTAGTAATAGAGCAAATTCCATGACTCAAAATATGTGACATTAAAAATGGTTTTTGGCTGCCTTAAAAGTGTAACCTATAGATTCCATCCCTGTGGGGCTCACGTACCACAGGTAAGACTGCTGCATGTAGTGATCTGCACTGTGAACCACCAAAATGATCAAAGAAACCACACTTTTTTTTTAAAAATCTTATGACTTATGAAAATCAAATCAGATGAACTTGTGTAAAGTGTTTTTTTTTCCATGTATTGTTTTTTTTAAATCCCTCATTACTGAATACCAAATGTGTCATTCTGTTCTAATTATCTACCTCCAGGCATGGGTGTCAGCAAAAGACATCAAGGTGTGGTACTTATTGTGTAAGAGACTCTAGATAGATGTAGTTTTTTTTCCTTTTATAATCATTATGGAAAGTGAGTATAAAACAATTTGAGCTGTTAGTGGTGATTTTGTAACTGCCCTAACTTGGATCCCTGTCCAGGTAAACGTAGCAGTGAATGAAATCTGCCCTTCTGATGCAGTGGCTTGTCAAACACATCTCCTCTCTTTGTCTTCAGACTGATTGATGTGCTGCTGACCCTTCAGGGTGAAACATGAAGTTAAGGCTTTCACTGGCCACGGCTGCCTTCCTCGCAGCCCTGTTGTCCTCCATAGATGCCCAAGGTAAATGAAACCACCTGGCCTTACTCCTCTTACATAAACTGTCCTACTCTGTCTCTTTATCTCCTCCTTCACTCCTGTTATCTTTCTTTTTTTTTTTTATCTCCACTGGTTGTTTATGTTACAGGATTTAGCTTTTGACTTGAATGTCAGTTATTTGAATCAATGAACTGCTTTTTAAACTGAATAAAAATCTTATTTTATGTATATGCTGTTTAACTATGTGAGTGATTCCTTGATGACTGTTGGTATGATTGATCTATAAGGATTTCTTACAAGCCTTGAGATGAGATCCAAATCCAAATCCCATTTCCTTGTATTTGGGTGTGAGTTTAGATAGTATAAAAAATGCTTCAGGAGCAATTTTCTCATTCATTTGCCTGATACAAGAAACAAAGATCAGCCAAGTTTGATTTGCTTATAATTTCTAACTAAAGACATTAAACATCTGGGTGCTTACTAAAAGTAGACCAAAAAACTATTTGCATGTCTAATGTTCCCCTGTAAATGCTCAAGCAGGGCTATAAAATAGGAAAACTGGAAAGCCTTTGGTAACTGAGAAATTCACAGTTTTTAATGATAATGTTGAGAATATACAGAATCTATTAGCTATCGTATGAGTTGTTTTTAGAATGACTGCAGTAGTAATTACTGAAGCAGTAGAAGAAAGGTGCAGCAATTTAATATATACCTAAATGTTTAAAGCAATCTTTTAGCTAACTAAGTAAAGTATACAGAGCAGTGTATTTATTTACTTCAAGTGTGAAAAGGTTGCAGTGTACTTGCAGTGTTGCAATACAGATGGAGTAGTTTTTGTTGGTTAAAAACAATTTGAAGCATCAAGTTATTAAAAACTCAAATGCCATGCTTTTTCTTTCCAAACCTATACATGACTGTTTTAGTTAAAATGAAATTCTCACTATCACATGAACTCAAATGTCATAGATGATTATCAATCTGCTCTAGCAGTCTCTTATGCAAACATTTCAGAGGAAAGTAATAGCAAATATGGTATAGAAACAGATTTTTCCCTCTGAGAGCATGCTTCCACTCTCGCATATCTCCACTAACAGAATGGAAAGATGAAATACGAGAGTAGCAAATTAATCCACAGACAGCATAAAGACAAAGAGCCTTTCTCGGAGTCTTTGTGGGTATTCACAAAACCGCTGAGTTGCAAGACATATGGAAAGTTAATATGCAGTAATGTTTAATGTCAGCACATGTTGCGGAATTACTTTGGCATCTGTCCTGCCTCTTTGGGGAGAGTCGGTGTTCTTTCCTTCTCTTCTTGGTCTCTCCTCCTGGCGGTAGCTCAGGTCATGATCGCTGGCTGGCTGGCTGGATGGAGACTGAGATAACACAGCAGTAGCCAAACTCTGGCCCCTGGGAGCCAGAGGTGTCCTTTATTAGGAGCTGATGGGATAGACGTCCAAATAACAAAGCAACCACAAGGTCCAAATAACCTACCAGAGATAATTATTTTGACTAAACCACCTTTGTTCTTCAAGTATATTTCAAAACCAGAAGCACATATGGTCTAAGAAACTCAGCAACCCACTCAGACCATTTTACTCTGAAAAAGTGGTCAGTGCGTCATACAAAGGAAGACCCATCTAAAAACAAAATATCCTGAATTTTATAATTCATCATCCTTGGTTTTGCTACTCACAACCCTTCCCCCCCAACTCATCCACACCAACGCATACTTCTAAATCCCGACTTTGGTGTTGGAGATGAGTACTCGTGAAGAAATGAGGGGGAACACGGTCCATCGGGGCTCCTTGTTGAAATGCCAGGTTGGTGATTCTCCAATCCCAGTTTTTTAAATAATATTTGGCAGGCTCCTGTTTGTCATCTGCCTGTGCATTCAGTGTGTCCCAAGCTATGGCTTCCTCCTCATAGTGTATTTTACAATGATATCTTTGCCTCTCTTTTATATTAACAGCTAGCATGTATGTATCACACGTATCCAAGAGATGCAGCCCATTGCTGTTGCTTTGACATCTAATGCATGCATACTTACCTTACATCATCTGCATTATGGTCTGATACCACTGTGGATGAAGAAGAGCTCGGAGAAGCTCTATAAGTACATATGGAATTTGTTGTGCTAACCTCATTAACATCTTGAAACTTATTAAATTAATAAATTATTTTGAGATGTGTCCATTAAGTCTTTTTAAAACTGCATGCTATAGGTCACATATAGAACCTAAGTACTAATAAGTAGGCTAACTGGGTAATACTGAGAATAGCAGGAAACTGCTATCAATGCATGCAAACTATTAATTTTAAATCATAACAAAGTCAGCTTAACATTATCTATTTTTCCTTGTTTTTCATCTAGAAAACGCAAGACAAAATATCATTTTAAAATACGTTTGTCATCTCTGTCTGTGTGGTCCCAATTGTACATGGAAAACTACTCATTGTCCAGTCAATCAAAGTTGTTGAGTCAAACAACTTTCTCATGTACATGATGCATGACGCTGTGATCAAGTCAGCTGAATATAACAGCGCGTGGTCTTGTCACACTGTATACCCTTTCTTTTATATAATTAAATGTACATGCTTTCTCTGTGATTGAACATTTGATTGTCTAAAGAAGTCTTGTTCTCTCATGCCTTTTCATGCATTATCCTGTCAGAGAAAAAGTACACAAGAGTCTCCGGCGACGAATTGTGTATTCTTTTTAAAAGGTTTGCAATGGATGTGTGCCACTCTTTTGTGCAAAGAGTCTTAACCAAATAAACAACAAACCATTTTTCGTCTTTGAAATATGTTTATATACAATGTATATATAACATATGGTGTTCAGTTCTGTCAAGAGTTACTTTGGTAACTATATGGCAACCTTGATTCCATTGTATAATCAGTAACTTGAGAATGAAGTTGTGTTTTTGTAATACTGAGCTCAATTCCATTATACAGAAGTTCACTTTGTGGTCGGGGCATGCGATGTAATGACTGCACTTAGCATGTGTTGGATGGTTCACTTAGTGTTTGCACTTTGGTAAAGTTTGTGTAGAGTTGTGCACATGATGTGTATGCCAGTGCTTGAGTTGCTGGCCACCTCGGTTGGGCAACTCAAACAAGTGCCATTTTGTTCCAAAATGGCTTCTCACACTTTTTAATGTTGTCACGTGTTCCTTACCCTTCATGTTCACAAATGGACGTCAGTGTTGTGTGTCTGCCACCAACAATGAACAAGTCCACTTCAGTCATGAAGTGTTTGTTGTTGGGATTAATATGAATGCTTTATTAAAAATGCCTTACATATATGTATATGTTTTTTCACATATATGTAAAACAGTCATACAAGTCTTTATATGTGCTGTGATTTAACACTGTTACATTTCTCATTTGCAGTGGAACCACCCTCAGACTTGAAATTTAAAATTCTAAATGAGAACACAGTGGAGATGTCATGGGTAAGACCCTCAGCAAGGATAGAGGGCTTCAGAATACAAATTGTATCAGATGCAGGTAATTATGAAGTCAGTGCTCAGACTAGTAAATACATGCAAACAGTCTAAACATAGAACACTCCTTATCGACCTCTTGACTGATATACTTCCTTTCTCCAGATGAACCGGCCAGAGATTTCACCCTAAATGCAGCTACCACCACAACCTCACTCACTAATCTGACACCTGACTTGGACTATTCAGTGTCAATAAACTCCTACCTTGGTACAGACGAGAGCATCCCCATATTTGGACAAGTGACCAGTGAGTACATACTTTTTGTTTGGAGGGGATTTACTTTAAAATCATGCATAATTTCCGTTGATAATTTATGCATATGTACTATTTATAGAAGCAAATTTAACACTTTACACTTATCCACCACTGCATACAATCAACTCTTTGAACCTATTTTTTGGCTTCTGCTTGAAAATTGCATACCCATAATGAAATGAGAATATATCTCAACCAAAAGGTCTATTTGTATACTTTTATAGTCATAATAAAGGTAACATTTATGAGATTTATTAAGATGTGTAAAAAGGACTATATTTATAATTGGTGAAGAATAAAGGATTATGGCTCATAGCACAAATAAAAAAAGTTTCAGGCTTGCCTGAAAAAAACCCAACATACTTTCAGGATAAACATGAATATCAATTTGGAACAATGCAGCTGTAGCTTTAAACCTCTATCAAATCATAGTTCAATATGTGAAAATGATCTCTGCAAAGGTCAAATGATGAAGTGGAGCAAAACAAAATTAGTAAGGTTTTAGTACAGACTGTTTAGGTAAGGTCTCCAAAGTCAGGATTTTGGTACATTTTAGCACTATCTGTTCTCAAAGTAGCCCAGTTGGGGAATATCAGATTTTAAAACATTATTATACTTATTTTTTTTCCTGTATAAATGAAGAAGCTTGTGAAAACTAACACTAGCAACTTTTTGATTATTTTTTTGAAGTGTTATATATTTTTTATATGCATCAATGGAACATCACTTTTGTTTGGCTACATGAAGGAAAGAAATATGGACAAAGTAAATGAAATTGTTCCCATTTAGCCACAGAAATTGTCTAAAAGTAGCAGGAACCCACATCTGTTCACTGTCTAAAGTGGTTCACTGTTCACTGCTCTTGAAGCACAATGATATGTGTTTGTGTGCATGTGGTTTTGATCTTGTGGACCAGCTTTTATGGTGTGTTCATTTACTTGGTGTTTTCCTCTGTGATAAAGTACACAGTGGATCAGGGTTGGCAGTGTTCAGTGGTAACTCCTCAAATGTTTCTTGTGTTTCAGTCCAGTCCAGTAACACCACTGGAAGAGTCAGGAGGCCACAGTCAGATGCAATCAGTGAGTATGTTTACTGGTGTGTTAACCAAAGACTGAACAGAAACAGGTCCTCCACACGGCTCTACAAACTTTAAAATATATTTTTTCCCTTCATTGCTGTAATTTACATTTTTTGTCACTGGGTTGTTGTTGGGTAAACAGACACTGACTGGGAGGGTACACATTGGTTAACTTAATGGAAAACAGTGGGTTCATCAAGAGAAAAGGAAAGCCTTGAAGCTAGGAAACAAATATACAGTCATGGAGGGAAGTGATGACGTATTCACCCTGCCACCTAGAAGTGGCTACTACTGAAAGATGCTCTACAGCTCTTGTTTATACATCACTTATTAAAGCAGTGGTGAGTTTAAATGTGTGTTGAGTGATGGGAAGATGTGTTCATGTTCCTCCCAGCTGAGAACTATAACCTCACTTCCAGACTTTCTGAAACTCTTATAGCTTAAAGAGAGTCTTTCACGGCCCAGCAAATTGACCAGAAAAAACGTCTTATTTAAAATGAGCTTTATGAGTTTTGGGAATAGAATTTAGGATCAATGAGACCAGGAGGAATGGGGATTAAAGTCCATCCACGTAAGCCCTGCCAGTTTTTTCAATAGAGTCGTCTTTAATGTTCCAGAAAATTTCATTTATGATTTAAAGCCTGCGGATTAGAACGTAGAAATGTGCTGGTCGTACCTCTGCTGAATGTTTAGTCTATTAAGCCACATTCTGCCTCTGTCTGCTGGGATAACTACACCAGCCCACTGTTTGGCATCAGCTGATCTTTCCTTTGATGTCTGAATGCATCTCTTAGCCATCCAACTAACTGTCAAGGGTTTGATTTTATTTAGACAGACGAAATGGGCCAGTATAGCATATTGTTCCAAGATCAAGTTGCTGCCATTACATTATTGGCACTTTTTTTGGATTGAAAATTTATTTAGTTGGAGACACAAAGGATGTGGTTTTCTGTAGTTTGAGTTTTTACACCCATCATTAACCACTTGTTTAATTTTTTTGGTAAACATTTCTAATGTGTCAATCAGTTTTTTTTTTCTGCTCTTGACTGAACGCCTCCTTTCTCTGCTGTGTTTCCATAGAGTGCTCTGTCAGTGCAATAGCAGATTTGGTTTTTCTGGTGGATGGCTCATGGAGCGTGGGTAGAGGAAACTTTCAGCACATCCGTAGTTTCATTGCTGCCCTAGCGGGGGCCTTTGATATTGGCGAGGACAAAACCCGAGTGGCTGTGGTTCAGTATAGCTCAGACGCCCGCACAGAATTCCCCCTCACCAGTTACACCAGAAGAGGGGACTTGTTGCAAGCCATCAACACCCTACCATACAAAGGAGGGAATACTATGACTGGTAAGCTGCTCTCCAATATAAAATACAGAAATGGCATGTCTAGTTTTGTAAGATGTGTAAATATATGGATGCAAACTATTTAAAAATATATGTACAAATGTTTTTTTTTTTTTAAGGCGATGCCATGGATTACCTTCTAAAAAACATCTTTACTGAAGCAGCTGGATCAAGGAAAGGTTTTCCAAAGGTACTCATGATCATCACTGATGGAAAATCCCAAGACGCAGTGAAGGAGTATGCTGAAAGACTTAGGAACATTGGAGTGGAAATATTTGTCCTAGGTATGGTTTATTATTCAGTGTTTTGTTCAGTTGTGCTTTCCCCTGTGAATGTCTGCCTGTTCTAGGAAACCATTTCATTTTCCATGGTTTTTTCATCTTAAAATCCATATTTGCCCCAGAAAAGAGTCAAATACTGTAGTTTTTTCTAACACAAGCAGCATTTTAAAACCACCAATCATCTATCACATCTGCAAAGCAGACAGTAAGAACACATGAGTTATTGGTGTTGTGCATTTTTTCCGCTCAGGTATCAGCAACGCAGATGAGGATGAGCTCAGGGAAATAGCCTCCACTCCTCACAGCAAACATGTGTACAATGTGCCCGGCTTCGACTCTATCCAAGAGGTACAGAAAAAGATCATCACAGAAGTATGTTCTGGTGTTGAAGAGCAGCTCACCAGTTTGGTCAGCGGGGAAGAACGTAAGTCGGAAGATAGTACTCCTATGTCTTAATGGAAATTTTAATTATCCCTAGCCATCATTTAAACACTTTCCATTTTCCAGTGAATATTTTTCTTTTATCTGGCTTTCTTTCAGTGGTGGAGCCTGCTTCAAATCTGCAAGTAACAGAAATTGCATCTAAGTCGATGAGGGTGACATGGGACCCGTCTCTGGGTGAAATCACAGGCTACAAGCTCACACTTACTCCCATGATACCTGGAATGAAGCATCAAGAGCTGTACATTGGACCCACACAGACATCAATCAATGTACGTGACCTTTCTCCTGAGACTGAGTATGAGATCAGCTTATACGCTCTCAAAGGTCTGACTCCGAGTGAGCCCGTCTTGGATCTGGCAAAGACTCAGCCTGTCAAGGTGTCAACAGGTAAGTTTGTTTATTTTGATTATGTTTTGTAAGTGCAAACAGTTCTGATGATTTCAGAGTAATCCCTTACTTTCTGTCTCTCTCAAGAGTGCTCACTGGGAGTGGATGTGCAGGCTGATGTGGTCCTATTGGTTGATGGCTCATACAGTATTGGATTACAAAATTTTGCCAAAGTCCGTGCCTTCCTGGAGGTTCTGGTCAATTCCTTCGACATCGGAGCCAACAAAATCCAGATTAGTTTGGTCCAGTACAGTCGTGATCCACACACTGAGTTTGCCCTCAACACCCACCATGACATTAATGCTGTTGTCAAGGCTGTACGTACCTTCCCTTATCGTGGTGGTTCCACTAATACAGGAAAGGCTATGACCTATGTCAGGGAGAAGATCTTCATCCCGGCTCGAGGAGCCAGAGATAATGTCCCCCGCGTCATGGTCCTGATCACAGACGGAAAGTCTTCTGACTCTTTCAAGGACGCTGCCACCAAGTTGAGGAATATTGATGTGGAGATCTTTGCTGTTGGTGTAAAGGATGCAGTGAGATCGGAGCTGGAGGCTATTGCTAATCCACCAGCAGACACTCACGTCTATGAGGTAGAGGACTTTGATGCCTTTCAGAGGATTTCCAAGGAGCTGACTCAGTCTATCTGTCTGAGGATTGAACAGGAGCTGCTCAAAATCAAAAAGAGAAGTAAGTAGGAGAAGAATAGAAAATACCTGATCAGATATCTTATCATAGTCCCTTATTTGTTTGTAAAGAGTAAATATTAAAGCCAAAAAACCAAAGCACAGCAACTAACTGTGCCAATTAACATTCCATAAAACCAGATATGCCTTTCTTCAGTGACACCTATCCCACTGTTTGAATTATCAAATGTTTGTCTGATTTACGTTTTTTTTTATAGACATCCTTAAAAAGTAATCTTTCATTCTCAGATTTGCTTCCACCCAGCAATTTGCAGTTCTCTGAGATCACCTCCCGAAGCTTCCGTGCCACTTGGACAGCTCCTACTGCCAGTGTCATGTCTTACCTGGTGCGTTTCCGCAAGGCCGAAGACATCACTGGAGACTACATCTCCCTGGCAGTTCCCGGTGATACCACCACCGCCGTGCTTCCCCACCTTTTCCCAGTCACTGCCTACGAAGTCAACGTCTATGCTCAGTATGAAAAGGGGGACAGTTTTCCTTTGACTGGTGAAGAAACCACACTTGAGGGTAAGAGCTTTACTTGGATTTGACGCAGTATGACTGAATATGAAGAAGATTTTTTATTTATTATGTTTTTTCCCTTTCAGAGCAAGGAACTGTACGAAATCTAAGAGTCACAGAGGAGACAACAAACAGTTTTAGGGTTTCGTGGGAAGCTGCTCCAGGTTCGGTGATCAGGTATCGCCTGTCCTATGTTCCACTAAGTGGCACAGGAGAAATACTGGAGGCCCAAACCATTGGACCAGAGACTACCATAGTTCTCCAGGAACTGTTTCCCATCACTACCTACCGTGTGTCTGTGTCTGCTGAGTATTCAACTGGCACAGGAGACGAGATGCTGGTGGATGGTACCACCAAGGAAGGTGAGTCAGGAAACTTCTTATCATTGAGAAGTGTTGTTAAACTTGAAGTCGTGTTTAATGAATTTGAATAAGTTTCCTCATCCATTTTTGTTTGCTTTCAGTACGTGGCGCTCCTCGTGACCTTCGTGTGTTTGATGAGACCATTTCTACTATGAAACTGGCATGGAAAGCCGCTCCAGGAAATGTCGTCCAGTACCGCATTGCCTTTAAACCTGCTGAGGGAGGAGAAAGAAAGGAGATATCCGTCAAGGGAGATACTACCCAGGCTTTGCTGAAGAACCTCAAACCAGCCACTGAATATGAGCTGTTTGTTACTGCACGCTATTCCTCTGGTTTGGGAGATCCTCTTCTGGGTACAGGAACTACATTAGAAGGTGAGGAGGAATGTCACGTTTCTAATATCTAATTGAAACCTTTGAGTCATGGAAGAATTTCTTCTTTTGCCAACACTTTGTCATGCTTTGTATAAGTGGGTTCGTTATGAGGAAATTGCTGAAGAGAGAAATGTATTATTGTGTTCTGCTTATTTTCAAAAAACCTCAGGGATTTCGACATGACCATTTTGGAAATTCTGCTGTTTAGCATTTCCAGCTTTTCAAGGCCCTGCTTGGCTTAAAATGGCATTTGTTTCACTATGTCTGATGCTCCAAGAATGCAGCATCTGGCATTTCTCAGTGGTGACTACATCAGGATTAAAAAGTTTTTTGCTTTGTGAGGCTGGTTAAATAGCAGGGCTGTGGTTGGTGAGGAGAAGAAGAATGTGGCACTTGATGCAATTCCTTCCTCACAGACAGTCTGTTAAGGTAGCTTTGCCGCCCATGAAAGCAGTAAGCTGGAAATGGGTGTGGGATGCTTGTAAAGCTTGAAAATGTATGGAATGGCTAGGAACAGACTTTGAGAGCCATATGCCCGCATGGTAATACCTTCACACCATGTCTCTGTCTCAGACTCATGATTTATTACTTTACGGATGATTTATATGATATATTGGAGATATTTTGTTATCCATCCCAGATTTTGTTTTGCACAATTTGTAAATGACTGCTGCTGATTAGTGGCTCTTGGGTTTACTCCTCTTACACAACTCAGCAACCAGCAGCTGTAGGCCAGCTGTAGGCTATATTGTGGAAGACATCACAAAGAGCTGGTCTTCTGTTGATCTCAGACGGAGAAGAAAGATTGTTGTAGTGCCACACCACAGGAAAGGAGTCAAAGAGTGAGAGGAGAGAATGGGTGAGGTCTGGTGGGGTTGAGGTGGGGGTCAACAACAAAGGTTCTTTGTCCTTCAAAGGATACACCACTGTTAGTCAGCTTCACCTAAAGCGTGTATGAAATCTAAAGAATGTTCCCAGCTTGCCTTCAAATTATAGTAGGGAGCTAGTTCCACTGTCTTTTTCAGGTCTGATGTTCTGAATTAGCCCAAGAATTTGGCTTCACACACACACCAAACACACTTAAAATAATCTTCTTTGTGTAAAAATTGATGACATGCCTGTGGTATGGTAAAATGCATTGTTTTAGCTAAGCTGTCCAAAGAGGAGCAGAAGAGAAATCAGGTTTAGCTGGTTTCAATTATGTGTTCTTTCTTTGGGTGCTTAAAGATCAGATGCTGACTTTGCAATAAAAGGAAAAAGTGGAACTGCATTCCTTCATTTCTTTTATTACTGCTAAGATGAAAAGAGCTTAGTTGCTATCCAAACTTTGCTTTAACTAATTGGACTCTTCTCTGAAATCACTTTGGTCCCACTTACATGTCAAAGAAATTCTGTTAAACGTGATTTATAAAATGAAAATTTGGGTCTTTAATGTTGCCTTCTTACATGACTAGTAGTAGTGAGGTCCTCTGAAATTATTTTGGACATATTACAGATTACATAGTCCTATAAATGCCAAATAAGAGGGCTTCAACTCATTTTCAGTCCTGTATAAATAAACACTTTTTCCACTTATCTACATTGACTACAACAAATGTTTACATTTTCATAAGAGAAAGGGCATTTTCTATGCAAAAGTCATATTGCATTTTTTTCCACTGTTCCCATACTGACTAAAGGACCTGATTTTGATTACAGAATTAGATTCTGTTGGTCAAATCTGTGCTGTCATCTGCCAAACACCCCCACATGGAAAAAGCTCAATCACTGTAAAGCTGTCATGATGCAAGCATGCCACAACAATGATTTCATTGTTCTGAGTGCCACTTTCTTTGAGTATCCCACTCTGTGAACTCCATGTAGGCAAGAACTGGTAGAGAGTGGTTGCACAAAAGCCTCCCTTGTGGCTAAGGGATGCCAGCCAGCACAGAAGCCTTGACTCAGCAGGAGCACAGACAAGGTGCCATAAGGGATGCTTAGATGAACATCCCAAATGTGGATATTATACAAACATGGGAAAATGATTTATGTTAGAAGAGAGCGTTTTATTCATCATTTGGACAATGTTACCTAAGACTACCTTAGAGGTTGTCTGTCTAGTCTCAGGAAAAAACTGTCTGTTCATCTTCCTCCAGGGTGGGGCAAAGGACAAGCAGAGGCAGAAACAGGGAGAGAGAATCAGAAGAAAGAACAGTACTTCAAAATGTAAACTACAACACTTCAGGGTTTCCTAGTGAACTAAAATTTTATCCCATAATTAGGAGGACATATGTTTAACCCCCAGCATAGCAGTTGTACTCACTTTGCAAAATACCCAACTGCTTGCATGGTACCTTTTTAATAACAGACTCAGATTTTTGTTTACTGTCTCTAACTTGCAAAGTAGCACAACACCAGGTGAAGCTGTAGCATATTTGTTTGATTTTCTTTGAAATGGATGCCTTTGGCAGTGTTCACACGCCACCAGGCACAGTTTTCCACCACCTCTCTAAAGGTCCTTTGAGGTAAAAGGCCAGGGACAGACAACCTTGGCTGACAGAATCCAAAGACTTCATATTCGTGGCTCATATATAAGTGTACCAAAAGAAATAAAAGGTGCCGGTGCCAAGATGGTGTCATATATTGTATAACACTGACTCTGTGCATTAAGACAGACAGAATGCAGTCTGTTGGTTTTTGTTTTCCTTTTCACTGCCTGAATGCATGATTGTTTTCACTCATTTAGTTTAGAAGCATTTGGCTGCAGATGTGAAGGTTAAGCCCACACATGATCTGCAGTTGTGTCATATGTGGTTCACTAGAGGCATGGGTGAGGCCTTCATGTGTATGGGAGCTGCTTTTGTCCCATATCTTAATTTGTGCTTGTAACCCCAACAATAAAAAAAAGAAGAAACAAGATATAAACATGTTTTCATTTAAACAAACATGAGTGAAAAACTGACAGATAATGAATGATTATTATTGCTTGGCTGTAAAGCTTTTGCACTGTCTGTGGACCATGTGTTTCATGTATACGTGCTTTGCTTTTTGGAGTGGCCCCTCATGTGCTTGTCTGTAAGCACTGATGAAAAGTCTGCAGAAGTCATTATCTCGTGATCTTTTCACCCCTCCATTCAAAAAAAGCCAGAAAAGTCAGTCAAGTTCGTCCACTGCTTTCTGCTTTGCAAAGATAAATCTTTTGATGGGATGATCTGGGTATTTGTTGTGGCCCACGCTATTTTTCATGGTTCTCCAAAACCTGGAGCTCTTCATTAGTTTCTGGCCTTGGCAATTACACTTGATAAGTGCAGATAGGTCTGCTTGGCAAACACTGCTGCTGCTGTTATTTCTGTTTAGATTGGTTTCCATGAAGATGGAATGGATGCTGAGAGAAACTCAAAAGATGACAGACATAGTGTCTATCTTGTGATTTCAAATTTACAGCTCATCATGCATGGCATTTCTGGGAGATTTGTGTTCCATGTCTTTCTTTATCATTGTCTTTTTTGTTAAATCTCATTTGGTATGGTAAAAAAAAATAGGTTTGACTGAGACCACCCTGCTGCAAGGCACTGCAATGCCTATCATTATATTGTCATTAGCTGTTGGCGTGTAAAGGTTTAGGAGCTTAAATGAGGATCAGAATCCCACAGTTTGTGTGGGAGGCCATGTGCGGCAGTCTGTGGTGGATCCACCACTATATGGCACCAGACTGGAGAGTCCACCTCAGTCATGTGCTGGCCACTTGTCATGAAACACCACCACAAAATTCCCTCCTCTGCATTTCCTTGTCTTTCTCCTTCCACAATCTCGTCCCCTGGGAAAAGTGAGCAAAGACGAGAAGAGGAGAGCGCAACATCTGCAATTGTAAAAAAAAAAAAAAAAAAAAGCACTTTTGTGGGTCTGGTTTCCTCTGGTTCGATGGAAAATTAAAGTGCTGCTGGGAGAGGTGCTGAGGATACTGTATGTGATTTGTGATTAGTTTTGCAGAAATTTTTCCAAGAGTCTTGCAGAAAATCAAGTTACTCAAACAGATCCTGAGGGGTTAAAGCGGAGACAGATGAGTGACTGTTGGTGGATTATCACTCGAGTTGTTCCTCATTTTGTGTCTTTGTGTGCTTCCTTGAAATTTCTGTGCATCTATATTGGAAATCAGCACCAGCTGGACAAGACTTCCACTTGGCTGGAAAACCCTGAAGGATTATATACCTTAGTACCAAAACCACCATCTTACTCCAATTTTTATGCACTGAACAGAATCAAAACAATAAAAACTCTGAAAAACATTGTTTAGGTAGACAATTATTGCTGACCTTTCTTTTGTTGTTTATCCATTATGCACTGGCTGTTCTACTACTTTGCGTTTAACTTTTTTTCATTCTATCCACAGAGCTTGGCTCACCCAGAGACTTGGTGACCAAAGATGTCACAGACACCAGTTTTGCTGTATCTTGGACTGCGGCCCCAGGCAACGTTCGCCAGTATCGGATCAAGTGGAATTCTCTGTTCACTGAGGAGGCTGGAGAAAAGACAATCCCAGGGGACACTACTGCCACTGTTCTTGAGGGTCTCACCCCAGAAACACTTTATAAAGTATCTGTATTTGCTGGTTATGGCCATGGAGAGGGCCAGCCATTGACTGGAGAGGAAATGACAGATGGTGAGTTATTATAGATCCTTTTTTAGAAAAGGATGTTCTTTCCATTCCTGTGCTATTTTATATGCCTTTTCTTTGTCCTTTTCTTGTAAATTTTTTCATCTTTTTTAACTGAATGAATAAAATTCTCATTTTCAAGTTACCTCAACAGAGTTAGGACAATTATGTGTGGTTCAAGTTTAAAAAACTATATAACCACAAGCATAAAAGCACTGTTCTTCTCATGTTTAACACCTAATATAATTTTAAAACCCAATAATGCAGAGGGCTTTTTGGGTTTTATATAGAAATAGGGACACTTAGTCTTCAGTCACTCCTTAAGATAACGTCATACTGTAGCTGTTGGGATTTGCCTAAGCCGTAAAGAATACAGAGACTTCAAACGCACATCTTAAAGGCTGCTCAAGTATTTTATATATATAAGTGCAGAGGTGATGTAATGTCCAAGACACCTGCACACAGTTTTCATGGGAGATGCAGAACAGATAGACGCTGGCCTCTCCCTTCTTTGACTCAGCTCATGCTTGGATGGGAAAAGCACATTGAATGGAAACTTGCATCAGTTTGGGAGGGATTTGTCCACCAGTTAGTGAAATGGAATGTGCTCAAGGAAAATTATTTCCAACCATAGTTTGTGTTTATTCATTCTGGCAAGCTAGAAAAGTGGTACATGCACCACAAACAACCATGAGGCAGCTTGACTTAGGCACTCACATTACTTAGCCTTCTTTTACTTTGCACCACTATCTGTTGCTTTCTTCCCTTTTGTTTAACATAAATCACAGGTTTCTTTGGGCTGAGCCGCACACACGGCAGACTTGGACGGGCTGCTTTTTTCCGTTAATAAAAGTCCTCCTTCTGAAGTCTTCTGAATATTTTCTTCAGCTCATTTCAAAACCTCTGATAATTCACACTTACCCTTGCTATAAAAAAAGAAAATAATTTTAAGGACACATGATGGAAAAATGGAAAATAGGGGGTTTGCCAAAGTCTAAGCCTCAATGCCTCAGTTCCACAGCCACAAAGAAAAAACTATCACTTATGTAAATTTGTGCTTGTAAAGTTATGGAAATATACGATGATCAAGTGAGTTCGTAATCAGATGCATGTGGAAACTGAGCAGATATTCGAATAAGTGACTGCAAAATGCCCAATCATTTTCATTTTTAGATTAGTAATTAGCAGGAAAGTAATGCTGCTTATTTTTCCAAAGGTATATTGGAAACATGGATGGTTAATTTCACATTCAGCACGGATTCCAATCTGAATGAGGTGCAAAGTCTGCATTTTCCTTCAGAGTAATCATTCATTTCTTCTCTCTGAAGTTTGTTCCCCTTTTTCCTTTTTTTGCAGTGTCAGCTGCTGGCAAAACAATTGTTGTTTCGGATGAGACAGAGAAGAGCATGAAGGTGACATGGCAACCAGCACCTGGAAATGTAGTAAACTACCGCGTGACTTATAAGCCGCAGTCAGGAGGGCGGCTGCTAGCAACCAAAGTACGAGGTGGCACCACTGTCACTATTCTGAAACAGCTTACTCCACTTACTACCTACGACATCACTGTTGTACCAGTTTACCGTTCCAGAGAAGGCAAAGCAAGGCAAGGAGTAGGAACAACACGTACGTTGGCCTATCAATCACCACACCAACCACATCCAAACCTGTCTCATGCTAAACGAATAAACAATATTCCAGTAGCTTTATCTGTTTATCTTTCAGCTTCTGTTTGAACTGCTCAGAGATTTTTGTCTTAGTCAATCAGTGCATGTCTTTCGTCTTCAGTGTCACCTTACAAAGCTCCAAGAAATCTCCAGACTTCGGAGCCTACAAAGACCAGTTTCAGAGTAACCTGGGACCATGCTCCAGGTGATGTTAGGGGCTATAAAGTCACTTTCCACCCAGTTGAGGATGATATTGACCAGAAACAACTTCTGGTCAGTCCCTATGACAATACTGTAGTTCTGGAGGAACTCAGGTTTGTCTTTCAGTTTTTACGTTATTCTTGTTATATAAACTTTGAATATATTCCAGTGACTTATGTAATGAAAATAATTTGTCTTTTGGTCCTCAGAGCTAGTACCAAATACATAGTGAGCGTATTTGGTATGTTTGAGGGAGGCGAGAGTATGCCATTGGCTGGAGAGGAGCACACCACAAACTCCGATGAGCCTGACCCTCCACCTTTTGAGCTACCAAGTAAAGTTACCCATCATGCTATTGTAAAATACAAAGATATGTGATTTCAGTTATGCTGTATTATTATGAAACAACAAAAGAACAACACAAAACACCTGAAGTGCTTTTCATCATTCCGTTACTAAGTCTGTCATCCCCTTTTAAGCTATGTCTCCTTATGTTATGTCTCTCAGCAGCAGCAGTCAAACATTGAAGGCTGTATCACATTGTAAAATCTTGCTTAGGAAAATACACACTAAACCCATGCTCTATAAAAGATGAAGAGGTTCTCTAAATGCCTTTCCTCAAAGCTAATTGTCTCATGCAGTAACAGATGTAATGGCAATGCCATATGTCTGCCCCTTTCTTGCTTTCTTCTTTGTGTCACTTTGGGCTTCCGCTTTTTATTTCTAGTCCAAGTACAGCCCGCGTAGATACAAGCCATGCACGTATAATCTGTTTGTGGTTATAAAACGTTTTATTACCCAGTGAGTCAGAGAGTGGCAAGTGCAAGTGAGAGAAGACAAATGTGTTTGCTGGAAAGGAACTGTGAAGGTCAGTTTGACCACTAGGTCCTTAAAAGGAAGCATATTTAGATTCAGAGACATCTCAAAGCTCTACAAAATAAGATGAAGAGATTAGAGAAAATCACACTTTCCAAGATTTTTTTTTTATCATCGTCTTTTATCTCCCTGGTATTTAATTGTAAAATAGCGATACACTCAAAAAGTCTTTGCAGTTGGACCCAGAGCAAGAACGTCATAACTGGCAAAAGCTAAACAGCTGCATCGTATTAACAGAGGTGCAACCACACTAAGCAATGTGCTTGCATTTGCAGCTAAAATGTTCTGATTGATCTGCCAAGGTAGAGGACATGTATATGGCGGAGTTGGTCCGTCCGTCCATCTGTCTGTCTATTATCTCATAAAGTTATGGACAGATTTTCATGAAATGTGATGTAATATATAACATTCATTTTATCCTACGATGATAGCCTAAAACTTAAAGGGATTAGCGAAACAGCTAGCAATAACTTATTTCTTTTTCACAGAGCAGAATATATCTAGTTAAACATGTATATATATATATATATATATATATAAATACATTTTCTGGATGCATCCTTATGTTTTCTTCTACTCTATTTAAATAAGGGCTTTGAATAAGTATTTCTTTTTTCCTTGTTCTTAATCTCTTGAATTTAATTATATAAGCAGACTTTTTTTATTTTATCTCTACAGGTTCACATTTTTTGTATTACTCTAAATCAAATTTTATGTAACCTGTTTTCAGTTGCAGCAAGCGGCCGTTAGTGCAGCATCTGCCTTCTTTTAGGTACTGTGGATCGGATGTTTCCCTTGTCATCATACAGGTGTTTGGAAAACAGGATGTAAATATTACCTTGCTGCTCTGGAGGGCACAGTAATCTCTCCAGTAAAGGCCTTTGATATGCCATATGTCATAAAGTGCACATTCTTCTGATCTTCCTGTGGGACTAACTTGTGGATACAGAAGGAACAACTGGAAGAAGTACTGCCTCAACATGCTGCAGAAAGGAAGATAATTATAACGCCTGGGAAATCAAAGTTATCTGACAAATAATTCCTCAGCAGAAGATGGAAATTGCAGCTGGAATGCTAGTGGGGATGTTTTTTAAGTTGAAATTGTTGTGATCTTCTTATGTTGAAATGCTGAAGTGAAATTTTACACCATAAACATTTTTCCCTTTCTTTCTTTACCTCTTACTTTTCCTTGATTAACTCTTTCCTCATTATATTTGACCATTTTTGTGCATTTTAACAGAACTGTGTCTCATTTGAAACTTGGACCTTTGCTCCATCATGACACATGATCTTTTGTCCTGTCAGACACAATATGTAAAACCACTGCAAAAGCTGACATTGTGCTCCTGGTGGATGGCTCCTGGAGTATTGGACGTCTTAACTTCAAGACTATTCGGGCCTTTATTGCCCGTATGGTAGGAGTCTTTGACATTGGCCCTGATCGAGTCCAAATAGGTAGGTCAGAATAAGCTACATCAATTTAACAAATCTGTTAGTACCAACACATCAATAACAAAAAAGTGTCTTGTGTTAGTTTAACAGGCGTTTGTTTTATATTCAGGACTTGCTCAGTACAGTGGAGACCCAAAGACTGAATGGCATTTGAATGCTCATCAAACTCGGGAATCACTGCTGGATGCTGTGGCTAAACTGCCATACAAAGGAGGAAACACCATGACGGGTACTTCAATCACAGACACCTCTTTTTATTTTATTCATATAAATCAGTTAAGATTGCAGTCAGGATGATCAATACAACGTGTTGGCCTCATTGCAGGTCTGGCTTTAAACTACATCCTCCAGAACAATTTCCAAGAGAACGTTGGGATGAGACCCGGCGCTCGTAAGATTGGTGTCTTGGTCACTGACGGTAAATCACAAGATGATGTCATCCCCAACTCTCAGAACTTGCGTGATCAGGGCATTGAGCTCTACGCCATTGGTAAGTGGACAACATTTTCAGACGTTTTCACTGTCATGTGAATAAAATGTATAAAAGTAACTTAATCATCATTAATCATTTTAGGTGTGAAGAACGCAGATGAGAATGAGCTGAAGTCCATTGCCAGTGATCCAGATGACATTCACATGTACAATGTGGCTGATTTCTCCTTCTTGTTGGAAATTGTGGACAGTCTTACAGACAACTTGTGTAACAGTGTCAAGGGACCAGGTGGGTATGAGTTCAGAATGTGCATGTCCCCAAGTGGTTAAAGTTTAGGAAGCAAACTTGAAGCCCAATGAATTTTAATGGCAAATATCTCATATCTTAAAATAGCTGCTTCTTTCCAAGATAATTAACTATCATTCTACAAATTGGTGTACTTTCTCAGTCATCCAGGTGATAGTAATCCTAATAGCTTGAATAAAGGTAACTGAACTTCTTTTTCTTGGTTGTTCTTATCAATTTACACACACTGTATTGCATCCCAGACCTACAGACAGTTAGATGTCTATTTTATGGGAGAAAACAAGTAGATGCAGGGAACTAACCAAGCTTTTGGAAGTGATTGCAGATCTTTTATTTTCTGCAACCACTAATATTTTCTTCCTCCCTGGAAAAGGAAATCATCTGCTCTTTAAGCAAATTAAAGAGCTGCTTAGAAAGAATGTGACTTAATAGTCTCAATATGTTCCGTGCTGCTTCCAAGGTTCTGTTAGGACTTGTAGCTACATGTATATGGTTTATAGTAAGTATATCAAAATAATAATAGAGCTCCATGTTTATAACTGCAAATGATCGTTCTTTAAATAAATTATTGTTAGGTAAAGAATTAAAGTTAGAAGGAAAGCAGGTATGATTTTGGATGACAGTGTGTAATGTCCTCTGTGATTCCTCAGTGTAACAGTTTCTATCTTTTTATGGTTGTGTCTAAGCAGGAGGTGCTCCAGGTTCACCCACTGATCTCGTGACATCCGAGGTAACCCACCAGTCCTTCAGAGCCACCTGGACTGCTCCTGATGAGCCAGTGGAAAAGTACCGTGTGGAGTATATGACTGTGTCTGGACGCCCACAGCAGGTATAACAGCGACAAGTTGCTGCAGCACATAAAAACATGATCATCCACCACAGATTCTAAAATAAAATTGCAGTAACTCTAGCGCACCTTCCTGTGAGAGCGCCGATGAGATGCTGGCTTTATGTTGTCCTAACCTACTGTTTCTGATATTAGTGAAAAAACCACTCAGTCATCTAACTCCAGCTTCCTATTTGTGTTGGCCTCCATATTGGTGTCTAATTACATTACAGCCTAATCCAGGGCAAGGAAACAAAAACACACAGTTCTCAGTTTAGACGATTAAAAAGCAAATAATGACTTCATGAGTGATTGTGCTACTGGGCAGCAGACTGTTGGCTCCACAGTGTGTGGAATAGATACATTATTGGTTACTGAATCAAATTACATTGTAGGAAATGTTTGTTTATGTTAAGTTCTCAAGGTTTTTATTAAATACTGACGATTGCGGATGAGCTTTTATTATTGTTTATGCATTTGGAAATTGGCAGTCTATGGAGAGGTTTACTTTATGAAGAAAAATTGTCAGTGTTCTTATTTGAGCTGGAAAGCCTAAAGAGATACTTGCATGCCATTTTAGCAAATATTTGATTTTCTTTCTTTTAGATGCTTCGTTTCCCCTTTGCTCTGCTTTTGCAGAGTGTATATACATACACAGTTACACATGCATAAATAAAAGTGGACAATTTGCTTTGAACCTGCAGAGAAAAACCTATATTCTTACAGATGAATTCCTCAGCATGATTTTCTGACTATGCACTCTTTTATTAGGTGTTTGTAGATGGTACTGTGACCACAGTGGTTCTCCAGGGCCTCAACCCTCTGACACAGTACCTGGTCAATGTCTACTCTGTGGTGGGAGAGGCGAGCAGTGAGCCCCTAAAAGGAACTGAGACTACATGTATGTCTTCTTTTTCTGTTCTATTTTTTGCCTAAAACCATGTTCAAACTAAGGAACAGTTTACAATTGTAAAGTCAAACTGAAAAAACCTTGAGGTCAGTGGATGAAATACTCAGAAGAGGTGTAAAATGCATTAGGTCCAACATCTTTATCATCAGACCAGAGTGAGATTTTTGAAAGCACCAGTAAAAATAAACAATTTTATGTTCAACCCTGTCAAAACTGTATAACAGAGATAAACACAACAGTTAATTGATAACACTGATGTTAATAAAACTGTTTTACAAACAGCTGTTTCCACAGTAATTACAACAAATGCTACATGCATTTAAGATACAAGTTTCTGCAGTATGTGAGTACATACACAGGAATAGAAAAGGACATGAAGTTATAGTTGTATTAGCAGGCCTCTTTAATTTGAATGTTCCAGGCTTGAAAACCTAAAAAGGCAGTTTGCTTGCTAGGAAGTAAAAATGGGTTTAGCTTAATAACAGAAATTGCACTGCTTATGATTGCAAAGACACAAAACTTGATTAATGATTTAAATGTATGACAAGCTACATTTAATTTAGTTGCTTTGAACTTAAGACTCAGACATTAGAAACAAATTCAGTTTCAACAAGCTTTTAAGCTCTCAGAAGCATCCAGCCATTATTTTAATAAGAGTTTTTCTTTAAGTCGACCACCACCACTGAATTCCTCTGACTCAGTTGCATAAATTTAATGCACGCAGTGACTATGATTTCTGTGTGGTCGCTATTAATAAAATGTTCAAAGGTAAAATATATATCTTTGAGTCTGCAAAAAGATAGCAGTGGTAAATCTTAATTAGATCCATATTCACTGTTTTTTTCTGGTGTATTTTTTGTTCCTTTTAAGATGCTAATTGGTGTTTTATTGGTACTCTCTAGAATAGCAGAGATTTAATAGTGTTTTTATAAAAGTACACATAAAACTGTACTGTTTGCTTAGCATGAATGGCTTATTAAAACCTAACACAATGCAGAAAAAATGTCTTTAGCTTAAAATACAGCAGTAGAGGAACTCTATTAACTCCTAACATCACTTTCTGGTTATCCAGTGCCCCTGAGTGCCGTGAAGGCAATGACCATTTATGATGAACAGATGACAACCATGCGAGTGAGGTGGGAGAAGGCAGCGGGAGCCACTGGGTACATGTTGCTCTACAGCGCCATCAATGCCACCCAGCCCTCCACTGAGGAGGAGGTAATACACATTCAAGGAAACACTTAGAAGTATGAACAGAGGGGTGATGAACTAAAAAACTGTGGAGAGGCAGAATTTAAAAAAGGAAAACATTTAGCAGATGTACTTTGGGTGAAAAAAATGCAGCGAACACCCACAAATGATGCTGAACTATAAAGGTGACCAAACACTTGGAACTGTTGTAAGCATTTACTAAATACAGATGTCACACATTAAAATAACATTATACAAAGCCACCAGTGTTGTCTCACCATTTAGAAGGAACAAACAAAAGAACAATGTTTGCCACAAAGGGGTGGATGAACTATGAGCTCACTCTGCCAAGGGAACACCATGATTTCTTTATGAAGTGTCAAACCCAGAGGGCCAAAAGAAGATGCAGCAGATGTGCTTCAAGCCAAATATTTCTATCATGTCTGAGTCAATGTAGCTGAAGAGTCTCTGTCATCTACACCCACTTCTGACATTGTTTTTTTTTGTTTGTTTTGTCTCTTTTCAGATAAGAGTAGGAGCAGAAACAACTGATGTCCAGCTGGTGAAGTTATTCCCCAATACAGCTTACTCACTGTCCCTTTTTGCCCTCCATGGAGAATCAGCCAGCGAACCACTAACCAAGCAGGGAGTCACCTGTATGTTGTTAATAATCACGTGTATGACATTAAGTCAGCATGTTTAAAGAAGTGCAATTTATTTGTGATGTTCTTTCTACCTGTTGTTGTACTGTGAGCTTACCGATTGAGTGGTGGAACAATCTTTAAACCCTTTGTTCCTTATTCAGTGCCCATGCCACCAGCGGGTGAACTGAGGATTCGTGATGTTACCCACAGCACCATGGTGCTTTATTGGGATGCTGCTCCTGGTGCTGTTCGCAAGTACCTCATCACTTACCAGCCTGAGGATGGCGATCCTAAAGAGGTGAGTTTGGCTCCAGACACCTGTCATTACCAAAAAGAAATGGATATGATGACCTGATTGTTGAGTGGTTAGGATGTAAATCTCCTTTCTAGCTCCACAACAGCTTTTTTTTTTAACCAATCTCTCACTTCTTATGTATTACTTGATGCCTGTAAAAACCATTCAGTTTGATTTTGATGAATTTATATAAAAATGTTTGACTGATACTTAATTATATTGGCTTAGACCACATAATGGAGACTGCAGATGCTTGGGTGGACATGAGGGAATGTTCCGGGGTCCAGTGAAAAGATTATGAAACTATCAGAACATGATTTTGCAGGGCTTTAAGCATGGTTATCGTGGACAAATACTTTATGGATGCATCTCCTTTTGGGAGTTCCTGGGCTAAGGGAAGCTAAATCTGCGGTCTGCGTTTTGCTACATCTTTAGTCATAAATCAGGTGGAGGTGATCCTCAAAGCTCCCAGGGTGGAAACACACATGTGAAAGTGACTTTTGGGCTGAGGATGTATGTGATGGAAGCCAGTGACAGCATGCCACTCACAGCACAAATCAGGACAAATGACAAGACAAAATTTTAGCTTATGCTTTATGGTCCTACAGGACAAATAAAGTGACAGTTTAGACAAATACACAACAACTCTTTATGACTATTTTTTCATTGCACATAACACGGTGACCAGTGTTCCTGGAAGTAACCCAAACAAATCAAATACTCTTTTTTTTCCCTTTTTTTATCAAGAAGATTCTACTTTAATTCTATTTTCAAATAGCTCCTCCAAACATATTTACATGTTTTGTATGATAATATAAAAAAAACAACAACATATGCTTATTCTACAGCTGGAAGTGGGAGGAAGTGTGACCACCAAACAACTGGACAACCTGATCTCGCAGACTGAGTATGATTTAGCTGTTACACCTATCTACGATGCAGGACCTGCACAGCCAATGTTGGGAAGTGCAATCACAGGTAAAAATGGAAATCATAACCATAAACAAAATGCTAAGACCGCTGGACAATCGTGTTTGCTTTTGAGTGTGATAGAAATGCACTTTGTCTCCTGTATGCTACAGATGTGGTTCCAGCCCCGAAGAACCTGCAATTCTCTGAGGTTACCCAGACCAGCTTCAGGGCCACTTGGGAACACGGGGCCCCTGATGTGGCTCTGTACCGTATCGGCTGGACCAAGAAGGGAGAATTCAACTTCCAATATGTAAGAGAAAACCAGCTGTCAAAGATGTTTACATTTTTAATAAATTGAGCAGGTATTTCTTGATGAGTCCCACAGCAAGCGCTTCTGCTATTCTTTGGAAATAACCTCCGGTGGAGGCAGCGAGAACATCTAAAAAACAGATTTTAGAACAAGCCCTTTCCTAATCTCTCCAATACAGATCTTTCATTGCTTGCTTTTGGTTTGTGTTGGCTAACATTTTTCATCACACATGCTGTGTTTGTGTTTTCCTCATCAGGCCATTTTGAACAGCGATGAGACAACCCACGTCCTGGTGGACTTGGAGCCAGACACACCCTATGATGTGTCTGTAACTGCAATCTACCCAGATGAATCAGAGAGTGAAGATCTGCTGGGCACAGAGAGGACATGTAAGATGTGTAGCCTAGCAGCCGCGTGATGCCGTCTTAACAAAAACCTTATTTGATATTGTTTAATTAGAATTGACAGAATCTCTGCATTGGAGGAGTTGCTTAATTCTTGTCATCTAGAAAAGAGCTGATTGAAATGTTCAGTTAAGGGTATGCCCATTATACCTTTCTATTTCTGCCTCTATAGTGGCCAAGCAAGATGGTAGACCGAGTAAGTATATTTGGGGTAAAGAAAAGGATGCTTTTTCTTTGTGGTAAAAGCATGTCTCATTATTTTAGTCATCGGCACTGTTGTGCTTTGGATGACTGTTGTTCCATCATCAAGGAAGGCCTTTAACCCATCATTGCTGCAGCTGACACACCCTGGTTTTATTATGTTTTGTCTGTCCTTGTCTGTGTTTGGCCAATTGTCTATGCTGTTCATCCCAAGGCTTTTTCAAGAGTATGTTATTACTCAGTCTTATTAAATGGCTTAAGATGGATTTTCACTATGCATGCTTGGCAAAACAGAGATTTGAGTCCTTGTTTTTGAAGCCCATCCCACCATTTGCCATCTGTTCATCCCATCCATCCATCAATTCATTGCATTTATTCATGCATTAATGTGTTCATCTGTCATCATTATTATCATCATCTTCATCATTATCATCAATCCATTGCCACTGAAAAGAATCCATCCCTGCTTCAGAAAAGACAAAATCCCAGATGATTGTCTTTTCCTCTTTAAAGCTGCAGTCCTTGTTAGGTACCAGTTAGTGAGATCGTCTTTAATTTTTTACATATGATGAATGCTGTCATCTAGGAGCAATATTCTGATGACAATTGACTCATTCACGACAGAGACCACACGTTAACTTGAGCTTATCAAAACTATCAAGGACTGTGTCTTTAAACGATATTTTAAGGACATCTAAACATCGAATGCTCTAAATACTCAAAATAAATATTGATTTGGCTGTAACTGTGTATGTGAATGCTTGTGGACTCTGCAGCACCCAATGCACCACCCACCAACCTGGTTGTGTTCAACGAAACCATCACCTCTCTGAATGCTCGGTGGACTCCACCTCCAGGCAAAGTCCAGAACTATAGGATCACTTATGTCCCCACATCTGGAGGCAGGAGTCAGACTGTAAGTCACACTACAGTTAATACACAGATTGAATGACAACAGTTAAAAATAAAATAAAAGGTGCAAAACGATTGGAAAATGTTGGCGAACTAGAGCCAGTAACTAGCTAGCTGTTAATCCTGAGAGTCAGATGTTATTTTCTATAAAAGTCTAACTTTTTGTTGTTGGTACATTTTGAAATGTTGATTTCTGGGCATCATGTTAGTTACTGAAAATTTATTTCTAACTCCAAAACAGCTTAGCCTCCAAGAAATATATGTGTAAAGACACCAGGATTTAATTATTTTAGTTTATTCTCTTTCCATTGTCTTCAAATGTTTTTCTTTTCGTTTTCTCATAATATTGTCTGACACTGTTCAAGGTCTCTTTCTGGTCATCCATTTTTGGCTGCTGCACTGAATGTGCAAATGTCTTTTGGATGACAGATTAATTTTTGGTTTCAATTTTCTGTCACACATTTCTCATTGGTTTTAAAAGCAGGACTTAAAAAAGAGACAAAATGCTAAACTGTGCTTGCTCACATGCTCACACACAAGTTTGCAGACTGACAGCCGCATGAATTAGCTGTGAGACAAGCTGAAAGTGCCTTAAATGTTACGACCAACTTTGGTTAAAATATTCCTCCACTTCTGGGTTTTTATGGGATGTGAGTTGTGCAAGAAAGATATATTATACATGGAAAAGGTTCTCACAAACAACTTAAGGATGTTTGTAGCTAATATTTCAAGAGCCCCATGGGGAGAACTTTTATCTGCAGTATGATGTGACGATCACCAGCTTGTGTATGTGTGTTCGTGAAAAATGGAATGCACTTGTAGTTATGTCAGTATGTGTGTAATGAAAGAGTACAGTGCCATGTGGGTCATATATTATGCAGCACATCATTCTTTAAGTGCTGAGCTTTCAAAACTGGTTATTAATTTGCTGTTTTTTCCCCAATTCTAATAAGAATAAGACCCAGACGGGATCCAAGATATGTCATACTGGAGAGGGCACCTAGAAGTTTCTGTTCACTTTCATTCCTTATAATTTACCTTGTCAGACTTTTTGTACAAAAACAGCAGCTCTGCTGGTGTTATGTAGATTTTTTTTTCTTTTTTTCTCCATTTAACACAAGATGAAATGTTTCCCTCAGTACTTGATGAAATTTTAGTTGTGCTGATCGTCTGGAAGATATGGCACTCAAAGGTTGATGGAAATTTGGAAGCTAAAATCTATCATCAGCCAAATCGCCTTAGTATTCTATCAGGGTTTCAGGGAATATAGCAAGTTCAGGTGGTTTTTAATTATTTTGTCTGGATCAAGACATTTGCTTTTGGAAAGTGCCATATTGTGCAGTTGTGTTCAAGAAAACTATCACAGTTCCAAATAATAAAACGTGAGTGCTGCTGTTTTCATTATTTGATGGCAAAAGATACAGCTATTTTCTTCAGAAAGCTTGGTGAAGCTTTATAGAGCTCAACAATATGGAAATTCATAGGGAACTGGATGCACACAGACACATACACACACACACACAAATCCACACACTAACACTCAATCTTAGAATTAACTCCTTATGGCTTGTGGTAAACTAAACACTATAATAAGACATCCGGCTGGTTCAGACATCAGCACACAGATTTAACTTGGCCTATTTGCTGTGCACCATTTATGTCCAAAAACACTCAAAATAATCCCCCTCTGAAGTGTTGACAGCTTAGTAGTTCACAGATTGAATTCTTTCCATCAAGTCATTAATTTCAGGAACCTGTGGAGAATTTTTCATCCCATCAATAAAACAGATCAAGTATATTTTCCGTCAACATATAACAGATTTTCAAAGGTTTTTTTTTTAAGCTGTAGCCTTTTTTTTTTTTAGAGCCAAGTAACTTTTCACCACCTAACTGTGTAATCCATGGCTTTAGTTGCTGAATTATCACATCTTTGCTTGATAAGATTACTTAATGTTCACAAACATTTGATGGCATCAGCACCCAAGTTAACTCAAATGTATTCTTTCCCAACTAGACTCAGGTTGGAGGAAAGAAAAATTCTGTTCTGCTGCCCAAGCTGACCCCTGATACTGAATACTCTATCAGCGTGGTGGCAGTTTATGCCGGTGGAGTCAGCAGAGATCTGAACGGCCTTGGAAAGACCAGTAAGTGGTCTGGCACTTTAAGGGCTTCCTTTAAAAGAGGACATATACATATGAGCTTGTGACTGTGGCAGTATATGAGCTGTACTAACTGTATCACACCTTAATGTTGCTCCAGAGCCTTTGGGTGGTGTTAGGAACTTGCTTGTAACTGACCCCACCACCAGCACTCTGAATGTCCAGTGGGAACCTGCTGAGGGTAATCCGCGCCAGTATAAGATCTTCTATGTCCCTGCAGCTGGAGGAACTGAAGACATGGTAAGAAGAAAATAAGTCTGGAATTTTGTATCCACAAAGCATAAAGAGAGTAAAATGTTTTTCCATTTAAAATCACAATGAGGTCACTACCACTGACCAGGACCCAACGTGTATGTGTTGTACTTCTGTTTAGGTGCAAGTACCAGGAATCTCCTACAGCACTGTGCTGAAGAACCTGCAGTCTGATACTGTCTACACTGTAAGTGTGGTTCCTGTATATTCTGCTGGAGAGGGACAGCGCATGTCAGAGAACGGCAAAACATGTAAGTAACGCATGTATGTAATCACTGGTACAAGTTGCAAGTTACAACCTATACCAGGTTGGTTGTAATTCAAAGGAGAAAATAGTGACAGACTCAAAGACAAATTTCAGGGTTTAGAAAAACCCATGGGATTCTGTGAATGACAAACTGCAAACTGACAAACAGCAGCGGGATTGTTTTCCTAAGTCAAAAATCCATTCATGCCTGTCCAGAATGAACTCGCTGGCCTCAGTAGCTGGCTTGCTCTTACTTTATGCTGGAACCTCCAATGAGGCAGCCAGTTATAACTTATTTGTTCATATCATCCAAGTCCTTTCAATTCTGTTTGCCAAGCCAACATGATCAAATACAATTTGTTGCTTGGGAAGTGAATGAACACACATGAAATTCTGTTATAGGTAAAATGTAACATATCAAACCACATAAAGTGGCAGTGTTTAGCTTAATTTGAACTTTGATGAAGACCATAGCTTTTTAAGCTTCTGTGGCAGTTTAACCACCAACCTCTGCTGGGAATGAGTCAGCAGTTTGTGGGGTGATTGCGTAGGAAGGAATTCCTCTGGGCTGGCAGCATCATAATAGTGTCTCCTCTGTCTTTACTGTAATGTTATCCATTTATAGGTTAGAATGAAGGGTAGTGGTCAGAATAATGGCAGGACTGGAGAATGGGGTTAATGGATTATTAAGCATTTGGCTCTGCTTTTGGAAAAAAGTAACAGGGCAGCTTAGAAATGAAAGGAGAGCATTATATCTTTTATGGCTCTCAACCCACTTGGCTAGGGTCATGCTCCATGCATGCTACCGCTAGCCCCATTTTCTCTCCTGTAGTAGTGGCCTCTCATGTTTAGCGACCTTTTTTTTTCCTCCCGACGTTTTAACCCAACTCTTACATAGTATGTTGAATTTATCAGCCCATACACCTACAAAACTTTTACTGCTTTTATTAGAACCTGCCTGTCATGCCAATCCAAATGTCAGTTCTCTAACTTTTCCTAATTTAATTTAATTGATGAAGGACCTTTACTCACCATTTGAGTTACTGTTGAGTGTGTGTTCATTGCGTCTGACAATTTAAAGCAGCTTTCTAGGCAACAAGTTTTGGTCTGTGAAACTTTAAATGTACAGAAGCTTGTTCTCTGTGTTCTGCCCACTGTGTTTTTCTCCTGCATTTATGGGGTTATAACAGGGAGCGGCACAGAGCCTCTAAACATCTGCTTTTTTTTTTTGGAAGGAAAGCTTAACATGGGGCTGCACATACGCCTTGTATATCCTTTTCATTAACCTTAAGAGCCCTTTCAGGAAGTGTCCCATTGATAGCAGTGTTGTTAAATAATGTCTTAAACATGCCTCTGTTGGTTGCTTAGGGGAATTGAATGTTTTATTGAAATGTTCTCATATGGTCCTGTTATTGCTAGTCTGGAATTTGTTTTTTAAAGCAGAGACAGAGGGAGAATGACAGTACATATGATTATGAAACACAAAGTTTGTACTCTCTTTATGCCTTACCCACAGTAACGTTCAACCTCACCTTTTTCTTCCTCACCTTTGTCTCTGCCTCAAACCAACTCCTTACAATGCAACGTTCATGGCTCTGCAGTGGAGCGCAGTGCTGTCAAAAACATCCAGGTCTACAACCCCACTACCAACTCTTTGAACGTTCGCTGGGAGGCAGCTACAGGCCCAGTCCAGCAGTATCGGGTTGTCTATTCACCTTTGACTGGTGCCAGGCCTTCTGAATCAGTGAGTTTACCTCCATGATAAAGTTAGAAGTGTAGCATAGCACAAATACATACAAAGAAAACACATTATAAATAGTTATATACAACATTATATAATGTGAGCACTACAGGAAACTGTAGGTACTTCTTATCCCTGAAGCACCTAAATCAAACATGCACACAATTCCTTAGCACAACAGTTTTTCTTTGCCATCATTTACAATTCACCATGTGTTATAGTTTGCTGTTAAACACCAGTAGTTTGCTCACCAAATGCATGCATGTTTGTAATTAACACCAAATGAATTCTTTTCTCTGTTTAATGACTAAAGTGTTAATCCAAGCCATGTTCCTTAAAGCAGAAATTCTTCAACTGCAGCTCCTGCTTTCTATACATGTGCCACATTCCATCAGTGTGCCCACATCCGCATGTGTAAAGTCCATAAAAAAATATAACACCATAACCATCAGCATGTGTCAAAAAGATTGCACCATTTAGAACAGTCTTCTCTGATCTTCTATAAAAGAAGCATATCCCATTAAACTGATGGATGGTGCACTTTGCTATTTTCCCTATTCGTTAGCACATTTTGGCAAGTTCAGAACTTTTCTAATGGCCGGAGCCTATGATGTGTGTGAGTGTTAAAGTGGCTTTTTTCAGTCATTATTTTATGGCAGATCTTTCATTAGGAAATGAGAGCAGACTACAAGTAAAACAAACAAAAGATACATTATTATTGTATTTGCAAGTGACATGAAAACATGGGAATCAGATTCAGAAATCCTGCTGTGCATCCAGCACTCACATATGGTACTCTTTCACACACACACGCACACACGCACACTCACACACACACACACACACACACTTTCAAAACCTTTTTTTTTTTTCAATCCATCAAAAGCGTCTGTGCAAATTTTCACCCTCTTTCACCTTTGTGACTCCCTCAGAGAGGTTATCACTGGGCCAGAGCCCTTCAGGAGCTCTGACCTTACTCTGTTCAGCTCATTAACCCAAAGTAAAAGACAGATTGAGGAGAAAGTAGCTTCTGTGCAGTCAGCTGTCACTGTCAGACTGTGTTAATTAGTCGTGCAGACAGTCAAAGCCCCCTTTGCACAACCACAACTAAACATCAAAAGGATATTTTGCTCCTCCTTTCACTCATTGCTTCCAGCTAGGGGCTGTTAAGTAAAATTGAGGCGTTAGAGCTACATAGGGTTCCGTATAAGCAGCTGTCAGAAAAGAAGTGAAAGGTCTTAATTTGTCATAATGTTAGGTGAGACTTCTGTCATGTCCATGCTGTGCTATTCAACTTAGAAAATGAAAAATATTGCCTATTCTTTTTTATTTTGCATGTGTCTGTTTTGGCCAAGTTTGTACACTTTGTGCACTAAAAGTCTAAAAATCAGATCATGGCTGACATATTTTGCTGTGTCTACACAGGTTTTGGTACCAGGCACCACCACCACAGCTCTGCTCACACAGCTGCTCCCAGACACTGATTACAATGTTGGAGTTGTTGCACTTTACAGCGACGGTGAAGGGCCCGCTCTCAGTGATAATGGAAAGACGTGTAAGTTTCTGTTCCATCATGTAACAAACAGTACAGGAAAGCTTTGTATCATCCTAGGGATATTTATAATATACAGCACAAACAATCATTTTTTCTTTATATATATATTTTTTTTATAGTGCCCCGCAGTGGCCCAAGGAACATGCGTGTATATGACCCCACCACCACCACTCTCTCTGTTAGCTGGGAACATGCAGAAGGCCCTGTGATGCAGTATCGCATCACATATGCCCAGACTACAGGAGACCCTATTGAAGAATATGTGAGTGTGTTCATAACTCTACATTTTATATTTTAATTAATTGTTTTCATTCCATTTAGACAGACAGATATGAAGATTTTGGCCTCACTGTAACCATGAATGAAGATGCAGCTCTTGCAAATTAGAGATTTTAATAAATGTGTTCCCAAAAAACTTTTGATTATTTTCTTTGAGTTATTATTTTTCCTCATGAATTATGTCCTGTCTTCTAGACTACTGTACCAGGGAACAGAAACAATGTGATCCTGCAGAACCTGGATCCAGACACACCCTATAACATCAAAGTGACTGCCATCTATGCTGATGGACCAGGAGGAGAGCTGAAGGGAGATGGACGCACAGGTAAAAGCTGTCCCATCTTTGCAACCTGTGATTATGTCTTGCTGTGCTGTGTTAATTATTCTAACTGATGCATCAAACTAAGTCTAATATGTATCAGGGAAATTACTGGGTGTTTCACATGAGTGTATTCCAAGCAAAACAGAAATCTGGTTCATTGATTGTTTTCATGAATCATTTTTATATGTAGCAAAAGTGAAATTCTTGACTTTTCAACCATGCCAAAAGCAGCAACAGAGAATTATGAGCTGCTTGTACTCCAGCGAGAGATTACTTACTTTCTGTGTTGGTTAATGTATTGCCTAATTTTTCATCTCAAACAAAGGAAACATTATGCTAAATCATAATGCCACTTGCCTACTTGAGGGGGGTTCTTCATATAGTTATTATCTAACCTCTTTAATGTGGTTGAATTTGTTATCCCATTGATCACATGTTGCAATATTTCACTCATAACTCAGAAGTTATAATGAGCTGTAACTATAAGACAGTAATCGCTCTGCTGAGAGATTACCACAGTGAATGCATTGAAAATCAAAGCTTCTGTGTCTCAGCAAGTATTTGGTCGTGTTTAACTGTGCTGTTTTGTTTTGTTTTCTGCAGTGGGAATGCTCGGCCCCAGAAACCTTCGTGTTTCTGATGAGTGGTACACCCGTTTCAGGGTGTCTTGGGACCCCGCCCCCTCCAGGGTCAACGGATACAAGTTGATCTACCAGCCTGAGGGTATGAACTGGGTTTTAAATTCGGATTAATCGAGTAGAGACAGTTATTTCTAGAGCAAATGTAATTTGTATGTAGTCATATCTATTATATTTTTCTAAAACCTCCAAGTGGTTCACCCCCCCCCCAAAAAAGCACTGCTGATACTCTTTTTAGGCTCTGATGACTCCTTGGAGGTGTTTGCTGGAGACGTGACCTCCTACCAACTGCATAACCTAAAACCTGGAACGACCTATGACCTGAAGGTGCTGGCACAGTATAACACAGGCCTGAGTGCACCCTTGATTGGTCAAGGGACCACGTGTAAGTTGTTTATTGTGTTATTTGACGGATGACAGGCATTGTGCATGTTTATATACTATTAATTGGACCTTAGAGAGATATGTACTAATAGAGCTCATGTTTACCTCCCTTCAGTGTACCTAAATGTGACAGACCTGTCCACCTACAATGTTGGCTATGACTCTTTCTGCATCCGCTGGGCCCCTCACAGAGCTGCCACCTCCTACAGACTCAAAGTCAATCCTTTTGACCGTAAGAGCTACTCATTTCCACATTATGGTGGCTCTGCTATTAATTTATGTTTCTAAACGATTTATCTGCTCAATTTGGATGCTGTTCTTTCCTCTCTTGTAGCCTCTAAGAGTGGAGCTCAGGAAATCACCGTCAGAGGCTCAGAGAGTACTTACTGCTTTGATGGCTTGACCCCTGACACGCTTTACAATGCCACTGTGTACACCCAAACTCCCAACCTTGAGGGACCCGGAGTCAGCGTCAAGGAGAGAACATGTAAGAAATGTTCTTGGCAGTGGTTTAATAGTTCTATGCAAGCACACAAACCTTTTTCTCTTCTTTTCCTTTAAAGTGGTCAAGCCCACAGAGGTGCCGACTGAGCCACCCACCCCTCCTCCTCCAGCTGTAGTTCCTCCAGCACTGGATGGTGAGAGCTTTAAAATTTACATCTGTTGGCTGAAACAATCACTTTAATGAGATTAGCTTTTAATACTGTTTTACCTGGATCATAGTGTGCAAAGGTGCCAAGGCAGATGTGGTCTTCCTCATTGATGGCTCCTGGAGTATTGGAGATGACAGCTTCATCAAAGTCATCCAGTTTGTTACAAGCATGACTGCAGCATTTGATATCATCAGCCCTAGTGGCATGCAGGTCTGCAAATGTTTTCTACTTTATTTCTCTACATATTTGTTAATCTATGTATTTCACTGTCAACTATAGTCATCATCTTATTATTTTAACTCTTTCTGTACAGGTGTCATTTGTGCAATACAGTGATGATGCCAAGACTGAATTCAAACTGAACACCTACCACGATAAAGGCATTGTGTTATCAGCTTTGCAGACTGTCCGCTACAGAGGAGGCAACACCAAGACGGGTACAGCACTTAAAATAAAAGGATATTAGCAAAATAAACATTCAGATGGATTTCTCAGATTTGTTATTTTTCTTTCTTCTCTCATCTTTCATCCAGGCATTGCTCTGAAGCATGTCTATGAGAAGGTATTCATATCAGACAGCGGCATGAGGAGGACCGTCCCTAAGGTGCTGGTTGTTGTCACAGATGGCCGTTCCCAGGATGATGTCAAGAAGGATGCAGAAAAACTCCAGCACTCTGGTATGTGTGGAATTACTCATTACCATGTTCAAGTTTCCACTGTGCATGCAGCACATATTTACAATATAATAGTCAAACTATATGCTATTAAGCTTTAATTTCCTTCACTAGATCTAAAGTTTGTGGTCAATTAGTTAATAAAGTTTTGCAAAAACCCCCACAATGATGAAGGAGCCTGTGGTTTTTGCTTGCTCAACAATGGCTTCCATTTTATTTTGTGCATGTGTGTGTTGTTTTTTTGCCCACAGGCTATAGCGTGTTTGTGGTTGGAGTGGCTGATGTGGATATGAGAGAGTTGACAGTTATCGGCAGCAAGCCCAGTGAAAGACATGTTTTTATCGTGGACAGCTATGACTCTTTTGCCAAAATCCAGGACAACCTGATCACCTTCATCTGCGAAACAGCCACATCAAGTAAGGCAGAGATTAATGTACAATACTTCATCATTTCCATTGTGGCTTATAAGTGCACCTGCATAGGAAGTGTACACTTCTACTGATTCACCACCAAAGGAAATGAATTAAGAGACATGAATAGCATTTTTTAAACCCTATTCTGTTTTTCCAACTCATTATAACTTCTTGTCATCTTTCAGCCTGCCCTCTGATCTACATTGATGGGTTCACCACACCTGGTAAGCACACAGCTTCACCCCACATAAACTAATCCCTAGAGAGCTTGTTGACATAGCAAAAATGCCATTATATATCCCCATAGCTTCTTTGTGTCTTTTCTTTTTTCCCAGTTTGACTCCTGTTCTTCATTTCTTTCAGGCTTTAGGATGCTGGAAGCTTTCAACATCACAGACCGAACATTTGCTGGCATGAATGGTGTGTCCATGGAGCCCGGTTCTTTTAACAGCTACATTGCCTACAGACTGCACAAAAATTCCTTCCTGAACCAGCCAACAAAGTAAGAACTGAGGCCAAGAAAGATTTGTGTGAAAATAGAAGGAGTGTGACTCTTACATTGTGCATATTCTCATGCGATCAGCCTTATCTCTTGTGTACTGAAATACTACTCAGCCCGTAGTCATTATTTATAATGATGTTCAATAGCCTCTGTAGTTAGAGGGATTTCCCCAATGACCTTTGGCTCTAAGCCCACAGCCCTGCTTGTTGCTGGAACTTGTGGAATATGAGGTGCTAGCTTGACTAAGAAAATGTGAGTGTAGAAATTTTGGGAAGAGGTCCTCATCTTTTGTACCGAGAGCAGAAGTGTCATGTGTTGGTCAAGGGCTTTGTGTAGTTTCAAGGCCACGTTTAAGTGAAGCTACCCACTTGCAGAACTGCTGGACTTTCTAAACGGCTTTGGGAAATTTTCATACTGTGTTTGTAATGATGCAAATTTACCATGCAAAGGTACAGCTGTGGATTTAATGCATGCTAATGTAAACCGTTTGAACTACAGCAAAGGAGAAAAGAATGTAAATACATTCAGTGTGTGTACTGTTAAGACAGCCATGTGGGAATCATTTGCAGGCTTTGCAGCCTGTTGACATACTGGATTCTATATTGCTAGAACTAGATTTGACCTAATGCTGGTATTGTAATGTAATATCTTGACTGATAAGTCTGATGAGAGCACAGTTATGACTGATCACAATGTTTGTTTTTAATGCTAACAGAGAGATCCACCCAGATGGTCTTCCCCCATCTTACACCATCATCCTGCTCTTCCGACTCCTGCCTGATACAGGCTCTGAAGCTTTTGATATCTGGCAGATTTCTGACAAAAATGACAACCCTGAGGTTGGGCTCACTATGAATCGTAAGTCTCAATCGTCTTACACCTAAAACTTAACTTAGCGTTATGATAGTTTAGATAAGTCTAAAAAAAACAAAAAAACAAAAGAAAACAAGCCTTATCTTCTTTATTCTGTCACAGATTCTTTGTCTTTAGATAAGTCTATGTTGCAAGATTGCGCCTCCACACATGGTTAAAGCATGCAAACAATCATGGGAACGGTCCTCATCCCTGCTAGCCTCCCCTTCATCCCGCTCTCGTCAAGCATGTGTTCTCTATAGTCCTGTCTGTACTTTGCGTGCCACTCCATTATAACACACTGTCAGGGATTCATCAAAACCTCTTCTTTTCAGCTTCCAGCAAAACGCTCACATTCTACAACAAGGACACCCGAGGAGAAATCCAGAAAGCCGTGTTTAATGAGGAGCAAGTGAAGCGGGTTTTCCATGGAAGCTTCCACAAGGTAAACACAATGAATAAGGAGTACGGTCTCCGTGCACCACATAAAGGTTCACTTTTTGTGGTCAAAAAAAGGATTTTTACATATTGTTTTCATTCTTTTTACTTCCTGTGTGGCTCTTCCGCCTCATTTCATTTGGCTGAATTTCCCTTTAATGTGAAGCCCTGACAAACAGCTTGTGCCATGTGTCTGTATCATGTTACCTGTCTAAAAACCTCTGCTTTCAATCTTAGTGTCAGCCTGCTGTCAAAGTAGTTTTTTTTTATGATTTGACATTTAAGTTTTGTTTTATTTAGACTGGGCACTTAGTTTGAGAAATGGGCTGAGGATGCTATAAATAAGTTTAAAGAGAGGTGGGAGGGGATGTCTGATGCCTCACTGACCCAGCGTAATGTGCAAACTGTTTGGTTTATCTTGAAGTTTTGACCACATAAAGACTGGAGACTGTCCTGGTAGTTGTTTAATGAATTCCAAACCAGACTGCATCAGTTTTATTCAGCTTGAGTTGGTTTTAGAAGAATAGATCCTAAAGTCTGAATATTTTTTTCCTTTTACTACATATCTTAAGTGATTTAGTAATGTGATAGCATATATTTGGACGAAGCATTTAAAAAGATTTGTCAAGATTATGGCAAAATCATCTTTGCAGTCGTGAATGTAAGAATGATGCAGCATGGCTACTAATGACTTTGAAAGTTGCATCCAGTTGTTTGCAACTGTCTTGAAGAAACATTTTCTTCATCATCCAAACCATCATATGTCCTGTCTTTCATGAAAATTTAAAGAAGTACTCTCTCTGCTGGCCATTTATGATTAGAAAATCAGCTACACATCAAACCTTGGATCTAACGTAAAACATTCAGCCCTGGTATAATAAACAGTGTTGTTTTTACAACTCTTTGTTCTGCTTTGTCAGTATATACCACTATATTTAGGCCACATGCCAGGCTTACCGTATCGTCTCTTGGGGTCATTGCAAGGCGTGAAAAGAGACATCAAATGTCTTTGATTCCAGTACAAAGTGGCAGAAAATATAAAACATCCTGTGTTATATTTCAAAGGATACCAGAACAATGGAGTACTGTATATTTTCATACCAACCTGGAATGACTTAAGACAAATCCACTAATTTCAAAGTAATTTCTAAATGCACTGGAGTTTGTAAGGACATTGCGTCCCCCTGTTTATAGTGCACAGGTTTTTCTCCCCTTCAATTCTTAAGCAATCAAAATGAATGAACTATCTTCAATAAGTAGGGGTCTTATCAAACATCAGAGGTCCCCCACTTCCTGACCTTACAGAGTGCAAAGCAGTATGTTGGCCCAGATCTCAGAGTGCACTGTGAATGGCTTTCCAATTGGACCATTTAACATCTACATGACTAATTGTGGGGTAACTTCAGAAATAAATGAGCCTTTGGAAAATGTTGGGTCAGTGTTTGATGTAAATGACATCATTCTCTGCTGGTCTAGTTGGAAAGCAGCCTGATATCTGCGTGTTTGAGTGCACGTGTGTTTGTGTGTTTTGTTCTCTCGGTCTGTGGCTATAATGGAGACTGCAGTCTGAACATGCACTGGGTGGCTAGTTTGTGGTGCAGTTGTTTCTGTTCCATGAGCTGGCGAATCTGCAGCGGTCTACCTATCTGCTTATTTGTTGGTCTGCTGAGTAAGTACCACTGCTGACTGTGGTGATGGTGTGAGTTTACATGTTGTCAGTGGCTTTCCAACACTTTCTCTATGGTTATTAAAGAGTGACCTCAACGTGTTGTGTGTGTGTGTGTGTGTTTGTGTCTAAAATCTCAGTTTCATTTAGCATCGGCTTTGTAACAAATTGCAGTTTCTACCTGATAAATGATTTGACACTACATACATGGTAACTTACACGACTGCTTTTCCAGGTAGCTGTTTCTGAAAGAGCTCTCAGTTCAAACACCATTTTCTCTTTCCGCCTTGGTATGTCTCTGTGGGGTCAAACAGTACGTCTAGATATGGCTTTTTTTTCCTAAGCTAGTTAATAAAGAGTCACCCAGACTGGAGAGGTTGTGGTCTACCGCTGTTTATGACATATGGGAAAGCTCTTAGAGGTGACTGTAACAGATGCTGGCCACTCACTTGCCCCCTGGGGAATATCCTCCTACATCGGAATGGTGGGAGTTCCTGTAAAAGTAAAGTCAAGAGGGCATTTCCTTAGGTTTTAGTGACTAATTTTCTGTTGTAGAGGTAGAGGTTTGTTCATACTGAAAAGTCCTACAGTATTTACAGCTGGAGGTCTTCAATCCAAACTTTCAAAATGTCCTTTTAGGAACATGATTAAGAAGAAATTGTAAAAATATACAAAAAATAATTTCTGCATACGCTAATTAACACATTTCCCATGCAGTATATAGCAAAAGACACTTACTGAACCTCAAATCACCACACTTAAAATATAGGAAGTTATATATAATTTTTTCCCACCAGAGAAATCCTTTGTGTATAATCGTTTCAGACACACAAACCTCCCTTCAGAAGAGATTTTCCAGTCCATTTGGAAATTATAGGACCAGTCACAGTATTGTTTGGATTAATACCAGTAAATGATAATCTATTTTAAATATTTACTTCATTTTGAACCTAACAAAAACAAAATAAAAAGTCTTTGTTGCGTTTTTTATGGTGAAAACTCATAGCAAATCTTTAGTACAATCATAAAAGTATGCTTATAAATCTCATGGTTGTGGATTGTTTAAAAGGAAGCAGCATCAGGACAGAGCCAAGAACAATGAAATCTGATCTGATAGAAATCATGGAAAAATCTCAAATCAGTTGGGGCTGAAGTGGTGTCAGTCTTGGAGAGTGTTGACATGAGGAAGCAGACTGAAACTCTGTGTTAACAATTAATGAGTGAAAGTTGTCCATCTGTCAACACTTTGCTGCAGTGGAACCAGCTCACATAACAGCAACCATCAACTGAGGGACAGCTAGCCTTCCCAAAGACTCATTTTCCATCTACTAAAGCATTTTTATTTGTTTTACTTGTTGGTCAGTGAGGTAATATATACATGCTCATTCTTTACCATCGCAATATACCATCCAAAGTTGTTTTAGTGTGCCCACAAGATCATCATATTTTACATCCATGCCAGAACCCTGGGATAAATGGCATCCATTTCTCTTTGTGGTCCACCAGTTGGTTTGTTCTCTTGCCAAGGAAGTCTACTGTAATTTTGTGACTGGTTGCCAGGAACTATGGCCTTGTCTGTGGTTGGTAGAGAATAGTAGAAATAAATGGTAGCTTGCTTTTCATGACATAAATAACGCTTGTTTGACTATTGGGCAGAGGAAAAATTTGCAACTGCAAAGGAAAAGTATGGAAAATGTATGACTTTTGATGGCAAGCCGCAAGAGATATTGTTTCAAGATGTTGGGCTGGGATCCCTGGACAGGAAACCTAAGAATCTGGCACTTTGTCATTCTGTGTTGTTATATAATCACGAACTACCTCGAAAATGCCAACTGTTGCATATTTCTATGTTCATGTTTGAGTCATTTGTGGAGACATCAAACAGGGCTCTGTTGATGGGTCATTATCAGAGTTTAAGTCTTTGCAGACAATTAACATAACAGCAACTATGTAAAACACAGTTTTCATTACCTTTAGCCAACAAGGCTCTTTGAGGTTGTTTCTTGCCTCATGGTCACACTCTTCAAGAATTTAGGTTTTCTTTAAATGACAGAAAGACTCTTTCAAATTCTAATTAAAACCACACATGTCTTTTAAAACAATCCCCAATGTCCTAAATTCCATTTCCCAAGTAATTGTTTTGCAACAAATTTGGCAGAAAAATTATTTTTAAGAAGACACGATTGTTTTTTTAATGATGCCCTCTCTCGATCTTCTCTCTCCTGCAGCTGCACATTTCAGTCTCTCCAGAGAGAGTCAAGGTCAACGTGGACTGCCAAGACGTGGCAGAGAAACCCATCAAGGAGGCCAATAACATCACGCTGGAAGGCTACGAAGTGCTGGGCAAGATGGTCAAGACAGGAGGTGGAAAGCGGCAGTCTGCTACAGTAAGCACAAAAAAAAAAAAAAAAAAAATCAAACTTAATAAAATTACAATAACTTAGAGAAACACGTTTGGAAGAATAGATCTGTTCTTTGGAACAATGTTGGAACGGATGAGTGTGCGAATGCTCTTGTGCATAGATGCCCACTTAGGTCTTAATTGCACCAAGCGAGGGCTGTTGGAAAGATGAAAGTTTGCAAACTTCTATTTCTCCAAATGCCTCTGTTGTCTGTTTTTAATATTGTGCTTTTTCATGTGAATGGGAGCCGTTTGTAACACTCTTCCATGTTTCCCCGCTGTTGTGTAGTTCCAGCTCCAGATGTTTGATATTGTCTGCAGCTTGAGCTGGATCAGCCGAGACAAATGCTGCGACCTTCCTGCAACAGTAAGAACAGCTATCATTATACAATCAAATCAACAAAAGTGTGCAGCTGGAATACTTTGCTGTGGTGCATAGTGCAAGAACCCATTTATTTCACTGTGAAAGAGGTTCATTAATCATGTTCTTAGTTGTTTAGTTTAGAATATATTTGCAGGTATGTCTTCACTTAGCAAAAAGTAAGACTGATAGCCTTCAGTTTGAAGTGCATCTTAGCTGGACTGAAAATAACCTTGTATCCTGTGTAATTACGCCACTTGAAGGAGAATTATTATGATCTCCCAAATGCATGAACACAACTCCTCCATTGGATCACAAAGCAGACAGTAAATCACAATAATTATTCTACTGTATGGCAAATACTGGATGCATGCACATTTAGCCAATTACAAGTAATTCATCTACAATTTGATTCAGATATTAATACAACACATCAATGGCTGCAGTGTTATATAACTCATGTCAAAGACTCCTTTCCAGACTTGTATGCAAGGTCTGGAGCTGTCGATCAGCATTTGGTCTTAAAGCCGCAAACTAATCTTATTGGTTCCAGTCACATTTTATAGTAAAACAGAGTTTTATTATGATCTTTGCTGGGTTTCTAGAAACTCTTCTTTTATAAAACTTCCCAAAAAAGTAGAAACTGTCATTTGCCAGGATAAAGAAATGAATGAGTGCACACTGGCAGAGCATATTCCCAGTTATCAGTGGGTGTGAAATGAACTATAATAAAGCTCAAGTGTGCATTGTCTCCTTTTTTTTTTTTTTTATTCCAGAGAGATGAGGCCAAGTGTCCATCCCTTCCCCACTCCTGCACATGCACACAGGACAGCATCGGCCCCCAGGGTCCTCCTGGACCTTTGGTAAAGACCCACTATTATGGTTTCTTTCTGTCTTCAACTGATAAAACTGACCTTTCAGCAGTCTTAAATGCTTTAAAGAGTATGATGTGAAAGCCATACCGTTCTCTCCTAGAGTTACAGTGACAACACAGCTTGACATTTGCTGAATTGTTTGAACTTGAACTGAAGAGGTTGAGGATGTCCCTTATATGAGGAGAATTTTTTTCTTATTGAGAGCAGTTTAGGATGAGACCAACAGCAAGCAAAGAAATGTGGGTTCAGGGAGACGTGTCAAAAGATAAATGCCTCTTGGAAAAGCAACAGTAAAAAAAATCTGAATATGTGTGCTAAGTAACCTCAGTGAGCCCCAGCACAGATTTCTTATAGCTGTTGTTTTAGGGCTTTTGGAATCTGCTCCTGTTGTTGCTCACTTTGTGTTTTTGGCTCCTTGATTTTCCAGGGCAGCCCAGGTACTAAAGGACCTCGAGGAGACAGGGGAGAGCCTGGTGTTGCTGTGAGTTAAACTTTACATCACTTAAAGCATGCAGAAAATATTATTTATGCTTTTTTTTAACTGGTTGTCATATATCTCTGCAGTAAGTTATAATGAAACAATTATTCTGTCCATAGCCTGGCTACAGACATTACCAGTAATTGTGAACTGGCAGATGATATAGTAGCTCAGTCATTCAGAATAACATGAAAGCAAATATTGCCGTTTCACTTCCAAAGAGTACACATCGGAATTCAGCTAACAGCTGTATATTTTCCCACTACTTGATTTAAGGGAGGACCATGTGAAATATCTAAAAAAATCCATTTCCCTCAGATTGTTCGCATCCATTATCTGTCTGCACTAATTAAATGAGTCAGTTGCATTCTTTCTAAAGAATGTATATTTTTAATATTGTTGTTTGTATTCATATGTGTATATTTATTGATTTTTGCCTTTTCGGTATTAAAAATGATCATTACCACTGTCTTTGTGGTAACATAGGGTTCAATGGGTCCACGCGGTGAGTCAGGACTCCCAGGTGCAATGGGACCACCAGGTCCACAAGGCCCTAATGGACTGTCTCTGCCTGGAGAACCTGTAAGTTCATCTCAACTGTGGAAAAATGCAGTGGGCAGCAAATCAGTCTCAATGAATGTGACAGACATTATCACTCTCTTGCCTTACTGCTGGTGCTTATATGTGCTGATGTGAGTTTGTGTGAAAGCTGTAGAATAGCTGATATAATCTGCTGCACATTCACCAGTGAGTGGGATTTATAACTAATGTCAAAGCACATTACACTCCCCCTCTAGTCTTAGCCAGGCAGAATGCTTTATTATTTTCTTACGTTTCCTGTCTAAATATGTCATCAATCACAGCCACAGACTGAAGGGTAAAACAAAAGACTAACACTAACTGCAAACCTTTCTCTTCCTCCTCCTCTGCACGAAGGGTCGACCAGGACCAAAGGGAGATCGCGGAGACCCAGGCCTGACTGGCCTGCAAGTAAGTACGCCTCTCTCATTTGTGGTTTATGAGCAGGAAACAGGAGCCTATCCTCAGAGAGCAACGCTACTACTGGAGCCTGGAGTCAGCCAGATTGAAACCACACTGAGAGTGGGAGGTTTACCATGCCCTCCTCAGGGAGACCCATACTCTAAAATCAGCCTGTTTGATTGACAAACAGTAGAAGGCCAGTGATACAGTTAAATTATTACGAGGCATAGACTCATGTTACTCAAGGGGAAATGGGGAGTGGAACATTTTTCTTTCCAGCCTTGTAATCGGGGGTGATTGTGACTTTGAAAAGACTTACGGTCTCCTTGCAGTTTTAGCATCTTTGATTTTCAGTAGTTTGCATCCTGGAAGCTTTGTGAGTGAAAAAGTCAACTAAAACCATAGTTGCTCTTACCAAAGCTCTGAAGGTCTTCATGCTATAGATATCAGTCTCATAAGTAAGTCTAAAGTTTAGTTAAACCCATTTTACATTGTGTGGGAATTAAATGGCTTAGGGGTAATTTCTAATAGGCTGGTATTCTAAAACCATCTAACTAAGGTCATTTTTCCAACTCCCAATGGTGAGTTGGAGAAAAACATTTCTATCACCTATTTTGGTCTCTGGATTATCGAAAATGGGAAAGCATCCCATTCTGTGATATGGGATATTTGGTAGTATCATGCCAGATATTTTGCGTAATACAACTTATTATAACAAAGCTCTGTATGTACTATTATGGAGAACATCATATGTCAAGACACAAGAGAGACTTTTTCCAGTTTTTACAAGCAAAATAATATATTGTCTTTGGCTAAATAAGTGGGTTTTTTTCTTTATGTTCAGTTTAATGGAGACATTAGGGAGCAACATAAATCTCCAGTTCTTGATCATTAGTATTTGACTAAGTATCTTTGCTCTTTTCCCAGGGTCCTCCAGGGCCGCGTGGTCCTCTGGGCCCAGTTGGACCAAGCGGAGCACGGGTAAGATCTCCCTTCAGGCCTACATAGTTTGCATTTTGTGTTCAAAGTCTTTAAATAGATCCAGTTCTTACTAAAAACTTTTATTTATATGTGCTTCAATCTGGCAGCTTTTATTTTACTAAACAGCCGTCATTCTGTAACTTTTGATATCGCACTGCATTTTATCTTATGTCAGGCTTGGTGAAAAGCTACTGCTCAATTTTAGAATATACACTTAACTCTGTATTAAGTAATGACAGTGATGTATTGCAAAAACAAAATCCCCAGAGAAATTTAACCGTGTGGCTGCATGTTGTTTCTACTTAGGGGCCACCAGGAAAAGAGGGATCCTCTGGACCTAGAGGCCCACAAGGGCCCATGGTGAGTGTCTATGAGAGCGCTTACTTGCAGTGTGCTTTATTTCCTGATATATCTGCAACAATTACTCCTCCAGCTCCACAGTTCCACTCTGCTGGAACTGCACATAAAAAATCAGTCTTTAGCCCCCCCCCCCACTGTTGCAGGGATGGTTCATGCATTTTTTTTTTTTTCTGTGGTTTGCGGAGGTCTGAATCTACTTAATCCATCCATTATGTCAACAGGCAACTTGCCAGCATAGAATGCACATAGTCTATACCCGGTGAACTCCATAGGCCATTAGCAGTGCCTGGTTGCTGTGTGTTCATATGTGTGTGTATGGGCATTTTGTCTGTACTGCTGCTGTGTGTGTGATTGTTTCCATCTCCTCTTTAGTGTTTTTGGCAGTCCCCCCTCCCTCTCTCACTGCAGATGTCAAAGCGTAGATCCCAAACTTAATGCTTGTAACAGGAAGCAGGAGTCAAACATTGCAATTAGGTTTATTGGGCAGTGATTAAATAAACACCACTTTTCCTGGGATTTTTTTCATTATATTTTAGGGAAACCCAGGAAATCCAGGTGTACCCGGAATCACTGGAAAACCTGGAAAACCAGGAGACCCAGGAAACCCAGTATGTACAGAATAACATTGCACAAATGTATGAGCTTGACATTGTTCAGAGGAGAGAAAGGTCAAAGTTTGTTCTAACATTCTTCTTCTTGTCCAAAGGGACCTGTTGGCCTTAAAGGAGAGAAAGGAGAGAGGGTGTGTATTATGTTCTTCGAAAATGTTTACATTTATCATTGATAAGGAAAGAATCTATTTCCTCATGAAACTGTCTTGGATTTCCAGGGAGACTTTGCATCCCAGAACATGATGCGCTCCATTGCCAGACAAGTCTGCGAACAGCTTGTGAACAGTGAGCAAAACATCCTTAAACCCTCTGGGAATTTCAGTGTTCTTAAAACTTACAGCTTGCTCAAATCCATCTGATTTTGTTTTGTGTTTGCAGGCCAGATGAGCAGAATCGATGCACTGCTCAACCAGATTCCTTCAGGATATCGTAGCAACACTCCAGGACCAGCCGGTCCTCCAGGTCCCCCTGGCAACCAGGGAACTCGCGGAGAGCCTGGACAAACTGGCAGACCTGGTTTCCCAGGAAATCCAGGGTTACCCGGAAACCCAGGAGAAAGAGGTGCTTTTTCCTTCTCCACGTGAATGATGGGCAATGAATCAAAGTCATACTGATATCTAAGCTATACTACTTTCCCATTTACTTGTTTTAATGTAAGTTAGGAACTGTCTCATACATTCTCTTTAGATATACTTTTTTTTTATAGATACTGAAAATTATTGCTGAAACTTAATTTATTGGCGTGAAAGTAATTTATTCAATTGTTTTTATGGCTCTGCAGGTTTGCCAGGAGAGAAGGGAGACAGAGGATCTCCAGGTACTGGTATCAGAGGACAAAGAGGCCCAGGTGGACCACCAGGTAACACAGTTAATCTATGTCTCCTTTTTCCATAATGAGACAGGCAACCTAGGTTGAACTTTTTATCACAGCAGCTGAAGACATCCTCCTTGTCTCCTACTGTTCTATCCTATTCTCACATTTTGCAAAGTTTTGCCTTGACATCTTTTTCACCTATTTTGTGGAACTTTCTAGGACACAGAAAGTGCTCCCATTGGTCCAACTAAAAGTGTCACATTCCACCAAGAGGTTTAAATTTACATGCAGTGTATGCGTCCCAGGCACCTTCATTTGGGCAGCTGCACTACATAAATTCTTTGGAGTGACCCCAAAGATATTCCCAATTCTTCCCTTTCTAAAAGATTTATGTCATGTGTATATCATGTTTCTCCAAACACATTTGAAATGTCATCCAATATATGGTGGATATTCATGGTCGTGATTAAGAAATTGTGTGAATGGATTAAAGACATCCATCTGTCTGTCTTGACTCATGGCTGCAATGCTGTTCTAGGAACAGATGCTAACAAAAGTCTGAAATAAAGCTGATTTTTTGGTTTACTTTTCCTTAGATGTAAACAATATCTAATACGTTTTCTTTTTGGAAGATTTCCTTTTCTTTTGGAAATGATTTTAAAGCAACAAAAACTTTCTATTCATGTCAGCCCCACAGCACTAAACACCGACAAGTCTGTTTCTGAATGAAGTGAGAAAACCAAGGACCAGTGGGAGGAAGGCCGCACTGATGACTCATTTCAGAGCGTGTGTGTGGGAGAATCAAATTGTTGTACAATGAGCTTTCTTTGGTGGCTTCATTCACAACACATGGGCTTGCTTGAGGGAAAAAGAAAGAAGGGGAGGGGGAAATTCCATCCTGAGTTTGTGCCGTCTAGACAGACGGGGCCGGGGGTAACTCCACACAGCCTCAGACTACATCTTGTTCTTTTTTTCCTCAGTCAACTCTTTAATTGAGCCATTGAAAAATTAAAGCTACAGCGCCGCAGCCATGGGTTAACCCCACTGTTTCCACAGAAGGTTTATGGATGATGTCAGGAGGTTCTGTGCTGATCTCCAGAGACTCCCCTCTCAAACTGGCCTCACTCTCATTTTTGCAGGGCCACCAGGAGAGTCAAGAACAGGTCCCCCAGGTCCTTCTGGCTCCTCTGGGCCTCGTGGCCCTTCAGGTCGTCAAGGTACACCAGGAGTGAGAGGACCACCAGGACCCCCTGGTTATTGCGACTCCTCTCAGTGTGTTGGCATTCCTTACAATGGCCAAGGATACGCAGGTACTCTAAATCCCATCTAATTCCTGCATGGTTTGACATTAAAGAAGAGACTAAATGTATGCAGACTACTTACATTTTCAACTCATTTCACTACTTCATTGATAATGTATGGAGATATGAATGTAGATGTTCCAGCTGATTTTAAACAGCCCTTTCAGACAGAATGTGATTAGCTCTGTACTCATTATAAAAGAAAGAGAAAAAGGGAACTATGCCCTCAAGCTGCTTAATTGTTTTAAAAAAAACTAAATATGGCTTTTTCCTTCAAGATAAAACATAAATGAATTATAAATATATATTTATAAGCCATTTTGCCAAACATATAGTAGTTTTACTCTGATTTGCCTTCATATCTGCCTTTTTATTTAATTTCTATTGGCCCACAATGTCTACCACACAAGCCATAGAAAATGGTGTCGCAGTGAGTCTAAAAGTGCTATTTGAACATAAATCCATAAAGGTTTTTCACTGATGTCACCCCACCCTGTGTTGACCGTTGCTTTGTCTGTTAAGCCTTTTAATAGTCAAACGTCAAACATAAATTGTGTGATATTTACAATCAAATGGAATTGATCTGCTGCAGCTCGCTCCATGAGCTTCCTGCAACCGACTTGTCTTGATAGGGATTCCATCTTCTAAAAAGCCACATTAGATGGCTAGTTGATCTGATCGTTACACTTAATGCTTTTTGGAGGGGCCAAAGCAAACAAACAGTGCCATGTGTATGATTTCAGGATGTAGATCAAGCCAAAGCTTGGCAGGCCTGTTGTACTTAGTTAGTGCTGTTAAGCCAGGGTTTTATAACAACTGTTCAGGGGGCAGGGTGTAAGCTTTGTGAACTACTATATTTTAATACCTCCATACATTTAATGTCCAGTTTTGAAACTAGCATGTAAAGCATTCCATCTTTTGGTGTATGATGACTTAACATTAAATCAAATAAGATGCTAATAACTTTGTTCAACAGAGAATGCTAACAACTTCTTTGAACTATTTTCAGGTTTGGCATAGTAAACCCTTTAAGTCAGCTGTGCCGCTCTCACTCTGAAGTCCTGTTTCTGAAATGTTGGCCCATTTGCTTTTGGGGCTTGTAAGGATAATCACCTCGGACATAATTACTGAACATTAAAACAAACATTGCAAAAGCCAAAAAACAGAACGGAGCGGACTGGCACTAACATCATCTCACAGCTACAAGCTACAGTGATGGCAACCTGCTGGCCTGTTTGCATCTTGAACCACAAACCGTTGGGAAATAACAATGATAGGGAAATTTAAAATGAAAAAAAACAGAGACTGAGCATTTCTACGAAGGAAGCAGCAGCATGTACAAACACAAGCCAACACAACTACTAACAAAGAGGATATCATAATGGTAATGTTGAGAGGATTTGTGTAAATACATTTTTTTTTTTTTTTTTTTTTTGCTTTGTAAATGATTGTATGACCCAGGACACTTCACTAAAAATCATGTTAACATCTTTATTGAGCTTGTGCCTCATAACCCACCGCTTACTTACCATCAGCATAACCTCTGTTTAGGATGCCTAAATGACTTATACAGCTCTGGTCCAGACTAAAGCATGTTTCATTTGTTCTTTTAATTATCATGGACTTTGTGTACATTGGCCACATCAGGGCTAAATTTTTTCTCTCTTGCCATTTCTGTGTTTTTTGTAATAGCAGCTGGTCATTTTACTATAGTTTATTATCAAATATTTTGATGGGTTTTATTGTAAATGTTATCACATCATTTCAAACAGTTTTATATGGATTTTTTGTGCTTAAAGGTGGCAATAATTTTGACATTGGGCTTTTTTAAAAAGAAGTCCATGTTGTAATAGATATAAGTTGTGCATGTGAAAAGCTGTAGAAACAACCTGTTTTTTTTATTTTTAAATTTTTGATTACATATAAGTCATTTGGCCAAATATTTTTCTAGCCCCCCGCTACCAGCCTGAACCTGAGGTAGTGTCTATACCTGTGGAGCCACCTGAGGAGTTTGAAACAATACAATCACCTGGTTACTTGAGAAACCAGCGAAGAAAGAGATCACTACCACAAGACAATACAGGAAGACTAGCATCATAGCTACAAAGAGGAGCTTCAGAAAGAGTACAAATGAAATAAACTTAATGATAACTTCAGATGAGGATGAAGTGATACTCAGAACAAAACTAATACTTATATGGGTTTGATACCCCTGGCTATATTTAACATATATTTTACATGAGATACATGAGAAAGTTTAGCAAGATGAATAGAAAACTTTCATGTTACAAACCTGTGTGCTTGCTAAATGTTTCCCTGCAGTGTCTGCTTGTAATATAACTGCAAGTGTGTATCAGACTCCAGTGTGTAAAACACTAATCATGCAACACCAGCAGAAAGTATGTGCAAAGTAACACTATATGTGTCTTGTTAAACACTAACAAATCACCCAGGTTTTTTGGACAAGTTTCAAAATGCTAATTAGTTTTGGATTGGTTAAAAAACTATATTCCCAAAGATTTTTATTTTATTTTATTTTTATTTTTTTTCTTTATTGTTTTGGTGTTTTGTACTGACTGTATACCAGTTGGTAATCTGAAAAACCAATTTAGCTTTTTCTTTTGTTTGGGTGCCAGAAATGGATTTGCATGATTGTGTTGTATATTTACTGAAGTCAGAATATAGTTGTTGTTTTCTATCAATGCAGTTTGGATTTGGTTGCAAGACTATGGACATAGGATTGCTTTTCTCATGTTTTAACTGCACATTTTGTGAATTCCACACAGCCTTATTTTCTTATTTATTTCTGAAACAGAAGAGGCATTTTTCAATAAAACTACTGAAAATGTAGCAAGTGTTGTGGATTTTATATCACTCTTGCATTTGACTGATGCAACAACGGCTGATGCAGTAACAGTAGAAACTGTGCAATACATTGTATATAGGGCCAACATTAAGGTAACAAATAGTCAGAAAATCAGAACTACAGCTATATTTGAAAATGAAACATTTATTTATTATGACAACTAATGATATTTTGAGCTGCCCAGAAAGTCAGTTTATGTCAGGATTACAAGTCTGCGCCACAGAATTGCATGCAACCACATGGCATACATCCTATCAGGTTGGAATGATTATGCTTGGACATCCCTGAGGAAACAACACAACTGCATTTGGGCCAGAGATTTTCAACCATTTAGCATGTCTAATGGTGAAATAGGAACTGTATGAGGTAAGGTGATGAAGGAACAGCATGTTTGTGGAGTTCTGCACAAATGCCAGAGATAACATCTGGGGGTGAGGTATTAAGGTCGAGATCACCACAACAAGCACACAAGGAAAACCTTCTCCCAGAAAACACTTTAATTACTTACCCTTATTTCTGATCCATACTAACAAAAAAATGTGGAAAAAAATTGTTAGCATTTGTAGATGCTGGAGTAAGGAAAGGGACAGGTCAGAGCTTTGTAAGAAATACATTTTAGTACTTGGGAGCAGATAAACTTTAAAAGTTTTCTCTAAAGCCTATCCTCCCTACAATCCTTACAACCACCATCTTCTCTTCACTGCACCATAGTTATCTGAGGTGATGCTAAGGCCAGCATCGGATTATGGGAATTTAGGGCTGTCAGAGCATTCCTTGTATTATAGGACCTTAGGAGCAAGTGATTTGGGAACACAGGACTCATGGAAGATGGAACCCTGGATCTATAAGGCTCTTGGAACTTAGGACTGGAAGGAACATATGGTTCTTGGAATTAAGGTTTCAAGGAGCACAGCAGACCCCATTGGACACAAGGATCATAGGACTCTTGGGAAGTTGAACCCTGCAAACACAGCACCCAAGGGATACAAAAGCATTGGAGCTTAGAACCCTGGGAACGTAGGATCTTGGTACAGTACAGGGTACAGTAATGAGATAGACTAAAAAATTGGAAGATACGACACTGTGAACTCTGGACCTTTGGAGAGCCTTGGAAATATGATTTTGAGGACACTGGACACTTCATGCACAGGGTTCTGTGAGCATAAGACATTTAGGACTTAGGATCCCTAAAACATGGCAATATGAAAATTCTTGGAACTGAGAACCCATGGGAACCTATTTGAAATATATGACCTTGAGAACAGAACCTGGACAACATAGGACCCCTGAAACCTAAAATGTCATAACCTTGGGACTTTAGCAGCATGGGAAGTTAGGAATTTCAAACTTAAATAAAGAGATCTTTACCAAACACTACCATCTGTTCAATAAATAAAATAAATGTTGAATAGCATGAAGAGAAAGATATAACATTACAAGGTAATGTTTAACTTAAATTCTTAATTTTCAAACAAATTTTGATGTGTTATTATAGAAGGTTAGAGGTTCTCAGACTAAAGACTCCTTACACTGTCAGTATGGCAGCTGCAGATTTCTATCAGCTTTATGTTACCAGCCTTGGCACATCAAAAATCAGATTGTGGTTCAAAGGAAGCAAAGCTCACTACATCAATTCAGAAATGTCTGATTTACTGCAGAACCACAAAACTAAGACTTCAAAGAACACTGAAGAAAAACATTCACACGTCTGTCGCAGGATTTAAATTCCATGCTATTAATAACACTTTTAGGAGCTTTTAACCATTGCAGAATGACAATGATGTGTATTAGGCAGCAAATGAGATAAAAGAATGTGAGTCTGAAATATAATAAGTAACTGAACAGCTAAATTTTTTATTGAGATCACATGCAGTGGAAGGCAGAAGCATGAGAAAAATTTTCACTTTTTAATCTCCTTATAAAGTAACCTGTTGTACGGTACATTAACCATTACAATCCAAGAGAGAGCAAATAAAATCAAAATCATTAAATATCTATCTGGCAAGAGAAGCCAAACATTAGTACTGCCAGTCTGCACAGTCAGGCTCAAGACGCCTTGTAAATGATTCAGCTACCCTTTTAACTGTTTGCTTGAAATGAACAGCTGTGCGTTATCTCAAAGTTCAAAGGATAAACACGGGAAGAAGTGTTTTTTTTGTTGCTCATCTAAGCTAACACACTCATAACTAATGGTGTAGGGTGCTGATCGGCCCAAGATTTGTAGTTTTCGGTCATAAAACTTGAAAGCTTATCATGATCCTATGAATCTCTGAAGAATGTAGCTGCTTTGCAAGGTAAGTGGTTTTTATTTTTTTTTAAGTATATACAGTCTATGGATACACACCTTGCTGTAGAGCAGTCGTTCCCAACCTGGGGTCATTGAACCCCCCCCAAAAGGGTCCCCCCAAAGAACACAGGGGATCCCTGAGGCTTTGAACATTCAGAGCCACTGTTAATAATTTCCACACATTGTCCCTATTTTAAGAAAAAAAGTAAGGCTATATGTAGTTGATTAAACGTTGGCTTTACTGGAGGACAGGACTCAGCCAGAATACATTATTCATCTCACTTTTGAAAGCTTAAAGCCAAGCATGGTTTCAGCATTAGGTAGGGCAGGGTGTCCACAGCTTTTTAATATTTGCATGAAGGGGGTTCCCAAGGAAAAAAGGTTGGGAACCACTGCTCTGGACTCAAGTGTCGAGTGTACTCTATTAAACATACTTATCTTGGATCAGCTAATCAGTGTTCATGCAGAGATAAGAATCCTTAAGTGGCATAATGGGAGGCCAACAAAGATCTCTGTTAACTAGTAAAAGTATTGCCTTTCCTATAAGAAGATATTCTCTTTTAAAATTTTGTCTACACTCCAAAAGATTCCACAATTATTTTTTTTAGCACTGGATTTGCAAGACACAGCATTCAAACTGTTACAATAATATTTTAAATGACCTTACAACAATATTCAACAGAATAATTTATTAACATGTCACATCATAGATATTATGGATACTCTTATGCTGTGATGGACTGGCGACCTGTCCAGGGTGTCCCATGCCTCTTGCCTAATAGCTAAGAAAAAGAAAACCTTTCTTTGTCCCTCAGTGGGGAAAATGCATTGTTGCAACTGTATCGGTGCAGCAAACAGAAGTACACAGGTGATATCAAACGTACAACAACTTTATGCTGTTAAAAAGAAACAAACGTATAAGAACTGATTAGCCCTATAAGCACCCACATATTAGATTACTGTAACTTTATTTCTTGCCTTGTCAGCTAAAACCTAAGGAAGGAATGAAGTAGTCCTTTTGAACTTCAAGTGAAGGGTTGACTCCTCAAAGGGCAAATATTCAGTCAGAGCACAGACTGTAGGTTTCCACTAACACAGATGCCAAAAGCAACAGTGGAGCAGCACTCCCCGTTGAGCCAGCAGTTCTCCAGCTGACCTTGTAAAATATAAAAAAAGAGCTTATTTGGTCATGAATTATCCTCTTTAAAAAAGCCTGTCCTTGTTTGCTCCGTTACCTGTCACCACAGTGTCCCTACAAGGAGTGTATTCTACAGCTAAAATCACATTTTGATTCATTTCACTGGATCCTTTCTCTAACATTTAAATTACAACTTTCTTCACCTGCCCAGTTCACATTTATTCTACTTGTTAGAGGATGGGTTTTCAATCATTTTGTTCTGATTTTCATAGAAGAGACAGACTATTCCTCTAGCACACATATGTCAAACTGGTCCAGCAAAGGGCCGTGTGGCTGCAGGTTTTTGTTCCAACCAAGCAGCAGCACACCAGATTTGACTGATTCAATCAACTGATCTCAGTCTTCAGACAGCTGATTGGTCAAACTGTGTGCTCTTGGCTGGCTGGAACAAAAACCTGCAGCTACACGGCCCTTTGCTGGACCAGTTTGACATGCCTGCTCTAGCACCACCACAAGGTGCTTTCTGCACTGGCATTTAGCCATTAAATCAAATCAAATCAAATCAAACTTTATTTATATAGCACCTTTCATACATAAAAATAGCAACTCAAGGTGCATTACAGAGAGTAAAATCCCCCAGAACCCCAACCCAAGAGCAGCATTGTATAGCTCTTACAACTTCTTCCACGCCTTAAAACACCACTGTGCATAGAAGCCACACAAAACTGTTGTGCAGCATGGGTGTGGAGCTCATGCTGTTATTGTTTATTTCTAAAGGCAGGCAAATCTTTAAAAGTTGCCAGCCCTCTTCACAGATCTAGCCTCTGCGACAGGAAGCATCACATGCAGAGCACAGCTGTGGAGATCACTGGTTGGAGGCCAACAAATGTTTTGATCCTTCTGCTGATTCTACAAAAGGTTGAACTGATGTTTTCAAAATGTCTGATCTTTTTTTTAGTGGCATATGCTGTGGTGGTGTATTTATAGATGGGTGAGGGTGGTCTCACAGTCTTTGTTGTTGTGACTGGAGGGCTAATGAAGTGACACTAAAATGATCTTTGTGAACATGAGATAGTTGTTGTGGGAAGGAAGTGTGAGATAAAAATCAGCATGTTCCTTTTGTATCTACAATTCATCCAGGTGTGGATGAGAATGTCAGTGTTTTACTGCAATAACTGTTTACATGTTCATTTCTCCCTTTTATGTTTAAACATTTTCAAATAAATTGTGTTTAAGCCTGTTTAAAATTCTCCCAGCCAGCAGTAAAGTACTTTATTGGAATACACTGTCACAAGTTTTGATAAAATCCATCTGTCTTTTTTTAGTCCCCTTATTTCTGTCTTTTATCTCCCCAGAGCATTTAGCTCAATGAAGTATTATAGCTTTGACAAGCCAAATGATGCAGAAATGAAGCGCCTCGTGTCAGCTTACAAGTGACTGTATTTACTGTTTCTCAATGAAGACATCAGACACAGCTGCATGTCAATGATCTGCCATGAGTCATAGATGAAGTGAGACAGATATGATGTTAGCCATTGCATCTTGTATTAAGCTGCTTATAAATACAAAAAAAAGAGTGGTGCAATGGGAGTCAACTTGTCCATATTCTAGCTAAAGATATGTACAAGCAGTCTCTTTGCACTGGTGCTGTTATGCACTTGCTACTCTCATTATTGTCAGCAATGAGTTAAGTGTGTGATGTAACTTAAATTTAATTCTCACTCACTGACCAGTAAGAATTTGGGTCTGCTTGCTTATAGTCAGAGTTGGGACCTCAACTACTTGGTCAGATGTAAGAAAAAAAAAATCAGGATTAACAAACTTTAACTGGGCATGATAAAAAGCAATATTAAAGGAAAACCACTTAAAGGTCTGACCAGGCAGTGTAACAAAATTTGAGAGGACTGAAGTAAGTTTAGCTGTTTAAAGTCATATGTCTTGTCTTTAAAGTGGTCTTGAACAGGACATATCAATGTTTGGACATGAAATACAACTAACCAAAACAAATAATTTTTTGAGACAAGTCCGATACATGTTGGACAAGAATTTTTTTTAATAAGCTCTTAACAATGATCGATATCTGTCAGCAGGCCCTGCCAACATCAACCAAATAGGTGTGATTCTGGACCAAAATTCAATAGTGATATAATTTAAATGAGTGGTTTCCAGCTCTTTTGTAGCTTCTTAAAGCTACTTGCAGTTTCAGAACATTATGTCTGATCACAAATGTTGGCCATAATTTTGTGGACAAACATTATTTGCTGTTAAGATTAACATAATGAGTTGCAGCTAGCAAGGCTATCCAGATGTCACAAAATCCTCCTCTTAATAGCAAGCAGCACTCTCACCATCTGAGCATTAGTTTGTCCACACAAGAAAAGATGCTGTAAGTGCTGAGCTGGCCCTTTTTAAGTTACAATTTTACAGATCTGTTTCTTTTCCTGACATTTCATCCAATATTTCACAAGATTTTGCTCAGTGTATCTGGGGAAGGAAAATGAAGTGTTTAGAACTAACAAGCTAACACCCATTAATTTATTAGCTTAGCTTAAATGCTAACAGAAGAGCAACTTTAACATAAGTTATTTATAATTGCTTTACAAACCACTGTGCTTTTGTGGATCATTTTATACATTGAAAGACATTAGTACAATGAGTTCCAATAAGAGCACAGAGTAAATTTATATGTTTAATTAGCTAAACCAACTTAATGCTTTCTTTATGCTTCCTTTTAGTGGCTCCACTGATTGCAGTGGTCTACAGTATATTCCAATGAAACTGCCAAAAGTAATGGCGAACTGTGCCTTTAAACCTTTTCCTAAAAAGGTCCCTTATTTAACTTATTTTAAGAGACCACAAATATTTTTGTAGTGCAATAAAATATCTTTCTCAAGGGTGGAAAAATTGAAGTGAGTCAGACTGAACAGTTTTCTCATGGGATAGGTCGTGTCAGAGTCACTGATCAAATTAAGTAATTAAAATGATTAGTTTATGATTAAATATCTAGTGAAAACCCTCAGAAAAATTAGGAAAATGATTTCAGAATTGCTGGAAAAGGTACATTACAGCACACATTACATACTGACTTCAGATATTTGCGTGGATGTAGGAAGGCTGTGTGCATGGGCACTTAGTGTCTTCCCAGAGGGGAGTGAAGGAAAAAATGCTTACTGAGGTCAACAGAGTGCTTTGTCACTCTTTCCTTGTAAGTAAGTTTGAGAAAATCCTCTCCAATTTCCCCTCCAGGTATTCACAGCTGTTGGAGTTCTGAACCCCCAACGGAGAAAGGGTCTCCATGACTCAGCTCACAGAGGCGTCTGTGAATGTAAATGAGGGACGATAAAGGGCCTGCTGCTCTGGGAAAGAAAAAGAAATAAATAAGTGTGGGAGGAAATATCTCCTAGAGGAGGTTATGATATCATATTGTATTTTTTCTTTTTGATTACAGAAAATTAACATACAGGAAAGGATGAATTATTTTTATTTAGACATAATTGTAAAAAGATGCTTAAAAATCAGGAGCTCTGTTCAAATGTTCACCATTAAGTGGTGATATATAGTTATGGTGTAATTACAGAAACCTCATTAAATACAGGGTTCCCTTGTTTTAATTTGACCACAAATAGTTATAGGATACCATCACAAACTGTTACTAAAAGGGATGGAAAACAACTCTTTGTGTTTAGTACATGGACTGGGTTTTATTTAACTTTTTCTGATCTTTTTCATTTAAAGTTTTGACACCATTTTCATTTTTTTTATTGTAATGGATTTTCTTGTTTTGTTAACCATTTTTTTTTAGCTCTTTGATTATTTTTGAGTACTTGTTTACTTTAATTAAAGAGTTTCTAACATAACCTAGAGATCAAGATCTTGAGTTTAAAATTCTTCTTTATTTCTATGGTAAAAAATTGCTGTTCACACTATCATAAAAAAAAATCAGATGTCTGCTACAAATGGGCAAAAAGGTCAGATTTGATCCACTTTTGTGTACATAGCCAGATTTTTGCTTTAGGATCAGAGACATCCACAGTCAACTTTTGTAAAACATTTTAAATTTTACTTAATAAACTGTGCACAATGAAAAGGGTTGATTACTTTGGGAAAATATATTTAATCTAGCAAAATAACTGGGCTCACCTGGGACTTGTAAAACACTCAGTGAGGAAAGAATTAAATACCTACATACATTTTGCTGCTGCATCACTTATATTCATTGGAAAAGCAAACTCTGATAGCTTTTCGTGATTGATAAGACTATTTTTCCTTCTTTTGACTGCCTATTACTCTGTTGGTACTAGTTTAAAAGTGGGATCAGGTTGAAGTCCTTCAGGATTAGCAGTCTGCAAATGGTTAAGCCAAACATCTTGCAAACAGTTTTTAAAGCTCCTGCTCTTCTCTGCACATCATCCAGAGACATCTTACCAGATAGTTTTGTGTAACAAACCAGTTCTGAAGTATGACAGTGCAAGAAGTAATCTTTTCAGCAGTGGCAAGACTGATGGGTAACTTAATATTTTCAAACCTTTACCTTGAGCTTTGTGAGTCAGCCAGTATGAGTTTTCTGTAGAAGACAACACTGCTCAATAAAAGGCACATATTGACAATGTAAAAACCACAAAACAAAACAACAACTGTATTAAGACCTGTTGTTTTTCTTTTTTTTATAATCTGTAATGACTTTGGAAGAGAATAACTTCTCCTTGTTAAGACAATCTCCTTGTGGTGGAGTGATTTGAGAGTTCATACTCAAAATAGGCCATAAATTAATAATCCTGTGTGACTTAGGGATGCACCAAAGCTGCTAAGAAAAAGCTACAGGACATGGGGAAAGTGGCACAGGATTAATTTTAAGTGGAGCTTGAATGAGCATCATGAATATAATGGATCGATGGGTGCTACGAGAGTAAAGGTCACCAAAATGATAGTTTATACTTTGAGTATCAAATTGCTTAGAGTAAATCTCAGACTTGAGTTTTGTCATGAGTCAAATTAGTTGCAGGGAAACTAACACCAGGTTTCCGTGCTGGAATTAACATCAGGGGGTCCTCAAATCATGAGGATTTATCCCCTGAGGACCAATAAGTAGTCATACCTCATTTTATGGCTTCAAATTTAAACTAATTTTCCAGCTGATGAACCCTCTAGTTGGTCAACATTAAACTGTTACTTAAATCTAAACTGAGTCTGAATTCAGTTGTCACTTATTTCTTCTCAGTTTGACTCACTTGATGGGGCCAAACCTGACATTATGTCACATTAAAAATGGGGTTGTTTTTCATTCTGGCTAGAAAAGCTGCCTTTCCCATCCACACTTCACAGTTGTGTTTCATGTTATTTCTGCAGGACCTAATTCTATCCATGTTTCTGCAGTTTGCAAGCAGAAAGCAGCCAGAGGGAATAAACTAAAAACAGGCACAGTGACCATACCATGCATCCCCAGCCGGTCATTTGGAGGCATTTTACAACTTTACACTGAAGTCATTGTCAAATATCTCGCTGGAACATGTTAGTTTAAGCTTACAGAACATAAAGTACATCGTATCTCAGTCCATTGACTTGGTGTTTCCATGACGACCTGTAAAACTGTCACCATGATGAAGTGCGGCTATATGCTAGCTTTGGAAGAAGTATACCTGTGTATCGTTTTCAAAGATGAGACACTTAAAATTATAACATGAATCATTATATTCCTTGCATGTTCTTTTGAACTCTCCTGCAGGATGACATGATTAATTTCCCCCTTGGACATTAAATAAGAGGAAGAGGAGGGGCACCATGCGTAATGCTGAAGGTGCTACAAGGTCCGTGTGGGAGGGACATTCCATGTGGATGATTGTGGTTTTATAATCCTGTTCGTATATGTGATGGATTTCACAGACGATACTCGTCTGCTGTTCACTGCTGTGCTATTATTAAGAAACCGGGTGACAACTGAAAGTTTCCCTCTATCACCCTCTCTATTCCATGTAAGAAGCATATGTACTCAACAAATAGTGTGTAATGGCCTTTGGTCCTGTTTTCATTTCAAAGATGGATTATGCTTGGTTTTAATGTGGAACAGGAAAGCTGTATATGTGCAAGAATCAGTATGAATAAGTTCACACTGAAATCTGTCATAAAAGCAAAATAAATGTTTTTTTAAGGGGTGCTAAGGTAATGTTCAGCAAATTGTGGCCTACTCATTGGTAAGTTCATTTGCTTTTTGTGGCCAAAAAGGCATATGATTCATGATAGTCTTTTCTTTGTCTTGTGAAAATATAAGTACAATATTGTTGCAATTTATTATAACCACAGTAATTAGAGACAGGTCTTATTAAAATAAGAATATTCATTAATCTTTAATGCTCAATTAAATCTTCATGTGAACAACATTGGTCTGTTCTTCCCATGTTTTTCTTTTTAGTTTGGCAAGACATCTCAGTCCAGGAGGAGCACAGATGCTGCTCTTTGATCTTTGCAGATCTACAAGTTAAATGATTAGCAGTTGCAGGAATGACAAACTAAAGATTAATCAGAGCAAGTCTGAGAAACAAGATCCAGCTGTAGTTTAATGTAAAACTGATAAACATGTAATCTTTGAACAAGCAATGAGGCCAAAACTTTCACTTCAGCCTCATATTTCTGCATGCTGGTTAATTCTCTTAGGGGGAAAAAAATCACATGTGTGTGTGTGATTCTGGGAAACATGCTGGAAAAAAAAGCTTATGGAAATTCTATTACTGGTTTAAACTGATAGAGGATGAGAGCTGTGTCATTTTTTCTGGCAGCTTGACCATTTTGCCAAAGCCAATGAAATCTGCAGTCAAACTTATTTTGCCCCAGTGCTAAATAAAATAGTCCAATCATTGTTTGAGCTCATGATGGTTTTTAGAATGAATCATGAAGGAAGGTTTTGATGTCTGATGAAGTTTGTAATTTGCGCCTCATTCTCAGCCCAGCATGTCAGCTGTCTGGTGATTAAGAGACTGTTTCTGTAGTTAGGGTATTTTGGTTTTGCCCTCAAATGGCACCACTGAACAAAATATTATGCTGTAAATGGAATGGCTTGGGGTTTCTGCCACATTTGGAAATCTAGAGTGGAGTGTGGAGACACTCCCATTATCAGTCATTTGACAGTTTAATGTTTACAAAATAAAATTAAATGAAAGACTCAAAAATTGAGAATGCCCCTACTTTAATTTGATTTTTAATAAACAGACACAATTAATCTAAAATTTGCACAAGTGCATATATTAACTTATCCATATTTTATACCTACCAAAAAGTATGCTTCAGGGAGGATATGTCAATATTTGACAGCATACTCCACTACACTACACTATGGTGGACGGCTTCTACTTAATATTTCAAAAGCCATCAGACATCCTCATTGTTCTTTTCAAAATTCATATTTTTGTATTACAATGTAAAACTTTGGGACAAAGTATACAGTAGTAGGACGTTTGTTTTTTTTTTTTTTTTTTAAATCAATGGGACTTATTTCACCATCTTTATATATTTGGATTTTATATGTTTGTGGTCCAAAAGTCAAGGAAGCTTTAGCGTTCAGTACTTGCCTCAGAGCGAACTTCTTTACCACTGTCTCTGGAAAATGCTTGTTATGCAACTTGCCAACGGAGATGGATCCTGACTCATTTAACTTCTCCTGACTTTGCAGTTCAAGGTGAACAACATGTAAAACTTGCAGAGTTGTGTGTATGTCTAATGTTTCTTTTGGTTGTTGTTTTTGCTTATTTTTTTTAAATAATTGGTGAAATGTAACCTCTGATTATTTTTGCATGGGCATCTCTATGTTCATGTAACAAAAAGAAGCTTTGATCAACATGAACCTATACATTCTTGGGTCTGACCTTCTTTTGCAGAGTTTGTTTTTGAAAGGTCCCGTATTATACATTTTTCAACAATTTCAAATGGGTATCAGAGGTCCAACAACATTGTTTTCAAAGTGTATTACCCCAAATTCAGCCTTGGTCCTTAATTTAAGCCATTCCAAAAGTAGCTCTAGTGAGCTCTTTGAAAAATGTACTGTTTGTGTCTGAACCTTTAAATGTTCATGAGTGGTGCCTGTTCACGTCCACTCCATACCCTTCTTTGGAAGAGGATCTGGCTTTTGTTGGTGCATGCATCTGGGATTTTAGAGCACAGGCTCAGCTAACCGGAAGGGGGGGGTCAATGACAGTATCCACTACAGGGGTAGTTGTTTCCCTTCATGAGGTCACAAAGGGAAAGAGGGGAGCACGCAAGTGAGAGAGGACAGGGCCTCATACATAGGTTATGAGGACACATATGACTGTTAAAAAAATCTTTAGAAAGAGAATTTTGCATAATATGGGACCTTTGAGGTTTTCTGGTTGCCTGTTTAACTGCTACTTGTAGAAAGTCACCCAGTTAGTTTGAATCTACAGGCTTGCATTGTTGTCAAGTCTAATTTTTCTATTCAAGATTTTTGTTTCATTCAATTTATCTAGAAGTAAAGCTGCTTTATATGATTATTTGCATTTTGCGTCAGGGCTGCACAGTGGTGTGGTGGTGAGCCCTGCAGTATTACAGCAAGAGGGTCACTGGTTTGAGCCTCGGCTGGGGGGTTTGAACAGTGGCCTTTCTGTGTGGAGTTTGCATGTTCTCCCTGTTTATGCGTGGGTTCTCAGTGGGTTCTTCTGCTTCCTCCCACCACTAAAGACATGCACGTTAGGCTAATTGGTCATTTTTCTCCCTTGTGGTGAACGGGGGTCCTGAGATAGACTGGCAACCTGTTCAGGATGTACCCTGCCTCTCGCCTGTTAATTGCTGGGATAAACTCCAGCTTCCCTGCATTCCTGTAATGGACTAAGCGAGACAGAGAATGAATGAATGTTCAGTGACAATTTTTATAATTTTTACGAGAACATTAAGAAACAGACACAAATTTGTTAAGCATAAGGACTGGTAAAAGTTGAAAACAGCAAGCCACTTCAAATATGATTAAAAAAAGAAATATTAGAAAACCAGTTAAACTAGATAAACAATAACAACTTAAATTCAGACCCATTTCTGCATGGCTTATAAGAATGTGGTTGACTGGCCTGCCTGCAGTCTTGAGCCACAGGAAATGTATGGTGCACCATGAAGAGGAAGATCAGACAAAATTCTGTATTCTGCAACAATTGGTACACCAGTGGTGTACCAGTTGGTTAGTGTAGACATTTAAAATCCTTTTATTTGGGATGTTTTCTCTTTAATAAAGATTCACTTTTCTGGAAAATTGCATTGTTAACTTATTATTCTGTATTTTGTGGGACAGAAGACATAAATGTTGGCATATTTGAAGGGAATAGTAGGCTGTCTGGAAAAGCAGGCAACCAGATCTTCATTTCTAGGATATTGGATGGAGTTTCATATTTAATATGAACGGCATCAACATTACATTTCTGGACATAAACGCAAATATTGAGATTTCTGACAAAATTTTAACCATTTCTGTAATTGTCAGCAGTACCTCATGTCCTCACTGAATGGTGCAATTTAATGACTGTTTTTCAAAGTTGGACAAGTTATTAGACCTGAAAATGCTACAAGTTTTTAAACAGTGACTGATTTAATACAAGGGTGTTTCTACTTTGGCAAATATGACTCAGCTTTAGGCCCTGGTCTTGGTCACATCATACACAAGCAGCACATCACCAAACACATGGCAGTCCCTTCCATTCATGTTTATATACTGTGATCCTTACCTCACCTATCTATCAGGACACAGTGATCCCCATGTTTAATCCATTATCCAGTGCTAGTTGTGGTATTTCAGTGATGTGACTAAACGTCTAGCCAGGTTTTAGCAGATGTGTTTCGTTTTTGTTTCTTCTTTCCCATCCCCTTGCAAATAAAAGGCATGGATTCGATCGAAAAGAGTGTAGTGGGAGTACAGCACTACCCCCTCGTCTGGTTTCACTTAGACGGCTGTTAGATAACAGGTTCTTGGATGATACAAATTTAGGTCAAGGCAAATCCTGGTACTGACTCCAAGTTAACCTACTGTTCCTATAATTTTACAAAAAAAAAAAAAAAAAAAACACAGCCCACTTGGGGTGATTTCATGTTCTTCAAATTAAAATTTGATAATAAAAGTTATCCCTTAGCATCTGATACTGACAGCAGATAATCATCCCAGCCTGATCTGCACAAGTGTAATTAAAATAGATGAACAGCACAGTTATGTTTCACAGCGATTTGTTCCTGAACACATCTTTGAGCCCAATCTAAAGTCTATTTCGGTTTCAGTAGGACTACCAGGAGTGTTGTCACGATTCAAACAAAGGTTTTGCTGTCCTTACATACTCAGTTGCATCAGAAAACATGGAGTAGGTATTTTTGTCCACTTGTCTATTAATTAGTAATGTAATATGGAAGTATACTTTATTTTCTCTCAGGCAGGGTTCACATGAACCAACACATGAATAGTAAAATGTGTGAGCTATAATTGTTTTGTATAATTGTTTGCCCATGTGTGTTATATTATGTCAACCCAACCGAGTCTGTGAACTCCACCCCAAACTGTGTACTTATAAATCTTTAGCATAACCATTTACATGTGAGAGTAAAGTAGAAAAGTAAGGAATCACAAGTGGAAGGGAAGTAGAAAAGGGCCTGTCAAAAACATACACATTAGTGATCCATTTCACAAAGGTGTTCGCAGCATCACAAAAGCCCACAGGTTAGCACTTTCACATTCCCTTCATTCCCCAATTCAATATGGACAATGGGCTTGATGAAAAAGGTTCATGGGTTTAGAAATGAGACTTCAGCGTACTGACCAAGATCATTGATCTAGCTGGCATAAACACAAAGATCTGAACTTTGTGATGACATTCACAAAATGTTTTAAAGATGTCTTGATAATTAAATGGATGATACATGAGGTAATGCAAGTTTATTTGTATAGCACAATTCAACGACAGGGTGATTCAAAGTGCTTTACAGAATACAAGAAGCATAATTTAACATTAAAAACAAAATAAAAAGGAAAAAGAAAGAACATGTCTAGTTCTGACATCAGACATCAGAGTCAACGTCAGACCAGGTGAAAAGAGCTCAGAGAGGCGACAGAATGCAACACGGTTGAGGAATTCATTAGTGGATCTTAAAAAGTGTGAAAATCCAAAGTTTGGTAGAGGAGCTTTAAAGCTAATCTTTGATCTAAAGGTAAATGATGATTTCAATCATTAATTAGCTTTATTTAGGTGAACATCATAGAAAATCTTTCTAAAATAGAGTTTGCTGGTATAGACTAAAGAGTAAACTCCCCCAAATTTTAAATATCAGATTGGATTGGTGGAAGCGTAAGCACTCAGAAATGTACATTTCAAGCTGGAAATGAACTAAAATCCTATCTTTGGACACAGATTGCCATGTATAAATCCTTGACCTTGGGGAAACATTTCTTTTTATTTGTAAATCTGCTTTTTTTTTGTATGCACGTGAAGGTCAGTGCAAGTTTGGGGCTGAAAAGTTCACTGCAGTGTCCTCCTGTAAGTGCGTCATCAGGTGGACTTTCACCAGAGATCCTCTGGCTGCGGGCTGGACCATCTGGGCCAAAAAGGCCACATTTATGATGACAGCCCACAAGACAGCGCTTGTTTAAGGAGCAGTGCTGCCTCCAAGTGACTGGGAAAGTCCAGTTAGCCATTGGATATGTGGGTGTTGGCAATTGGATCACACACAAGGTCTTGTCTCTCATCCAATCCTCTAGCTTCGCTGACCATAGGTCCGTCCTCCAAAACCTCACTGGATCATTAAAAATACTATTGGGATTTCAAAGGAGGAACGCACTACTGTATGTTAAAGAAACAGAAGATGTTTAAATGTCATTGACTGATCACTTAGTTAATGTTCGTATCTCCTTTTCACACAAAAAAATAAGTCTTTCACACATATTCAGTTTGCACAAACTAATACTAGAAAAGAAAAGAAAATGTGAAGAAAAACATCTTTGTATTTCACACATGAACAAAGATTCTTGAAAGAATTTTGGCATGACAACATTTTTGTGTCATGTAAATATGCTGATTTTCTTTTTTTTTTTTTTTTTAAGACTAAAGTAAAATCTATTTTGGACTAAAAATGATGCAAGTTTTAATATTAGAGAACATTAGAGCATCAGAGAAAAAATCTGAACTGTGATGTTCTGTTGAAAGAAATTAGTTAAGCATTTATTCTTGTTAATCCAACTCATGTCGAGGATAAAGAAGATTGACGTAAAATTTTTCCACCATGGAATACTTCTGTGAAAGCAGCACAGCGGGATAAATGATGATATGAAACAGTCCACCAGAAAGGAAAAAGCAGTCTAAGATAGGAAAAACAAACCCGGCTGAAAGACGTGAAGAAACAGAACCTCTTAACTTCCTCCCCCAAATATGTTTTATCCGGCACTAAGCCAAATAACAACCCATCAGGCCAGCCGAGGTGTTCTTACAGAGCTCCCTTTTCTTCTCATTTAATGGGATTCTATGTCAAATGTAATGTCTACTTTCTTTCAAGGGAGGTGGCAATGAAAAGTCTATGTTGGCTCTCTGCAGAAGTTTCTCACCTTTAAGTTGTTTTTTATGAATTCATAGCCTGAAAGCCCATCATGCCTGATGTGAAGCATGTACAGAAAACAGGGTCTTTGACTATGCAGCCAACTACTGTCTGCTTCAATTAGAAATGTTCAAACCAAAGCTGGAACTTTTTACACTGGATGCTCTTTATCCACTTATATTTTCCATTTTCTCTGAAAGTTTTTATTCCAACATTTGGGAGCAGAGAGTTCTCCCATTCTGATCTTCGCATAAGAAAAAAAAAACAAAAAACATCTGTCAGTAAATAATGGTGCTGTTGCTGGATTCACTTTTATGGTTTTTATCTTAGCTTTTAATGTAGTAAAACACTGATAACAAAATGCTGAGCTGACCTGGAGCTTTATCACTTTTTACTGGAACTTTCTAATAGATTTAGCTAAAAAAAATGTAATAAATATTCAGTACTGAAATAAAGTCATTTCTTTGCCCACATTTGTAAGCACCCTAATAAAAATACAAGTATGTATCTTACATTTTAATGGCATAAGTACCCTCTATTCCATCCTCTTAAAACATCTAACTCGCTGTTTATAGATGCTGGATAATTACCATCCATCACATTTTGCATCAGTAAGAAATACTGAATCACTGGAAACAGCCCAGAGGAACTTTTGTGCCATTTTCCACAATCATTCTATTAAAATCTTTTTTCTCCTTTTGTTTAAAACCAGGGATAGCAGAGGAGTGGATGTTTCTTTGGCATTTATCTTAAACAATTATTTAAACCAGACTAAGATGCTTGTTGTTGTGAAGGACCTCACTGTGACAGCACAGAGTTTAACAAGGTTTATTACAAACAGAGTTCCTTAGAGGAGTCGCTTATTCAATACCCAATTCAGGATTCTCAACACCACAGTATGTTGATCAGCCAGGTGAGTCGGGACCGGGAAGGGGAAGAGGAAGAGGGAGAGGGATAGTCCAGCAATGCACGGACAAGGTCCGACAAGGAATGGATGAGGAACTGGAGCACATAAAGCCTAGTGGACCAAATTGTTTGCAGGTGTTTTCAATCAGTACTCCAGAGAGTGACAGCGGCGATGAGTAGCAGGAGTGGGTGTGTCTGTGGCAGGGTCTGGTGCGGGCGTAACACTTGTATCGTTTTGGGTTTGGTTTAAATCAGGGGTGCCCAAGTCCAGTCCTCGAGATGTACTATCCTGGAACTTTTAGAAGCAACCCTTCTCCAATACACCTGAATAAAATGGCTCAATTCCCTCATCCACATGTCATTCAGCTCTGCAGAGGCCTGGTAACAAGCCATTGATTTAATTCAGGTGTGTTGGGGAAGGGATGCATCTAAAAGTTTTAGGATAGTAGATCTTGAGGACTGGACTTGGGCACCCCTGGTTTAAGCACAACAACTGTGGAGACATTGGTCTTCACTGGTTTTACTTACAGTGGTGGCTTTAACCATCACACTGCTGTTAAAAGTGATTCCTAAAGTTGCACGACAACACTTGTGTTGGGAAACAAACAAACAAACAACAACAACAAAAACAAAAAAAGCTAATCTGTGAACAAAAAGCAAAAACAGAAACCAAATTTCATTCAAATTCTCTGCCTCTCTGTACGTTACTTTCTAAAGCAGATACTATTAAAGCTATATTCTAATGCTTGGAGCATGAAAACAATAAAAAAAAGAGGAGAAACTGTGATCTTTCCATGCACACCAATTCCTGTTTTATAGCTTTGGACATTCAGATTTTTACTTTAAAATTAGAAAGCTAGTACAGTATCCACACTCAAAAAGTCTTTGTCAGGAAGTAGCATTATGCTTTTCTTGTTTCAAACCATAACACCCTGGTTGTTCTCTTTGTCAAAGAAGCTTAAGCAACAGAGAGGTTGGAAGTTTACATTAAGCCAATAAAATCCAGTGGCTGCCCAAAAGAGAACCAAAAGATTTTCCTGATTACTTTGAACCTCTTTGGAAGATGCAGGGATGGGGATTGAGGGTGTATTCAGAGATAAACTGAAGCTCATTTATGTTTTTAGAAGAAAAATAGGAAGGAAGATACTGATCGTTGATCTAACAGCAAAATCCAAGTCTGTGCATGTTTGCCTCGGTTCCTTTATTAAAGCAAACAACACCTGTATGAATGACTCATTTATATAAGTAGAGACTTATAAAACCATTACTCAGTCCCTGTGAAGATTGGGTTATCTGAGTTTATGATATGCAAAAATACATGGGATGTTTTATATATTTTCAAATATCTTTAAAGGTAATATCATTTATTTTAGAATAAACCAAATAAACGTTTAAGAAGGGGAAAGACTGATTGTGGGATTTATAATCTTCATGTCAAGTCTGAAACATAAAATGCTGATGTTGCTTCCTGTCTGAGCCAATATTTCTGTCTAGATCTGATTTACATGGAATCAATATTCCTTTTTGTCAGACTACTCTAGTGGCTCTCATGAAACACACTTTATTTTATCATTTTTTTTTTTTTTTACCTCATGAAGCTGTTTTGTAAAATGTGCCAGGAAAATCCACCTCAACAGGCTCAAAAAATGTCAGTTTGTGGTCAACAGAGAAAAGTTGGATCAGTCATTGTCCAGGCAAGATACAGACAGGTAAGGTAAGGATACCTTAGCATATTTCATGTACAAGACCATTCAAAGAGCTTTACATTAAACATTAAAAGCATTACAGCAGGGTGCAGAAGGAGCATTAAAAACAAAAAGAGAAACAAAATCATATTAAAAAAAGGGTGTTCAAAAATGATAAAAATAATGTAAAATTACTAAATTAAATCAAAAGAAATAAAAGCAAGCAACACTCCATGTAGCTTAAAATATAGAATTTCATTCATAGGTGCATGAGAAAAAGAATGTTTTTTTTTTTTTTTTTTTGCTAGGTTTATATTCATAAAACATACCACATGTTTTCTGGACCTAAACTGATCTGGGATTTAATGGTTTACTGTATCAATTAGATTGTTAGGGACAAATTATGTCCTTAAAAGCAAATTTTCTAATTTCAGATACATCTACCCATTCAAAATTAGTGGCTGGCTGTAAAAAAAAAAAAAGAAAAAAAAGAAGAGGGTTTATAAAACTGTGAAAAACCTGATCATCTCTCTGCGTCATCTCTTCAGAGGACTTCATTTTATCCTGACTTTCTTTTTACTGTCTTTCATCCGAGTTCTTTTTTTTTTTTAACTTTAGCATTCAAACAGTTAAAAAAAAATAAAACAAACAGAACAAAAGTGAGCGAATCTACATCTAGAGCAAAGCAATCCCTGTTGTTCTCACTTCAACACGGAGAATATGAAGCATGACGGATTTTCTCTCTCTGTGCACCGTCTGCCCATTAACCGCAACCACAAAAGTGCCACTCAGCAACATGTGAGCCTCAGGGCAGTTGTAACTTAGACTCAGGGCGTAATGGTTATGGTGGCCACTGAGGCCACTCAGCTGAACAAAGAGCAGCACTAGCTGTGTTGGTGGTCTGAATCCTGCTCTGTTTTGACCTTTTGACTCCTCTTACGGTATGGTTTGAGGTGATCATTGTTACTAAAATGAATCATTATCTTGTAAATAAGAGAATAACTGGATGAATTGGAAGATCTGTTGTCATCTTATCAACTGTAAATGCAGTTATAGTTTTGCATGAATGTCTGCAACTCATTGCAGCTGTATTGTGTAACAAGGATAAGAACTCTCAGTCAGCCATGAACATTCGTGTCTAAGAAATTTCATCAGTATTGTTCATGGGTTTAATGTCACGTGAAGGAAAATATAAAAGTCTCCTGTTAGCGCTATTATGGAGGATTACTTGTGGTTTGCATGTTTTCATGACTTTAATGACCAAATGCTTCATTTACTCAGAGGCTGCAGGCCCATGTCCAAGTATCAGAGGCTGATTATCAAGTCTGTCCGCACATGACATCATGTGTACATTGAGAGTGCTGTTAGTAGTCTGCTGGCTTCTAGTCAGCTACGGTGTCAGGAATGCTTCTCATTATCCCCTGGTAAATATCCCTTCCTGTCTCACACTATAATTTAACGTTACCAAAGAACTTGCAATGCTGAAAATAGCTCACATCGGTCTATTTGTGCTTAAGTCAGGGATGTGATGCAGCTTGAAAATCTGAGACTGCTGAAATTAACTGTGCTGATGCCTGCTGTGAACCACCCTGCTATTGGTGAGCTGTTTGTAAATGTAAAGAAAATCGATTATTTCTAAGTAAAAGAAAACTCAGAGCTCTAAGAACTGACTGTGGAGATTCTTTCCATGTATGTGAGATGCTTTACCCTTCGAGACTGCTGATTGTTTTCCTGTTTTGAGGGTTCCATAACATCTACATCCCTACAGCTATCTTAGCTGTACTAAAGCCAGTGAGTGTAAAGCCAGTGTTTAATAAGTTACAATATCAAAAATTTCGCTGATGCAGCGATAACTAATTTCTTCATCAAAGCTAAACTGACGAAGTTTGTTTGGTAGAAACAGAACAAAACAGACATTTGTCCAAAACCCTTCTGTTTTTTCGCAGTTGTTTTCCTCTGCTTTAATAGGAAAAATAATTAGTCTTCCCCTTCACTCTTCTACCCAAACCTCAACAACTGAAAACAGAAGGATGATGTAAATGCTGAGCGGTGTCTGATCAGGCCACTTTGAGAGCAGATCAGTCATCAGTACTGTATTTATCTCCCCAAGGATCAGCTTTCCATGAGATGTTGCACAGCCCCGTAAAGTCTCACATGACTCCAAACAATGCTTTTGTTTCCTGGACTTTATAGATGGAAACTATTCCATGAAAATGAAATGAAAGCATGTGCTTATTCCTGTGTTGTCTAGTGTCAACTTTAACTACTGCTATTTCCTAAGAGAGTGAATGTATAAACATTTTCCTTGATGCATTTGAATGAAAGCACCCCAGCACTTTATACACTTACTGAAAACCAAAGTGCAGAAGTTTTTACTGAATTTGTTATTAAATAGGCACAGCTTTTGGAGATTGCATGTTATTGCTGTATACAATGAACTGAAAATGCCTCCTTTTATTCATGTCTGAAGAGTTTCCATGCTCACAGCTTTCTGAGTCTTCTGTAACCAAAGTGGTAGTAAAACTAAAGGTGCCTTTGTTCACCTTGTGCTGTTGTCCTTTTAAATGAACCACAAAACCACACTTTCCATGGTGCAGGTCTCCCAGACAGCTAGTTCTGCCACCACTGGGCCCCACTATCCATAGAGGAAGGATCAGAAGGCCGTCTGGGTTCTGTGACTCATAATGTCCACAGCTGAGATGCCTTCCACACACATTCATAGATGCAGCAGTAAATCACTTTGCACATGCTTTACGGTCCTGCTACAGCTTGTCCATGAATAGCAATGCATCAACAATGTGGGTTTTCCTTTTAAATAAATTATCACCAGAGATGATTCACAACAATTCCCTTAAATGCATAATGACATTTGCACAGTTGTTCAAAGGAACCATATAAATCCCATTTTCCATGGTGCTCACATCTTGCAACAACTAACCAGGTAAATATTACATTTACAAAATGTTAATATAGTTTGCTCTGGTCATCTTCCGAGGAAGCAGTTGGCCAATAAGCAAGTTAATACTGTGCAGCTTATTAGAGGAATTACTGCAAATGATGCTGTCTGCTTTGTCTCTGGAGTAAACATTTGGAAAATGACATAGATAGAAAATAATGTTGCCGAAGAGAGAAATACAGAAGCAGAAGCTAACACTATTACAGCAAAGAGAAAGGCTATAAATTTTGTTCTCTTCCTTCATTATAGAGCCATTTGTTAAGATATGGACCACATAAATATATTTTCAAGTTAACACATGCTGAAGCTGCAAGCATGCAGGCTGCTTTTCTGTAGAAGAGGACATCAATAGACTGGAGTAATAACCAGATATATAAATTATAGAGAATCCACAAAGCTGGCTAAGTGGACAATGAATTTCAGAAAAAGTATTTTCCATTAGACTACCCATCGTTAACTAACTCCTTTAAACCATCTTTCTTGGATTATAATAAAACTGAGAGTGAGTTTAATCTGATTTTGCTGTAAAATTGTTCCCTCAACTTCATCCCAACATTTGTAGTTCAAAAAGTACAACTGCCAAGTAAAACCTTTTTCTACCCGAAGGCCACAAAGTGATTCTTAGATCTTTTGGAAGAGATTTTTGGTAGTACTTTCCATTAAGCTTGGAGTGCATTTACAATTGTGTTATTTACTGCAGTCACATCAGTAGCTTCTGGTGGGATTAAGTTGTAGCTTGTAAAACATTTCTTTAAATACTGTTGTGCTCATCAAATTCCCCAATATCCTACTTCAGTATGTTGTAATCTTATCCTCGACTGTTTTTTTAAGACTGTTGAAATGGATTGGTAAACGTTACTATGCCTCAGTCTGCACGTTCAGAGGGAAAGGATACATGAATGAAATGAGGGAAGCACACTTCCTACATTCGTTATATATATATATATATATATATATATATATATATATATATATATATATATATATAAATGCCTTTGGTTAAATCAGCAAATAATGGAAAGGATAAGGACAGAATAAACTTTCCTGTTTCCTTAACTGTGTGGATTCAAGGGACACTGAAGTCTGCTTGATTGTTAAATTATGCCAATGTGACTATTTCTCTGTAAATAGCTCATATTTAAAATGAACAGGTTTACATTTCATTAATGTTTGGTAAAGCCTGAGGCCTTAAACTCCATCAAGGGGAAAGAAAAAAATGCATGACAGATTCTTGCACTAGTGGAAAAAAAGATCTCTAAGTGTTGCCACATGTTTAAGCAGACATCAAGTAACCATCATGTAACAGGAGAAATGCAGACAAGCACAGACAGTTTCTGCCTTGTGGTGTGCCATAAGATTCAGAAATTAAATTACCATACAGCTCTGTGAATGCCAGGATGGATATTTTGTGCTCCAGCCATCAAAGGAAGCAGCAAAAGAAGGGTTGGGGATGGTCTCATGTAAACCTCAGAGTTAATGTTCTGACATAATTATACACAATATGCTATGTAGCTGTCTTTATATGTTTAAAAATGTTTCCGATGTAGCTTTATGTACTCTGTGTTCCTTCCAGTTAACTGTTGGCCAGTTGCATACATTTATTAATGTTTTTACTATATTATCTCAATCCCACAGTTAGCCAATTAGCAACTCAAGAGGTTACAGAGGCAACAGCCTTAAGAATGTCACTAAAATCAGAGTAGTGTAGATCTCTTTAGAAATTTTCTAACTTGTTAAACATTTAATTGAATCTGTCACCTGTTTTCTGTATGGAAATGCTTGTATTAGGTCACATTCCCCATGCCGCCTGCAGGGCAAGTAGCTTAAAGGTTGCCCTAGGCCAGGGGTCTGCAACCTTTACAATGCACAGAGCCATTTTCCTCGGCCCAGCTAACTAAAACTTGTTTAGAGCCACAAATTATTATAAGAGCTTTTAAAAAAAGACAGCTTATAATTTTGACAAATATCTACTATAGAAAATTTGTTGTCATTCTTAAACAACCACATTTTATTTCTATTTTAAGGTTTTAAAATAAAGAAAAAACATAAAAGCTTTGCAAAAAAGACAATAGACAGACTTTCTTCTATGGGATGTAGAATTTTGTGGAAAATTATATTAAAAAAAAGAAAGACCATAGTTTCCAACGGAATGACAAACAAAAGGTACTTTTAGTGTCATTATGTTGTAGAAATTCAATGCAATTATTCTATGAAAAAACATGAAAATTTGCTAAAAACCTGCATTTGTTATTATATCTATATTTAAAAACATTAGTTAGTTCTTTAGCATTTTTTTAGGCAGGTATTAAGAGCATTGTGGAAGGTCCAGAGAGCCACTTGCAGCTCCAGAGCTGCAGGTTGCAGACCCCTGGTCAAGGCAATGTTCTACTGAAAAATATGGAAATGCTGCTTTGACTAATTCCTGTAGTATGAGATACTGAAGACCAAGCATACGTCTACACAATAATTCTGATGATAAGACTTCCAAACTGAAAAAAATTGCTCAGGAAGGGTTGATATTAACTTCTCTAGATTTTAAACCAATTGTGCATCTTTAGAACAAGCTGGAAAAACAAAGCTGATCCACAGAAGTCCCACTTCACAACGTGAAGGCTTGAAAGATCTGTGCTAATGTGTTGGTGCCCGATAACAGAAGATACCTTGAGATGTTGGGGCTGTTTTGGTAGCACAAGTTGGAGCTACACTATAACAGACAAGTGGTTTTAATGCTATGGCTGATCTGTGTTCATTACAAATACATCACATTACAAGTTCTAATGTCTCACTCAAGTAGCTGACTATCATTTGTCTTAATGCTGTAAGAAATTAAACGAGGTTTGGGCAAACTGCTCTGTAAAAGCAATAAATCAGTAGCACAAGTTATTGGGGGTGGTGGGAGGGTGGGGGGTAATTTGTTTGAACAGAACTAGTCACTTACAAAACTTTAAATGTTCATAAATCTATCAGTGAATTTTAAAAGACACCCCACCATGCAGCACACTTGCTACCAGATTAATGGAATAACTGGAAACACGTGCTGCGACGAGCTCTTAGCGATGAAGAATACTGATGCTCAGATCTGGTTAAATTAATGATATCTCAGCAGTGAATAATATTGTTGTCACTGCTGTATGAGAACTGGCAGTTCTAAAATTTGTGAGGATCTGCGTAAAGTAAAATCACAAAAACATGAAGTGTTGTAGCTGATGTCACAGAGCTTTCTGACCTCCAAATTCTTCCCATTAATAATCATGTCCTGATTTTACGGAGGCATCATTGTCACTGACCTATTGTCTTTTGACCATCTCTGGACAGGTTTACCCCTTGAGTGTTTTTACAACATAACTGGACACAGACTTTCCACCAAAATCTGTCAGTGGGGGGATGAGTAACAGTCTGCCTGGGCCACGTCCATCGGAGGAAGACTCCAGATATCAGTTGCTGCCAGGAGGCTAATTTGAAACATATGTGTCTGAGAGGAGCAACTGTGCAAGCTGAAAAGAAATATATTAAAGTAGCTACCACATTTAATCCAGTTTTATTAAATCAAGATTAAACATTCTTAAAATATTACTGCAAAAAGGTAAAACATTTGTGATTCTGGGGATCCAAATAAAGCTGTGAGCATCACCATTCACCATCATCATTCCTTATGCCTCTGTTACTTAACATTTCTCTTTCTAATACAGTAGAAAGCTACAATGTTCTTCATACACACTCCATTTCTACTTGAAAAATGCTTAAATTGGCAACACGTCTTATAATTGAAACCACAACTTTCTTCCTTGTCTGTGGCAGGCGCATAAAGTCTGATTCATTTCAGCAATGACATCACTCTGCAGACACTATACACCATGTTACAACAGCTGCAGCTATTAGTGATAGCCATCACGCCTATAAAATCTACAGAGGAATTATGGAGCAAAAGAGATTATGAAGAGGCAAAAGGGATTTCTTTTTTTTTTTTCCTTAACCGCAATTGTTTATCCATAAGTCAGTGATAATCCTCTATCATTAGCAGAGAGATGTGCCTTGGCCGCAGCTGACAGTCTGAATTACAGCATGGTTCCTCCTTAAGCATGAGCATGGTGGTCACTGTTAGATGGCACAGTCTGAATGAGATAATGATGCATAGATAAATCTTGTTTTTTTTATATTTCTCTAATAACCAGCAACTGTGCCTCCAGCATGTTATGTTTTCTGTTTGTTATTAACATTCATTTCTTGCCTTTTGAATATCTTAGATTTTTCGGTCCAGCAGCATTTAGACTTTGTAAAGTCCATTCTTAGCGACTGGATAACTTTGGCCCATAAAATCTGTTATGTTTAACAGGACAGGTACCGTATGATTGTGACATAACCTGAAAGATTTATTTAATTGATATGGATAATTCTCTTTACTTTTAATTATCTTTGAAAAAGCATGCTTACAAACATTGTTTATGTAATTCCCGGGCTGCTCTCTGATCTCATATTGTTTGAAAGGTGTCAGTCAGGGAAGGTTACGCTATAATCAAACTTTATTAGGTGTTTGGCTTGGTTGTGCCAGTTGTGAGGTCATGTATGATGAATAACTCAGGCGATAAAAATACTGGAAACAAAACACACATAAGGCACAAATAAACAAAACCACATCAGCTGCAAATGAGCTGCAGATTTCTGTAAGGCGTTTATGCAAGTAGTTGATAAGACTGATCCGTTCTTTGCAAAGATGTTTTATGTGTGGGAATGGAAAAAACCTAACTGTGAAGTTCTGGTAAAACAGATGGTAGAATACGCGAGGAAAGGTGGAAGGGCAGCATAATGATAGGCTGAGTAGTTCCAGGGCCTGGAATGTTGTGATAGATAACATATAATTTGTTCATTTATTATTTCCAAAGTTATTTAGATGACATTACATGTATTTAAAAAATAATTTGGGTAAAACTTGCTAGTATAGCACCTTCATAAAGAGACCTACCTCCAATAATACATCCAAGGTATATACAGTATGTGCATGCAGGCAAATCCAGAATATATTTATGTTTAGAGAATATACAAGTTCTAATGGTCATGACAGCGACTGCATGTGAAGATTGAAAAACTGCGTCTATAACATTAACAGCTACTTTTGAGGGGGGTAAGAAGAAGCAAACATTAGAGCCCTAATCATTATCCTTTTCTAAAGTTTTCTAAATATTTTTGATTTGCAATACCAACCAAGTAATATTGGTGTGGATTCTCAGTCCTCTTGGTTATTATATTGATCCTAGGCAACTGAATTTCATTTCTTTGTTTCTGGAGATGGTTCACCTTTCATCTGAAACACTTCTTCGGTATTAAGTATCAGTCAGTATTTAAGAGAGAAATTTTAAGCTTGAAAGTTGTTCTTGGAGGGTCATTTAGAGAGTTGTTAGTGACAAACATATGACTATACCAAACCTCCATGAAGGTGGTATGTTACAGGAAGTTGTATTTCAGGGTATTAGGAAACAATAGATAAGGAAAGACCCAATAACAAGAAAAAAACAAAAAACAAACAAGCAGGACTCAATGGAACACTAAACATGTGTTTGGTAAGTTTTGAGTGTATATACTTCTAAACCTGCTTAAAGCTGCATCACACTGAGTTATGTTTGTCTTTCACGAACTAGTAGTTAGGCAGGTTAGTTAAAATAGGATGCTTAGAAAAACCCAGCTTGTAATAGAAATGAAGGGCACACTCTTGTTTTGCAAAAGATGACACAACTAGCATATTAGGTTGATAAATGAATTGTGTTTTCTGTAACATTTTGGACATAAGAAACCTCTGGAGAGCATTTTTTAGACATTATCTTGTTGACAATAAGTGGAAAATGGAAAAAGGAATAAGTCAGGCACTCAAACAAAAAGACAGCTGAAGGGGAAGACAATGAACTAGGAATGCATGAACACCAATTTGATAAGAAATAAAAACAACACAAAATAGTGAAATAAAAAAGAGATACAAGGATAGGGATTTTTGTACACAGGAACAGCACAGAGTAATGGATATTTTATGTTGTTTTATCCCCTTGTTTCTTACTGATTTAAGTATAAATTTAAATAGGTCTCTGCTTATATAATAATTACCAGACATCTCCAGACAGAAACTGGAGAAAGGTACTGCTTTTACAGATTTACTTTGGAAAAGAGCAAAGACTTTCGAGTTTACTGCAAATAACTGTGTCCTAATGAAAAGTATGCAGATGTGACTACGATCATAGAAAAGCTCTGCTCAAGTGGAAATAAGTCAAATCAAACACACAGTATTTCCGTTTGTGGTATGGAAAGGAAATGATCTCTTGACAAGAGCTGCTTGCCTTGAAGGGAAATAACTGTAGAGGATAGTGAAGTGTCTAGCTGTGGTGAGATATGTGAGGAGATCATGGCTTGAGAAAGTTCTTGTTGCTCATCAAGCAGAGGCAGGAATATGTCTGGGCCAACAGATAATCCAGGAATTCAAATACATGTTCATCACACACTGAGTGTGGTCAGACTGCAAAATCTGTGAGTGGGCAGCAGGCAGTGGACAGGAACCCACCCACACTCCTGCATCTGGACAAATCATTTCACTCCATGCTGGAGATGAATGATGATGATACAGGCAAGGATTACATAGAGATTACATGGTTAATTTAAATTCAGGAGGCTGAATGCGATGATGGAAAGTGTTTCCGTTCAGTGTGATTCAACATAAATAATTCCAAGAATCTATAATAACACTTGGGAAATTGATGAGCTGCTGTTAAAACAGACATTTGCATATTTGCTTAGTTCTTTATTTTCCAAACTTTTTAAAGCTGCTTTGGGAGATAGCAAGCAAATGATTTGTAGACTGCAAGCGGTTTGAGCAAAACATGACTCTATTAGAATATCATTCAGTAATTTACAGGAAGCCTAATGGCTAAAAGCTAGCAGAGTATTTCTGGTAAAGTTTAAAAATACATTTAGAAAAGGAACTTTTTGTAAAACAAATGAGTGCATTGCCTTTGGTTTATTTAGCAGCCAAGGTAGGTTTCTTTGAAAGTAATGTGCCATAAATACCAAAATGCTTTATCTATATTTTTTAAGGTTCACCCTTTATATGTAATCCTTAGATTTGTTTGGACTTTATGACAGATTGAGACATCCAGCAAGGCTGAAAACGGTCAAAGCAGAGTTCTTCTGAGGATGTTTCTTAAAATAAAGCATTGATATCTGTAAATAAAAGATAAACTAGTAATTCCAATATCAGCCACCCGTTTGAAACACGCTATTTTGAGGCTGAAGAATTCTATCTTTATCTTTCTGGAGTCAGAAACCACCATATTTGTACAAGAAAGTGGAGCTTGAGAGAGATATCTGGAACACGGCTGGAAGTATGTACTTTCAGGACAAACAGCTACAAAATGTAATTATTTTCAGAGGGATCATTAACACATCAATTAGGAGTAGAAGGTGGCTATAAAGAAAAAGATGTATGTCTGTTTTCCAGCTGTGTGTGCTTTTACATTAAATTGTATTTGTTGAAAGAACTGAGAAGCTACAAAGCTTCAGAAACTGCGTTAATGAAACACAAATAACGGTCTGTACCATTTTATAATTTAACTCTGACTAAATCTCAACATATGTCAGACAAAAAAAAATTATTACAGCGCTGAAGTGGACAATGGTTGCTTTAATAGCTGTATAAACAGCATCATTACATGAAAGTAAGATGCTGCCAGTCAGTTACCTTACATAACATATTTATGTATTTTTGTTGTTTGGTGGTTTCTGGCTGTGTCATCTAAGTAGAGTATATATTACTGCTTGATCGTCTCCTCATCTCGAGCCAGCCATGTGCTGAAACATTTTCCTCAGTTCTCCTGTCTTGTGGTTTATAGGAAAGCTTGTATTTCCAGGAGATTTGTTTGAGGCTTCGACAAAACACTGGAAACACCTCAACTGGATTTTAAATCAAGATGGAGCCTGATCAGAAGTTGCTGGGTGAATGCACTGAATCAGCAGAAAGACCCACCAACCAGAGGCAAAAATGGCGGAGGAGGAAGGAGATGTGTAGGCGCCATTAAGAGTGCCAGATACTATCACACTTTTATAGACTGATCTATTAACATTTTTTGGCTTGTGGGTTTCTTTCCAGACAAAAGATCACAAAGTTCTTTTTTATTTTTTTAACATGTTTTGTTTTTTGACCATCGTAGAAAAGTCGTAATATTCACTGAGACGTTTACAGGGAATTATATGTTGTCAGAGTTGTCACCATGGACCAGGCATCCAGCTACCCATCGTCCTCACAGAACCAACATAAGGTTTCCTGTGTCATTATTGTAAATACTACTTTTTTTGTTTATGGTCCCTCTGAATTTATCAATCTTTTTCAACCCTGGTGCCTCTGTTAACTGATTGAGTGAATAATATTTTGTAAAAGATTTCCTGTATCTCTTTGTGTCCCCTGCCAGAATATTAGGAAAGATTTTTTTCTGGGTCTTCTAAGAAAAACTGAAAATTTAATGCTCTTTCCAGGTAAAACTGGCTTAGAGGCTCATCTTTTGTGTATTCTTTACCTGTGTGTGCAATGCAGTCTGACTTTCACTTCTGTCTACTTTAGCTATCCCAGGTTGTGAATCGTAAATTTAAAGTGAAGAAGTTGGAGGAAATACGTTATTTACTGTCACAAATAATAACTACACTTTGTATTCTTTGTTTGTGCAGTGCCTGTTGTTTTTGTGTTTTTTTTTTGGCACTCTCCACTTTTCTCCACTTTCTTTCTCCAACACAGAAGCTCAATACATCTTCCTTTTGGACCCAATGTTAAGGAAAACTTTGTGTTTTTAAGCTTAAAACTTTCCAGGACACAGCTGCACATTTAGTCTCCAGACTGTTTTCAATAGAGGACATAGCTTTAAACAATCTGAATGAGCTATATTATAATTTTTAAATCACTGTCCAGTTCATCCATCCATGCTCAGGTGAGTATATTGGATGTTACATTCATAATGAGGCAGCGGAAGAGAAGGTGATGGCTTAACTTGGCTGCAGTGCTTGGGGTCATTTGGGATTTTCATGAGGCTTTGTACCTGAGTGTCTTTAAGAGTTTTTACAGATGTGTGAGATATATAATCTGTTGCTTGCTTGAGCATAATGTCGCTTACCTCCTATCAAAGCACTTGACGCACCTTAACACCATCCAGCCAAGTCAAACCGGATCACACTCAACTCCCTTGACCCGTTTTCACACATTTTCATCCGGCTGAGATCACTTAGTGCAGCTTTTGCAGACACTGAAGAGGTTGTGGGTAAAATGAGTCCCTGCTGATTTTTTTTTTGTCTTACTGCTTCCAGACTTCTGCTGAGTGGAGGATGGAGGTAGTATTCTTAAAAACAGCAAAGGCTTGAAACTTTCTTTACATCTGCAGTGCAAAATACAGCTACGATGACTACAAGTTCCCCCAAAACTTTGACAAAAATGAAGCTCTGTTAGAAACTTTTCCATGTTTAAAAGAAGTCACTGGTTGCAAGAACAAATGACGAGGAAGAATAATGTTTTTCACAGATTTTCATGTGGCCAGTTAAGAGTTGCAGATGTTCTCAGACCTCCCTTTTCCCCCTTTTTTTCTTTTGGCTGTGTGTCTATATTTTTGTGTGTTTATGAAACATGTGTATGTCTGTGTCTGTGAACAGGGGAGTACTGGAAGCATTGTAGGAAATAAGGTAGTTCCAATTCATCCTTATTCACTACATTAACAGGTAATGCTTGACTCAGCTTTACCCGTTAGTCAGACATACTTTCAGATGGTAAGAAGTTATGTTTGTCTGCTCACAGCTTCAGGCAGAAATAGGACAACCAGTGTTCAGCAGAGTACACCGGCTGTTGCTCATTATCTCCAAGGCAGCTGGAGCGCCTGGTATCTGCAGCTCAGAGGGTCTGTATGTTGTAAGTCAACATTCTGCAGGAGTGAAAGAGATTTCTATTTCATACCAAAAGCAGCTTGAAATATTTTCAGAATTCATTAACTCCAGACTGACTTTTTATTTGGAATAAATCAGCTCCAAACTCAAATAAAGATTGTTTTTCCTGTGGAATTCCATAAATGATGCACAAATTTAAGTATTTAGGATATTTAAGGATGATTTATGACATTTAAAGCAAAAAGTTTTTGAAGCATTTGTGAAAAATTTTTCAAGGATATGTAATTGGTACCATATGACATCTTCTACTGTAACTCCAGAACTGGAACAACCCACTTAGGGACTCTGGGGCAAAGATGAAGGCCAATTCTGGGATACAAAATTCAAGCTTCTGCAACCAATTTAGCCCAGAATCCCAGACACCTGCCAGTATCGGTACTCTAGAATATTACAGTTTACATATAACTTGGATGAACTGAAGAAAACTTTAATGTAGGCTCAACTTTATTGTTTTTCAGTTCTTCATGAGAAACATCGACAAGTCAAAACTTCAAAACATCAAATGCAGCACAAAGATAATCAACGTCAACTCTACCTTGTGTCCAATAAAAATTTATTCAGTTATGATGCAACAAAACACTGTTTTTTTATGTCAGTTATATAGTAGGGTTATTTAGCTGCTTGCTTGGGGTGCTGTTCCTTTTTGGAGGGGTTTGTTTAAATAAGTTTAGCTGAATCCTTTTACACATTAGTTCTCAATCTATACTAAACAGATTGATCACATAATTGATCAACTAGTTAAAAAGAATGAACAAACCCTGCTGACTGGAAGGATCCAGATTTAAAAAAATGATACATATGATTTTGCATGAGGTACAAGGAGAAGGAAAGGTATATTTTAGTTATTTATTTATAAAATTAGTGAGAAATTCTCTTATGACCTTGCAAGTTTCTTGAGAATCCAGATATTTTCAAGGTAACTAGGAAAGCCTAATAAACTAAGAAGTACAGGATCTGTTTTGTACTTCTTAAATACAGTCAGGTGCCAATATAGCAGTTCATATAAATATTTACATTTCACAATCCACACTTTCTGGTTAGTTTATGGTTACCAAAGCAGTGACTAATGCACATTTTACATTTTATAGTACAAATAGATGCAGCTCCAAAGTCTCATCACAATTGATATCTAAACATTTAAATACAAATAAAAAAAGTTTGCTCTGTTTTTGGCTGCAGTTTGTTGAAGATGTTTGTGCTTTCACCTCACGGTAGAAAGGCTGTGGGTTTGAAACCTGTTAAACACCTGGTGCTGTCTGGACTTTGCATGTTCTCCTTGTACATGTGCAGGTTTTTCCAGGTGTTCCAGCTGCTTTCAGAGGAGGGATTACATTCACTTTTCACAAATACAAATTTGTAGTAGCTGTTTTCAGCTGTTTTTCTTTTCTGTTCTGCTGCATCTCAAGGCAAAGCATTGTATGTTTTTCTTTTCTTTTTGACATTAGCTTTACACATTTGGATTTTTCCCATAAAAGTTTAAATTTTATAATAATGCGCTGTGATTAATAAAAGATATTCAAAAGTTCACACAAGTACAGTAAAATAAAATAGTTTTGAAGGGGGTTTCTCAACATGATGTTATATGTTTATTTCTAAATAAAAAATAATCGACAGATTAATCCCCAGATCACATTTAGTCTGAGTTAATTTTCTGGTTTTAGTATAAAAAAACAAACCGGAACAGATCAAACCTTCCTCATTTCCTGACAAGCCATTAAATTACATTGAAATGGTTTTTATTTGCAGCTATAGCTTGTCTTGACAAACTGTAACACCTACCACACAGAAGAAATCTGTAATTAAAACCATAGTGGTATTTTTCTGGCAGTAAGTCTGACATGAATAACTTGTAAAGATACCTGTAATAACACAGTCGAAAAGAAGAGTTGAGTTTTTTCCATCTCTGCTGTCTGCAGATGCCAATATAAAAACCATCCTCTTCTCTTTTTCAAGCTCAAACATGATCTGTATAGGATGCTGTGTTCTTTTACAGCCTCTATAGGAAATATAAAGTAGTGCATCCAGTAACAGGTAGAAACTTGCAGCAAAGGTGCTTCCAAAGAGGGGATTCCCTCCATCTTTAAGCCGACATGTGTTACGGTTTTACAAGCCATGAAAATCTTGGCAAAGCACCACAGAAAGGTCACTTACAGTCAAATCCAAGATGGAGGAATGTAAAACTGGATGGTTTCACTGCTCTTGTCTTTGAAAGCTGCTGGTCTGGTTGTTTTGGTATTTGTTTGAAGCTGAAGTTTTAAAAAAAAGGTTGAAGGGATTGGAGACATTTTGAGTGTTGATAATGCAGATCAAGATTTAAGTTGTGATGCTTGACGTGGGCTGGTGTAACATATAGGTGCACTCGCTCTGCAGATGATCATGAAGCTGAACAGAACGTTAAATTAAAGCCTTGATATAATTACTGGTTTCCTTGCTTTTAATTTTCCGATGCTTACCATGTGGTGGGCTTTCCAGCACAACTTTCCATTTGCTTTTCCCTCAGCTGTGCTTGGAGCATTTATTTTTAGTAGCAGGCACACAGACTGGCCCCTTGGCTTTCCCTGATTGCTGGGTGTCAATCATCTTGTGAGTTTTAACAACTTGTCCTTGTGAGGATGTGGCCCTCCCACAACAAAGGCATCTCTGCCTCTTCAGCTGAGACTCCTGAGTGAACAAGCTGGAAGTCAGCCTGAAATATGACTGTTGTGATGTCTGCTGATTACAGCGTACACAACATTGAAACAACATGGCCCACCCATCCATATGTGTCTTACTTTTCCTTTTTCAGATTTAGAATTTTGCTTGAAATAATATGGGTGTTCAAGTCTTTATTATACTAAAACCCCTTTAATGTTGAGTTATTTTTCTTCCTATGATTTGTAACATTAAATGAATTCATTAACATATCAAATAAAGGCATATTATATTTACCATATTTCATATTATTATACGAAATGCAGAGTGGTTGTCTAAAACATATCAACAGTGGATAAACACAGCTAAAAATGTCACCTTTTTTACATGTTTAAGCTCAATTAAAACCCAGTATTTTTAACCATAGGTTATTTCATCCAGCTACCTCTTCTCTGCGCCATCACCTGGAGGTTTGAAATACTTCGCTAATGGCTATAATCCGCTTATCAAGTAGTTGTTTGGAAACTAAAGTTCTTATCTCTGGAAGAACAACAGCAAAACAACATAAAAACAGGCAAATATCACCATAAACAACATGCCAACTGTGCTAAATAAAGTGATGGTGGACGGAATCAGTTCCTAAATGATCAGAAAGAGAGAAGCTTTAGCTGCAGCTCTGATTGGCTCAGATAAACAAAAACAGCAAAACTGTGAAGAGGAAAGTTTGAACAACGGTGTTTTTCATGTTTTTATTTGCTGAATAACTTATTGCTTTTGTTCTGAGCACAGAAGTAGCTATTTGTTAGTCATCTTTACAGATAAAATGTGCAGCTTTGATAAGATCATATTCAACAGCGATACAGCATGTGTCATGTTAGACCCGTCCTACCACCCCCAAAAAAGAAAAAAACAAGTCCATGAATTCAGTTTTGGCCTGACTGTAGAAGGTGAGGATCATTGTGACAATAAAATATCATGGATATGGGACATGCAGCTGTGATGAAACACTTGACATCTCTTGCTCAATGTTCCTCTGGTTGGCAGTGATTAAAAGTGGGTTTTTTTCAAATAAATTTCCTGGCTGGAAACTGTGTGTCCATAAAATATTGTAATGCAACTTTATGGGAGTCAAAGTAATTCCAAATGGCATCTTTTTGTTCAGAGGGTGCCTATCAGATTTCTTTTCATTTAAATTTATTCAGTTTATTTAAAAGTGACAATGCACATTAATCAATATTTCAATTTGAATTTAAAATGCCAAACGTTAAAATGCCAGAGTTAGCAAATGAGCTAATTTTCATCTGTAGTTCCTCAGCAGGTCAACACAATGACAAACAGTACATGTATTACAATAAAAAATAAAATTAAAATAATCTCTCGCTCACTCAGTTTTCACTTCTGCTTTTCCAATCTGCCACATCCACGGATCAATTCATCGAAGGTTTGATCCCCATCTCCAATATTAGCAGTAATAGAAACCAATCCTGAATTTTTTTCCTTTGTATTTTAAGAAGATGTATATCATCTTTCAATAAAATCTCTCTTTTTTAACACAAAATTGTGTGTAATTCTTAAACATTGCTATTTTTTAGGTTCTGGCTGATTATCACTGCCTCTAAGAACAAAGCACATGCAAGAAAGAATTTACAACTTTAACATAATTTAAACCAAACATGATTAAATACTCCTGAGAAGAATTCCCTGGACTCTGATCTGGACATAATAGTTAAATTTATATGTCTCTGGCATCAATTTATCTGCAACAGAGTGCTTCAGTAAAGCATAAAATGGACTTTTAACACAAAGGATAAATAAAGATATATCAATAGAATTCATTTGTCAAAGACATGCAATCCTTAAATTATATTTAGGAGCCACAAAGCTTCAGTAGAAAACCTCAGAGAAATTTAAAGCTACAGTTCAAATAAAACAGTTGCTCTGCTGGTTTCCAGTATTTTGATTTTGTTTAATTTCATTTCAAATTGTGTAAAAATCAAACCTGAGTTTGTAGAGCCACAAATTTCACAGCTATGCTTTGTTTTACTTAAATCAATCTACAACTGCAGGCTTTACTGGGTGCTATGTTTTCTAAAAGGCCACCAATCCAGTTGTGCAATGCAGTGAAGTCAACTCTAATTTATTGTTCCAAAGAGAATCCTTGGAATAGATTTACTGGAACAGACAAGTTAAAGTTTGGTCTCTCTGTTTTCTTAATGCTGTCAAGTGGAAAAATCTAGAAATGTATTGAGACAGAGAGAGTAGGGTAGCAGCTGTTAATGAGGTTAACTGTTGCTTCATCTGTGGCATACAGGTAATCCTACTAGTCTTGTGATCCATCCTCCAGACTGATCAGAGGTGAGAGGTCTTATTATAAAAACTCACAAGGGCCCACATTCTTTGAAAGAAACCAAAACGATTTTTCCTTCTATGACAGGTTCATTACCATCCAAACATCTTTGACATATTTGCCCAACATAAACTGTCATAAATAACCTTCAATGGCACTGTTATATCATCAAAAACTCCCTTATTCTCAGTCTGGTCTGGTATAACTCTATGTGTTATGCAATTACATCAAGACAGGGTCCAGATTTCTGGCTGCATAAAGCTTTCAGCAGCACATTCGGTACGGCTTCTCCTTTTCAGGCCACACTCATCTCTATTTGAGATTATTTGTATTTATCTTTATAGCCCAACCAACACTTTTCCTCTTTTAATATCACATCACACATTGAGTGACGACAGATTTGGGGAAAATAAAGACTTCCTTTGCTCTGATATGTTTTCTTAGCTGTCAGGAAGAATTAGAAAAATAGATCTTTGCTTCCACAGTTTAAGTGGTAAATTAGCACAGTTACATTGAATGGATGTTATTCTTCAAATGTAAGTCTGGTATTATTCATTGTTTTTCTAATGTCAGGAAACATCAAGAAATGACCAAAAACAAACAAAGTGACTAGTCATGTGTCAGCTCTTGCTGGCTTTCTGACCCTGTCACTGACTCCAATTTGTTCCTACTGAAAAACAAACTTTAAAATAAGCCAGAAAATATGCAGTTTCACTTGAAATACTTCAAGTAATACAGTCACAGAAAATCACTGTTGATTTTAGTCTCCACTTCACAGCGAGAAATACACTGCATGCAACAATTGTTCTGTTTAAAGACACCACCAAACAGGCAGCACACACTTCCATTTAAAGGCATTGTGTGAGCATTAATTAGTCCATAAATCAAGGCTGCACAGTCGGTGGGGCAGCTGTGCCATGAAAAATTATGGTTACACTGTTCATTTGTTTTTCTTCTGCAAATCTATGGGTTGATTAATATTTACCTGCTGGCTTTAAAGGTAAATGCCACTGAATTTCACATGAAACTCATATCAGGGAGTGACAACCTTTTGAAAGCACACAACAAGTCTGAAGACTCACGAGAAGAATACATAGAAATTCAGCTGCTGGGATTGTTGTTAGGTTTAGTTTTCTACTCTGGAGAAGTAACACTCCACGCCAGTGCACTAGCTGGTGGGTCACACAACTTATTATCTCCGTCTTTATATACAGCCTGTGTCTTGAGTAGTGTCTTCTTATTATTTTTATTTTTTTATTGTTTTTATTTTTTGGATACTTTTTAGTTCTAAAGATCTTCACCTCATCAAAAAGGACAAAAAGAACCAGGGACAGGCAGAAAATTAAATCTGGATTACTGGATGAATAATGAAGAACGACTTACATGTGTTGAACATCTGGAGCTTTAGAAGGCGTTTTTAAATAGAAAGTCTCAAGGAACTGAATGAAGATACTGTCAGATGTGGTGCATTGTGTACGCAGCGTGAACACAGTTACAAAGCCAAGACTCCAAAAGATGAGCTTCCCAAGTGTCCTTGTGGCTGAGTTACCCAGCAAAACTCATATTTCAAAAGCCCAATAATTCTATGAAGGGAGTCATTTTGAAATTATTGTGGATCTGTTTCACTACTAAAAAGACCTCCATGGGTAGTATTTCAGCATGACAATGGCCAGAATTATGTTAAATGCTGGGTACCTGCACTTCCTGAGTGGTATTTACTAAATGAACAAGATGTGGATCTAAGACCAGATGGTTTTTAAACTGTCACATCTGGATGGTTTAAAATGCACCATACACATAGATAAAATATTTTCCATGCCATTTTATTTCACTTCATCCTTACAGTTGTAGTAAACAGAGGAAGACATGCAACATCAATTAGTAGAGCATTAGTATGGAGGATAAATGGGACTAATTACACACAGTTTTCATATTGTCTTGGAGGCTATTCAGTAAAAGATGTGAGATGTTGTGAAAAGATTTTTGTATTTATTTCTAAATATGATTTAGTAAAAAACTGACTATAAAATCATCACCATTAACATGGAGAGGTAAGCGCTTTTGTGATGTTGTTACTTGACTGATTTATAATAATCATGTTCTACATTATTGCAGGAAACCATATGTGCAGACATGGATCTCATCAGAAAGCAACCAAACATCAGCATGTCAGGAGATACAAGCAGCTGAAACAACAAGGCTGTAACTGAATGTGCAAACCAGTCATTTTACGTTGTTGACATCTCCTCTGTTTGGTTCATGTAGATGAGAGAAGACCTGAAACAGACCTGAGTATGAGAATCCAGAGTCTACCACCAAGGCTAAAGTGAAACATTGTTTTCCTTTTTACTTTCTCACATAATCCCACTCAACATCTGTCGACTGAATGGTCTTACAATGTATGCACGCCCTCAATTACTGAAACACTTATAGAAATGGGGGAAAAGGGCTTGGCTGTTGAAATGCTCACAGATGCCTCTTTCCCAGGATGTGGCAACCGCTCATTGTGCAAATTGACCCTGTGGGGAATGTGGTATGAAAAGTTTTCAGAAAACGAGAATTTTATTAGACAGTTCATGTTTGTATTAAACACATTAGATCATGTTTAACAAGAGACAACTGGAGACATTCCAGTGTAGGAGGCAAATGTGGTTTCTCCTGAGGACGAGAGAGAATATGTGGTGGATATGAGAGAAAAAATGTTGCTCCCAGGATCTTTTTTTTTTTCTCCAAACTCTGTCAGCTGTGAAACACGGTGGAGGGAGCATCATAGTTTAGGGCTGTTTTGCTACCTCAGGGCGTGAATGCCTTGTGACCTTTAGAGGGACAATGAATTTAATATTCTATTGATAAAGTCAGTGCAGACAGTTAATGTTGTAAATACTTGGAGACTAGAAATAAAAATCTATTCACCTCTTTATAAAAGTCATTTTCTTGCTATGAGCATGACCACGGGCTGTATATGCCCTGAAATGCACATTAACATGTTGTGTAGTTGTCTCTACTACCTGACTAAACTACTATGCCTTTTCCATTGAAATGTAAATTTTTTTTCAGAAATCTGACCAAACATTTGTGATTCTTGAAAGACATTTAAAAAAAAAGCAAAAAAAGAGAAGAAAATAAAATAAAAATTCGAATTGCATAACCATATCTTAAAAACACACATCAAAATGATGCAAAAGTTGTTACAGGGTAGAATATTACGGAGCCTGTAAGGGGACACTGAAGGGAAAAAAAAATCAATATTGGTTTCTCATGCGTTTCTTGTGCGCACGAGTAAGTTTCTCATGTGCGTTACGCACAGAATGTTTTTGTAGAATTGTTTTCTTTTTGGACATGCAATCCATTTTCTGTACCCTATTTATTCTTACACCAATGCCTATGGAGACGCCCAGATGTTTGTTCATCAGTGAAAGGAATAACATGATCAGGTATGGTGCAACCCCTTGCATGACTTCAAAACTCATCATCCAGAGATAACATGAGGGAGAAGCCAGACAAAGCTGCAGTGTCTTTATAGGTGTGTCCAAGGTTAAAATACAGCTTAGTTAGGTCATGTTTTATATTGCCACATAGACATTGTCGGCATGTAATCGTCTCCTGTGTGCAGAGCATTTGTGCGCTCCAAATACTTTCTCATACTAATATTGATTATTGTTCTTTAGTATCCCCTTATGGGCTACATAGAACATTTCTCAGTTTATCTTGGGTTGCTGTATTTGGAAAGAAAGAAAAACAAAAAAAAGAATTGTGTCACAGTTTTTTTTTGTTTTTTTGTTTTTTTTTAAGCTAACCATCTATGGCTGTTAAATTAATAAAAATATGACAAGGTTTTAGTCCCATTCTGTTGCTAAGTAACCAATATGTACAGCTTTCAGATCAATGTTGGCTTGAAAGTTGCTTAAATTTCCCTCTGAAATAAAGTAGAATTCAAGGAGTAGCATAAAATTTTAATGTTTGAATAAAGTTTAGGTAATTCAGAATTGCATATTGGAATAGATTTTCATGCTTAACAGTTTTTATACCAATTTTTATACCCCCAGTTGCAATGCAGTTGTGGTTACTTTAAACTAAGGATGGGTGTTTTAACAAGATTTATTTGTAATCTAATCTGGCTGCTGCTGCTCCAGTTACCAGAACATGTTTATATATCTTTAGCTGTTTTTTGCTTCAACAGAATTTAAATGTTTAGAAAATGTCTTTCAATTGATTAAAAAGGACATGGAATGGATTACTCACCGCTTCTCCTGCCATCGTAAAACAATTTGAAATTCTTACTCTTCATGTCAAATTTAGGAAGACGTGAACTTGGGCAGTGAACTTTAAGTTGTTGTGTTAACTTGCAAAACAGACTATACAAGAGACTGATGTGTTGTGACATAATGCATTAAAGCATGTCAAACCTAGTCTTGCCACTGTATATAAATATATATATATATATATATAGAGAGAGAGAGAGAGACACACAGAGAGAGAGAGACTTGCTTGTGAAAGTGCAAACACCTCCAGGTTCTTAGTTTTAAAACTTTAAAACATCATAGATTTGTTGTTCTGCTGTGGTTTAACTGTTCTCCTGTTCACTAATGTGAATATCTGAAGGTGAATGGGAGGAAATAGCAGTAGAGATATTCGAGCAGACAATTATTGTATCATCTTCCCATAGAGCCCTCTCAAGTGACTCTTTTCACTGCAACCCAAATGGTATTGTCATACAATAAAAAGCTTTGCAAGTGCTTCACATCTGGTTTGCAAAATAGGCTATTACCACTGGGAATTCCATGTGTCTGCAAAGCATGCAAAGGAAATCAGTTTTCTTTCTTTTTTTCTTTCTTACTCCTTTGCTTATTGTTGAAAAAGAAATCTGACTGATTAGTTGCCAATTACTTGAGGTAAAAGGGTAGAGTCTACATTTTTATCAAACTTAAACACCTTGCGATTTAAAACGATTTCCATGACACAGAAATCATCTCATGGATCTCATGGCTTTCTTCCAAGTGCTCATCAAATGATTTATTTGCTTTGCTGTAAAAGCCTCTCTTGCTCCATTTGCTTGTTGCCACGTATCAGCGGATGAAAGATGACGAGTTGCTCTTTCTTTGATCAAACCACACAATGTTTTCAAGTGACAGGGTTGAACTGCAATACTCCAAACATTTGGTGCATTTCAGCTTTGGAGCTTAAAGATCAAAATTTACAGTATCTCAGTTTACAACATGATGCTTGTATCATCTACTGAGTGATTGCATTTAATCCACTTGGTTAGATTTTATTCCCACAACCCACTTTTGCATGCACATGCGCCCAGATGGGACCAAAAACAATAAATACTATCGAGTTTTCTTTGAAACAAGTTCTCATATTGTTTTCCTTAAAGCAAACCAGCTGCCATGATTACCAATGTCACTGTCCTCAGCTGCAAAGTAAAGAAAGAGCTCCCATTGGTATACTGTGTGATAGTATTCATTAAAACAACAATGCTTTAAACCAGAACAGTTTATTTATAAAAAGCCGTACTGAGAATGCTACATTCTCACCATTGGGAAAGAATAAATGATTGTAAATAAATAGTATTTGGCTTTCAAGGCACATGGCACCATTAAAGAAGCACCACAACACAGCTTATTTCATGTAACAAGTTATATATCATCTCTTTGTTGCATACTCATATTTGTGGTGTCTTTCAGAAACACTTTCAGATAATTTGGGCACAATGTTTGTGGGTATCCACCCCTACAGTTACATGAGCTCCATTGTGTAACAACCTACATGAATAAGAAGTCTTATTTAAAGGAGGCAAGTCAGTGGAAAGATCAAACACAGTAGATGATAAATCACAGCGCAGAATAATAAGGATTAAATGGGCATGGGGGGGGGGACTTTTTAGATGATGCTTAATTAATCCAAATTGACAAGCAGGTGGTCTTGGTTATGTATGTGAAAGGGATCATTTACAGTGGAACGTTTTCAGAGTCACAAGGATTTGCATCCAAATATAAAATAAATCATCCATATATTTTTGATTGTTACACTAATTATCTAGCTTTTTTCTTTGTTTTCTTTACAATATAAAATTCCTCTGTTAAAATTTATATTGTTATGGTAGAGTTTAGGACCCAAATACAGACTTACAGTGAGCAGGCAGGATGAGCTAAAGTCTTTCAATAAAAATCCAAATGCCAAATTAAACAGCATGTAAATTACATGTATACGCCAGAACACTAATGAAGAGTTGGAAAAAAAGACAGAACCTCCACAGGAATAAAATGGATCTACCTACACAGAAATTTCTTACTACTAAGTTTCTTCAAAAAACAATATTCTAATTATGGCCTTTGCATAAAATAGATAGAGGATATGTCATTCATAATCTATGCTGCAGAGCAAACTTTGAATAATCAGTCTCCGCCATTGTAATACATCCTAATTATATCCATGAACAAGCTTCAAACATGGAGCATTGTTCTGGTTTGCCCCTCACTCGAAAAATGTGCCTTCTTTTTCCTGCAATTGTGCTGCTGGAGCTGGTGTAAACCTATAAAAACAAGTCAATGCAAGACCCAACATTCTTGACAAAGAATTGAAAAATTGCAGGACTAAATGTTGTAATTAAGCTGTGTACATTTTTGCATTATACCAGTAAGATTGGTACATCCCACATAACTTCACTAATTGCTGCTTTCTATGAATAGACACTAATTACAGTTAATATGATAAAAATGCTGTTTATGTAGCTGTATCCTATTCAGAGTAAGTTCTTGATTAAGGTTACTCCTACATGGAGAAAGAATCTATTTAATTTTAAAAAGTTTTCCCTAAACATGGAAAATTTCAAGAATTGTGTGCATCCACACAAAGCCAGTGATAACACTGATATAAAATTGGGTTATCAAAGCTTATTGGCTAAAAATAATCATCTGTTGGATTCTTGAAAAGGTATGAGAAAAATAAGACAAACTAGTATGAGACCATTGAGGCTAAAAATAAGTAATTAAAAGAACATATCATGACCAGAATGAGAATAAAACTGCAATTAAATAAATATAACCATACTGTACAATAATTACATAATAACAGGTGATAAGTGTGCAGCATCACCTGATCAGTTAAACCCTCAATAATCCTTGAATAAATCAAATCGCTAAATTTAGAGTTTGAAGTGGGTCTTGGCATCATAAAATGACCAAAATAAAACATCTGATAGTGGTTGCTAAACTCCACAGGATTCATGATTCTGTAAAAGCAAACTTTGCTTTTATGTGGGTAGGTGGTGCCTATACAAGGCAGGCAGTAGAGCAGCTGGACCTGCTGTGTCCAGAGGACTGGAAAATGTCTTTCCACAAGCCAAACCTCATGTATGGTCCAAATCCCCTGACTTTAGTGTGAAGTTGTCCTTTTTAGATACTGAATATTGGCGTACACCATCCAAACCACAATCCTGATGAATGAACAAGCAAATACATATCCAAGACCAGTCTAAAGCAACTACTTCTCTCTGCATGATGACTTAATATGGTGTAAAGAACATTATTTTGCAGGCCATGTGAATTCTGATTGCTGTCCTCCAAGCATCTGCAAAGGTTAAAAACATTGCTGGGGATGACAGCAAGAAAGTGGCGTACATGATGCAAAGTTCAGGGTTTGTCTTTGCGCCATATGTAAGTTCCGTTGAAACCTCCTCCACTGCCACAACTGAGAGTTGCATGACCACAGATCCACTTTTGATTAGTTGCTTGTCTGAACTGATGTTCCCTATATGTGATGAAGAAACATAGAGGAGGGGTTTCTGCTTCTCATCATTATAGAGTCTGGTAAACAGAATGCTGCAGTCCCAGTGTGTGGTTTCTGTTATCATTACTTAATGCTGAGAGAGTATTTTGGCTGCATGGTGGCTCCATGTAACTAAACAAAGACATGATGTCATTGGAAATAGTATAATGATCTCTGAAAACACTCACATTTGTTATATCAGAGGGATGATCAAATACTAATTTCAAACAAGAGATTTTATTTGCAAAGGAAAAAAGTAGAAGAACTTCCGCAAATGGATACAAAATTGAACATTTGTTTATTTGATCACATTCAAATTGTCTTGTGGCTAATCTGTTCTACATTACACTTTCATCAAATAACTCCCCAACTTTTATTCATGTTCAGACATGAAACTTGCTGACATGCTGGTCAACCCTGTGGCGTACAGCCAATTAGGAAGAGTTCTTTAAGCATATAATGGGGTTATTTAAGGAGCTGTCCCCAAGCTTTAGACACAGCTAGCCTGCAGGTATGCTGAAGGTCTGGAGTAAAGGATTCTACTCTTTTCAGGCAGATTTAGAAAGATTTATGTTGTATTAAAATTTGAAGTGCATACATCCTGCATCCTGGTTTTGGACATGTATTGATGAAGATGACATTTGAATGTCCTCATACAATTACACAAAATTGCATTCCCCCATAACTTGATACAGAGAAGCCCTCAAAGACTAGAAGATCAGGTAAACACCCAGAGGCAGCAGTATAGTGTCAAAAGACTTCATGTGAAGAGTGTTTTCACATTTACAGTACAGAAAGTTTGAAATGCAAACTGTTAGGGGTCCAAATAACGGTAGAAATGATTCATCCAAATGCTAGGTGATCACATCTGGAAGCAAGTCTACTGCAGAGCAACAATCTTCCTAAATCAAACCGCAATCATCATTTCAGATCTAATGGTTTCATAATTTATATATAAAAACAATCTTTGAGCATCTGTATGAGCTTTGTCTCAGCAGTTAGCTATTAAAGAGGCGTTCCCTGTTGTTTCACTGATCTCTTTGATAAACGTCCTGACCCAGCTTGCAGGCAGAATCAGTGTTCACTGAAGATATGTGAACAAATAAACAGAAAACCTTATTTTCTTATATGATTCTCTTTAACCTGCTGTAATGAAATTAGCACATGCTTGTTTTTTTACTCTCCATGGTATTCATTTATGTCACCTGATAAGAATTTAGCTACATGTCTGTAATTTTTTACAAGAAAGTTTTAAAGTGGTGGGGGCACGCAGCAGTTGGTCAACGAACCCTAAATATACTTTGTTTTATTGTGTGTAATAAAAAGCTAAATTCAAATGAAACCAAATGACATAACTACCTCAGAAATTTTTGGAAGACTGAATCGGTTTCTGCTGCAGTGTTTATAGCCCAGTATTTCCAGTAATAATCTGGTATTAGCAGGAGTAAATCTGCAGAATCAGAAAAAAAAACCCAACAAAACGTTGCTTTTGTCCCCTTTCCATCTGTGTGCATCGACTGAATGAATCGTTTAAATTGTACATTGTGTAAATTAAAAACAGTCTCACAACTATGGTTTCTCTTGCATGACAAGCTGGAGGAGAACAAGACGACCTTGCTGCTTAGTCTGAGGAATGGGATAACTTTCACCTTGAAAGATGTGTTTAGTTAGATTTATGTGTACCTGTTTTTGAAAGGAGGCATTAAAGTTTTTATAACTATGTGTTTGCATCTGTCCACTCAGCACTTACCAACAAGTTTAAAATGATTTAGGATCCTAACAAGATGGATGAGCCAAAGATACCCCAGGCTTTTACATGCTACTTAAAACTAAGGACTTTGTTTAATTACATGGAAATCAGGCCACTTTTGACACTAAACAAGCAGAGTACTGACTCCTGACCCACATATTCACATCATAAAGAGCCCCTGGGGAGACCTGGAGGAGTTCAGGGTCTTTTGGAAAGGTCGAAATACAACAAGATATCTCCAGAGCTTGGATAGATTTTCAGACAGCAGTTATAGAGGCCTGATCAGGATCTTTGATGCTATCAGAGGACAGCCTTCAGCTTTCTTTTTTTCCTTTAAATCTATAGCAACTCAGGAAAAAGGTGTAGCAGATGAACAGTGACACCTGCTGGATAACTTTTTACCCCCCACCTCACCACCACCACCTTTAAAAATATTAGTAGATTGGTTTGATTAAGGACTCTTACGCATCTCAAAGGCCAGTTTTAAACCACTGCAGTTGTCTGACATCTTTTTTCTTCACTGAATCTCTTTTAACTGGAATTTCTTTAATAAAGTGTCTACACGGGTTGGGAACATTCCTGGACTCCTTAAGATTTATAATATATTGACAAAACCTTTTGTGTAAGCTGGAAAAATATATTGCTGCTAAGCTGAAATGAAAGCTGTTTTTCTGAGCTGGAGAGGAGTTGGCTTTTCAGAGCCACATGTTTTCCACAGGACATCAATAATAAAAACATATGATGCAGTAACGTTAATTCATTTGTTATTTCGGCATAACATTTATGCAAAAACATCTTATATAATAGATGCAACTAACTGGGAACATTGCTTTTTTTTGGATCAGTGAATTTTATAATTTATGTTACAGTTCACCTAGATTTATTTCTACTTTTGCCTCAGTGTAGGATTTGAAAGCTTCTTCTAAAGTAACAAATTCTCTGAGTGTAAAAATGTGGGAGAGAGTTTATATGCACGGCAATGGGAAACAAAATTGCTTGAAAGAACAACACAGGAATTTCTTGCAGATCACATCATGCCAGCTGTCATCCATGCCCCCCAACAGCTCCAAATTTAGTGTTGTTTCTCCCACACATCTATTTCAATGCCTCTATCAGCAACAGATCTTATCCAGCATGTTTAAAAGAAAGGATTAATACCTAATCTGGATTTTAGTCTATGATCAAATATCTGCTGTGTTGTATCTGTGATCTAGCCACATTTTTGTTCCTCCATCCATCTACACAGTGACTGGCCTGGCTGCCCGCCTGTCTCTCCTCATGACATCATCCCTCACCACTCTGGATCCCATTACCAGTTTCTGGTCCTCTCTTCCTCCCATTAGAAGTCTGTGATGTCTCTCAGACTCCCTGGGCCTTATCGACAGCCTACATCTCTCCCCAGGCAGTCCCTTTGACCCATGACCCCTTTAAAGGTTTAAGAAACAAAAAATAACAAAGAAAAATCCCTCTAAGGAAATGCATTACTCAGTGTGATGTTTTTCTCTTGGTATACGTGTGACCCATCAGACGGGATGCAGACAGAGTCTTTTGCCTGGTTTGACCGTACACACATTTAGGCCACTTTGGAGAAGATTTAACTACCAAACAGACTGAATATTTGCTTTTAAAGTACTACATCTCCACTGTTAGGAAACTGAAAAATGGCCTTGAACAGCTACATTCACCCTTACTCTGATGGTTGTGGATTTTCAGATTGTATTTCCAACTTGTTTCCTTCCACCTTTCAAATACCCTCAGCATCTGCAGATTGAACTTAATAAAATGTCTCATAGCAGTTTCCAAGTCTAGCTTGACCAAAGATTTCAGCAAGTTTATTAACATCCAGTCTTAACAGAGAAAAAAAGGCTTAGCAGCTTCATTCTCTGCATGAAGCAAACAGATTGTAGACAGCCGCTGTGTTACAGCGTTGGTAATCCTCCACAGCTGAAATTAGGGTGAAAACATTTTCTGACTCAACTATGCTGATTGTTTTTTGTGTTTGCATGATTGCTGCCAGCTTTGACATCAGATGTAGTTCTCTTGAAGCAACTGCAATGTATCACAAACCAGAGACTAAACATGTCACCATATTAGAATCTCATTTAGTTATGAAATAGGTATAAATTAAATCAGATATATAAATTAAAAGCATAAAAAACCTATGCAACTTATGCAGGCAAACTGATGTCCAGGACACTTTGTTGCATCAAATGATTTGGTAAAGCAACCTGGACCTTAAACACTTGGTTAGGTTTAGGAAAAGAGAAAAAAAAGTAGCTGAAAGTCCTGGAGTTGTAGGATACAAATTATTTGGATTTTGACTAAATTAAATCCGGTTTGGAAGTCTGTCTGTATTTTTGGTCTGATGTTGAATGGATCTTTTTTTCTACAAATATAGCAGAAATACAACACCTCTGAGAAGCCATTTACGGAACTTATTATATTGGCTTGAGTTTTTTACACTAACTTCGGGAGCTAAATAGCAATTAATGATCTGACAGGACTACATATATGATGAAAAACATTTCTGGTGTCAAAAACAACACATGTAAATCATTTTACTTTAATGTCTCTGGTACAGTTAAGATACAGAAATTCGAGCATTAATTAAAGCAGATGTCTGTAACACTTGCATGTTGAAGCAGCTCATAGCTTTTACGTCTTTCCATCAGTGGAAGAAAAACAAGCCAGTTGTGTTCAGTTGTTTACAAGCATATGGAAAACTTGGCTCCCTGCAGAAACAAACTATGTTCCTGTCCAAGTTTCTGAGCATCTAAAGAAAGATGCATTTTCTACATGTGCAGAACAAATCAAGTCCATAAGTCTATAGATGCAGTACAGTTAATGCAAGATGTTATGTATTTAAAATATGCAGGAGAACTGTATATTTACTTATTTATTTTATCTTGAATTCAGATTAATTTCTCAAAAAAGGATCACAGACCTATTGTGTTCTGCTGGCTTTCTTTGCACAAATACAATAATTATTTTAACTGAGAAATGATGCTGAACAGTTTATGTTCATCAGAAGGGAGGCGAGAACTTGATGAGAGCAACAGGAGGCAACTTAACTTAACTGGAAAAGATCAACCTTTCAGACCTCACAGTGATGTAATATATATTTCAGTATGTGTGTATGCGCGTCAGTGCTGCACGAGCACCTCTGAACTTTCTCTCCAACAGTCAATAAAACGTCCAAGCCTGAGAACTGGGCCTCCTCCTGCATCCAATGTGGGATGAAGAGGAAGTGCTGAGTCGACACACTGTTGTATTGTTTTAGTGGAGAAATGTGATGACCGGAGAGATTTGTCGTGCTGAACTGAAGTTTGAGGGCCTGTTTTTAATGAGCGGAAAATGGAGCCTGGGAGCTGAATTTGCATGAAAGGCTTGGAAACCAATCATGCAGCCTGGTGAGAGCTGGAAAAGCCTGAATCCCTGAGCTGTCCTCAGTCGGCAGATGCTCAAATTCCCAAGATTAACTGCTTTCAACTCATGTTTTGTGCATGTACACAGAAAAAAAAGGTGACATTTCATTTAGTCAAATTAATTAATCAATTTGTCTTGAAAAAAAAAAATTCCAATTCTGTCACGTTATTGCTATCAACACCTTCTCTTTAGGCTTGTTCACCATGTGTTAAATTAACTATGAAGTCATCCTTCAGGCAGACGGATTGTGTCAGAAGCAAAAATTGTTAATGGGGTAGACTTGCCTGCACTGATGTCATGACTTCTTCCTCTTTTTTTTTTCTTCCACAGTTTCCAGTGAGAGGAAAATAAGAAAACAGCAGCCTGTTAATCTCATTGTCACATTAGGATCATTGGGCCACATTCAGAGATAAGGAGCGGCTATTATTCACAGCAAATTAAACACAACTTGACCTTAGGGTCATTATAGCTTAGCAGAGCATTAAAGTTTATGAGTAGAAGCAAGTAAACAAATGCAAAGTTCATATGTAAGATATTAACACATTGTCAGAGCAACATGAATATGATGTGATATAAATATATCTTTCTGTCTCAGGAGAAGGATTTATATGCATTTTGTAAAATATGAATCCCTGGATGCGATAGTCACTTTTGTTCCTAAGCAATGCTACTTTTTCTTAACATATTCTTACACAACTCTTGTTCCTTGCTATGAGGTATGGATGTTTATATGAACCACAACACTATACTGCAACATATAAATCAGAAATCTCTGGTCCTTGGTTGTTTTCTGATATGGAAGAGCACATTATAAGTGGTGTGCAAGGAAGAGAATTACACAAGCAATCACTAGTTAAGGTCCTTAATGACATCTGCCTGAGCACAGATAGCGGAAATGTTTCAGGCTTGGTTCTAAAATTAAAATTTTTCTGTTTGCTTCCTTTTATCAGAACAGCTGTTAATTCATCACACTGGTACTTTATTTTTCTTTCTATCTGTTTTATTTTAGTCTTTTTTTATTTCTTTTATTTCTTTACACCTATTATTGCTTCTTGCACCCTGCTGTAATGCTTTTTTTTTAATGTTTTATGTAAAGCACTTTGAATTGTCTTGTACATGAAATGTGCTTTACAAATAAATTTGCCTTGCCTGGTCAGAAGGCTCATAACCAACTCTAGCTTGTCTCCTGACCATCCTGCTGTTGTACAGTTGCCTGCCAAGAGCTTCATTTCTTCATATTTTGCTGATTTATTACTTCTCTACCTGATGTTCAGCATGACTGGCATGGGGTTTGAATTATAGAGTGATTAAATGTATAATAAGTCTCTGGGCAGTGCTGCTTCTTTTTCCACTCATGCTGAATTGCAGGCAGGCTGTGTGCTGTTCTGACCCACTATCCCATCATGAGTGACAGCAGTATTATATGAGCATACAAACCTATGCTAAAGAATTAGCAAGCAAACTTCTTTATTAGATAAAAAAACACTATCAAAATGTTCTCTTTTCAACAATAATCACACATGTACAGTGTAGCTGCAGTGTTCATGGTTCAGTTCATAGCGGAAGTTGTCAATACAACATCCAGCACATTTAAGTTAACATTTTTTTTTTCCATCTTTCAGACATTACATGTAGGATGCACTTCAAAGCAAAACTGCATTACATCAGACTACAATAAAAGCAGATAGATAAAATCTGTCAATAAAAGGAAATAATGATAAAGTGATCATTTAAAAGTGTAAGTCAACAAATCAATAGAGGACCCTAAAAGCACAAAGAATAACCAGAAAAGAAAAAAATAACATACGAAAAAGAACTGTACCCAGCTGCAGTGGCTTGGTGTCTGCTTGTATTCTTAGGCAGAAAATATACCTGCTTTTTCTTAGACATATGCACGTTTATCTTTTTGCTTCACTTATTTATGTTTGTTCAAAGCATCGTTTGCGCACGTCCTCAGAAATGAATACTGCATGTTTCTCAATGATATAGCTTCAATCACAAGACATGGCTTACAAGTATAATACTGTCACCATCATTCATCATGATTTCATCACACAATATCATCTTGGGCGTAAATGCACGCAGCTTATTCAGTGCTGAGTTAAGCCAACGAGCCGGGCTTCTAATAATTCCTTGCTAATTGTGTTTACGCTTCACAAATTCAGCAACTCTATCCAGTTTGAGTGCCCCAAAGTGGAGTCCTCCAGTAACAAGCATAATTGCAAGCAAGTATTTGAACAGTTATGCCTAAGATGGAGCCGGTTATGCAAATGAAAGGTTAAAAAGTAAGAATATTCTTGGTCTTATTGCATGCAATAAAAAGCTTTTATTTGTATATTGTGTTGTTAAAAATAACTGTCTCACACTGTGTGCCCTCTGAATCTTTATTTTCTGACATTTTCCTGCAAAACTCCAATGAAACCAAATTGCACTTAATTTTAGTTGCATTTAAAGACAGAGAGCATGACTTAATGTGGCCTCATTTTTAAGAAGTATTTTTGCATTTAACTGTCTTGTGTGTTTTTTGCTGCTGTGCTTCTTATTGCTTTTGCATAACAAACTGTCTCTGAAGACAAAGTTCTATTTGACCGTGTGCTCTCATATTATCAAATAAAATAATAAAGTTAATTAAAAATTTCAAGTTTTTAATCAGAGATTCCCCATAACCAAAAGCTAGTAAGATAGTGAAATCCAGAAAAATGGGGGCAAAGTCCAAATCAGACTATTTAACATCGTTTATCCTTTCCTTGTTAATGTTTATTTCATTTAATTACTCACCTACCTATTACTCCAGAAAGTAAAGGGCTTTTTTAAGATTTCAAGTATCGAAGCTTAAACATAAACACACACGGTATGATGCAAGCATCCTGTTTGCCACTAAAGCTGACTGTTTAGTCTGGTCTGTATAGAATGACCAGTAATGCTCAAAAGCTCAGACTACAGTTTATTATTTGAAATTTTTATTAAAGCTAATAATTTGCAAACATTTGAATGGGAAAGATTTCCTTCATCAGACTTGATGTTCTCAGGTTTGTTTTCTTGACTACCAGAGGAAACGTTAGTTTGTCTGTGATGAAAATAACCTCATCGTTTTACTATGGAACAATTGGACACTGTGATACTTTTGTATGAAAAATAATGCTCTAGCTTTTTTTAGGCAGAATAAATCTGCAGCATTTTGACATTTAAATGTGTTATTGCTTTCTTGAAGCCCAAAGACTATCATCACAGTGCTGTTGAGCAGCTTCAAAAGTATTTGGGATTTTATTATTAGCTGCTACTTTATAAGTTCATCCAACAATTACAGAGGCCTGCTTTTTTATGAAAAGAGGATGTTGATGTAATTTGCATTGAGGCATGTTAAAATGTATACTAAACCTAAAAATATTGAGCAAAGCTGCAGTCAAGACCATAATGAAGACAAAACAAAATATTGTGCTATGAAATTAAGCCATGCATCCTGAGGAAAAATCTGCTCAATGTCTGAAGAATGTATTTCAGTCTGCTGGTAAAATCTTTACACAATTATGACATCAGCAGTGATGCGTGACATAACCCTGCCGGGTGCTGACAGGGATGGTTAGAATTTAGGACAAGAGAAAAAATCCTTTTACTTGGTGTGCATCTGTTCAACAGCTCAAAACCAGAGGTCATTGGATAAATGAACATGTTCATATGTTATCAGACAGCCAAGGATTTCTAATGGTTTGACTGGAACAAGAGTGGCAGAGTCAGAACAATAGGCTGATTTTCATCTATATAAAGAAATTAAACTGTCCCAGATCAAACGTTTTATCTTTTTTCTGACTAAAACACATTACAAAATGTCTGATGTTAAAACCATTCCATTTGGCAAGCCTTGTTCTTCAAGAGCATATCTAATCTCACAGAATAATGAACTTAAATCCCTTTTCTTTTTGGTTCAGCAGTGTCAAAGTAGCCATCACTTCAACAATCTGGAGCTGCAGGGGCTGTTGACTTTTACATCCCTTCAGTACTCAAGTGGCATAATGATTTGGCCAGGATGCTCATCTGGGTGTTCCAGCAAAAAAACAAGTGTTGATGTAAAGATGACTTTGAATGTGGCAAAAGCAGGCCCCCTGAGAGCTGTCAATAACATATCATATGTTGTTAAAGTATATAGCAGACTCACATTGGACCGAACATCTCTCTGTTGGTATATAACGCCTGGTGCAGGCTGTTTAGATGTAATAATCTAGTTTTAATGCCATTCACAAACAGATGTGAAATAACTATATAAAATATCTATGTTACTGCTATTAGGACAAACTGATATGAAACTGCAACCCCAATCCCTAAGTAGTTGGTAAACTGTATAAAGAACAGCAGAATGCAATGCAAATCTTTTTGGTCCATATTTGTTTGTATTCAAATATAATAACAGCAACAAGTCTAAAAAAAGAGTTGGGGTAGGGCCATGATTGCAGCTGTAGCATCCCCTCTTCTTTTAACAGCAGTCTGGGAACTGGGGAGACCAGCTGCTGGATCTCTGGGAGAAGAAAATTACCCTATTCTTGTTTGATATAGACAGCTGGCTCCTCAACAGTCCCGGATCTTTTATTTTACATCTCATAATGCAACAGATGTTTTCAGTTGGTGAAAGGTTTGGACTACAGGCAGGCCAGTCCGTGATTTTCAAAACGTATTTAATTTTTTAAATTTCAAATGTTTCTGTTCAAAGAACAGCTTTCCATTTCGCCTCGATCCATTTAAAATGCGCTTCGGCCCAGAGGAGACAGCACTATGATTTCTGCTGGTGCACTGAGCTCATGCAGTGATTCCCATAACAGAATCATACCTGTTTTAATGCAATTCCCAAGACCCAAAGATAATCCAAAACTAATATTTATCCTGCCTCGTGTGCCAAACGTCTGCCCATCTTTACTTCTGAGAGACTCTGCCTTTCTAAGGTGCTCTTTCGTTACCAAGTCATGCTACTTACCTGTTGCTTGTGAACCTAATTAGTCACAACTTACTTTTGAAGCCATGTGGCTGCTTTTTAAAGACTTGCCATCAAATTTAAAGTAAGCTAATGTAGCTTTCATGAATTAAACTAAAGTGTCTTGCTTTTTACATTTGACATGCTTTTTATGTTATTCACTATTGTAAATAAAATATTGGTTCATAAGATTTGCAAATCACTGCATTGTTTTCACTTACATATACACATCGGCCCAATTCTTTTGGAAATGGGCTTGTACTCTGATCAGTTTAAAGTCACATGAACCCCACTTTCAGCTGTAAGACCAGCTCACCAGCATGTGGTCTGAAGTGGAAAACATCTCTAAATCTAGGAACCACAGGCTGGCTTGGGTAGAGTTTCAGCAGTCTCTACCAGAGTGCACGTGCAGGCACACATATGCATACACACCTCTCAGTCTAAGCTCTCTGGTTGATGTTGTCATCAATGCTTGTCACTAGAGAGGGAAAGGAAGACTAGAGAAATAGTTGAGGGAGAGAGGCTATCAAATTAAGCAATTACAAGCTTTGAGGCTTGGATTTTCCATGACTTAATGTAAGCAACTTCTGGTATTCACCATAGAGGCTCCTAAGCGTCTCCTGGAAAGAAGCCTGAACAAGGAGATGGTGGTGTTGGATACAGATGGATGAGCATCCTCTGCTTCTCCGGGATTCAGTAGTTCAGGCTTCTGTAGGGGAAAACTAGATGGCATAAAGGCTCCTGCTAGACTGAGAAAAAAATGGTACTCCATCAATCTTCACCATCTAGGGCCTTCTCTAACTTCAAGTTTTTCTGTCATACATCCCTAACTGCACTTTTTTTCATTATTTCATTTTAGTTTGATCTGTTTTATTTTGATCAGTTTCTGTCCCTGAATGAGTTACTCCCTCCCAAAGTTAACTCTCTGAGAAACAGCAGAGGTTACCTGGACTAATGGGGCTGGGCTTTAACTCTGGCAAGCTGGAATACAGCCTGTCAGGGCAAGATTATGTAAGACTTGGCATATCTGGTTTTCACAGCTTCCACCCTTTCTCCACAGGCTGCAGCCTGCATGGCATTGAGCTTAACTCAACTATATTTCATGCCAGACTATGCAAATGAAAGAGAATATAATGCCTGCTGCTCACCTCTTTCTGATGATTTTTGCATATGTTCGCTATCCAACCTCAGAAAGAGAAGCTGTAAAATCTATTTGGGTCAAAGCTATTACATTACAACCATTGTGCTCTGCTTCAGTAGTTTAGGGGGTTCAGGGTGCCTTGACTCCATTTGTCTTTATCCTGTAGATGTTTCTTCCTTATGTATGGAACATAGTTTTTAGGCAACAAGGAGGAAAATGATACAACACAGACAAGAAACAGGAAACGTTTTTTTTTTCTTCCTAGACTAAAATATTCAAGGAGATTAGCTCAATGTGTATATTCACTTTTCTGAACACCATCCTGACATTTGTCCACTTACAAAAAAAAAAAAAAAACCTCTTTCCTTGCCATCACTCAGCAGACTGACTGAGGAAATACAGGATAATGTATATTTAATGAGTGAAGTTTGTTGACGCTGCAGTATGTCTTTGTGGTAAAGGACTATTCATGCATTCCACATCTTTTCTGATTCTGTGTTCCTGAATCTTTGGTGCTGATGAACCAACTATAGTTTTATAGTTTAGAACATAGTTTATTGCATCATTACCCAGCCAACCTTCTATCCGGCATTAGACGGTTGGCTGGGTAGTGATGCAATAAGCTATGTTCAGTATTTGCATAGTTTGGCTTTGGACTCATTGAGTTGGAGTTTCTCAAGATTCTCAGGGGACAACATAGCTTTGTTTTATTTATTTATTCATTTTTTAATAGTTTTTCATTTTTTATTAGTTCTCTTTGCAATCACTGTGTGGTTTGCTTTAGACAATACAAATATTTGGGGTTAGAAAAATGTCATAGGTCTGTATGAATACAACATTTTATAACCCTGCATGGCAAAGCCTTTGAATGTGAGAAGGTGACATTTAGTACTATTTGGTTCAGAAATGCTGAGATAGCAAAATCTGCAAAAATGTGACATATGCTAACATTTCATTCTGCCAAGTGGGCTGAAAATGATCACGTTCTTAAGTCTGCCTGGGTTACACAATTTGCTTGCATGTACGTAGAATCGCTGACCTCACTTAGATTATACACCGCAGATAAATGCAACATGGTAGGCCTTTTTAGAAAATATTCGTCACCATAAAGAAGAATGTCCTCAATTAGAAAGTAGCAACCACTTTATGTGATGCACTAACACCCAATTTAAAAAAATGAATGAATGAGGTGTCCACAAGTACAAACTACACTAAAGTCTTCCTCAAACCAGACATTTGGGCAACAAAGCAGGGTGGGACTGTGAATTTGCTCCAGTTAGTAATTAGTAACCTTATCTAAGCAGAACTATTATAACAAATGAAACAACTAGCTTGCAGCTGTGGTCAGGGGGTGACTGTGCTGTTAGGTTTCCCTGCAGTTTACATGTAAACGTGTCTTTGGTTGAGATGTTGAAGCCAGTTTTCACTGGATGGTTTTCTCACTTGCAAGTTTGTTTTGATCCAAGTATTTTCAAAATGAATAAATGCTTGGTTCTTAGTTCTATTACAAACAGAATCCATGCCTAATTGGAATTAGGCAGTAAATAAATGCTTGTACAAACATTTTACTAAGTTAATTAGGTACAACATTTGGCATGAAGAGGATCTTCAATTTAAGCATTAATTTCAGTGTTCATCCTCTGTAGTAAGCATTGTTATACTGAATGTAGAACAGTGTAGTGCCTGCTAATATATATATATATATATATATTTAAACACATACTTAATGGGTACATCTGCTAAATCTTAAAGCAATTCAATGCTTAAACGCTTACTAAAACATATAAATATATAATGGGCTATGGGACTTTGAAGAGAACCAGAGTACCCAGAGAGAACCCATGCAAACACTGGGAGAATATGCCAACTCCACATAGAAAGGCCACTGTTTGAAATCTTCCACCTTAAATTGGGGTTAGGTGTTACCCTGGCAACCTGTCCAGGGTGCACCCTGCCTCACCTGATAGCAGTTGTGATTGGCGCCAGTTTTTAATATGTGACTACTGAGGGAGAAGTTACATCACAGTCAAACATAATTTCTTTTTCTTTTTTCTTTTCTTTTCTTTTCTTTTTTCTTTTTGTTGTTGGGCCCAGTGGGAGTGGGGGAGAGTTATTCACAGCCACATTTATGATGCATCACACACTGTGATTTGCCGCAACAGAATTCCATCATGGATATCTTGTGCCCAAGCACTGGATTGTAATGATTTCCATTTCACTTGCTCCAAGTGAAATATGCTTGCAGTGTGTCCCTGTGTGTGTGTGTGTGTGTGTGTGTGTGTGTGTGTGTGTGTGTGTGTGTGTGTGTGTGTGTGTGTGTGTGTGTGTGTGTGTGTGTGTGTGCAATATTATCTATGAATGTGTGTATGCACTCTGGACTGGACGTATGCACATACATCACATACTGTAGACAGCTGCTGAGGAAGATCCATTGCAGATGATGTCCAACCTCTTGTGGACCTCAGATGTTTGAAGTTGCCAGAAAAAGGAGAATTCCACATAGTACAGACCATAATTTAACAGCAGCAGACTGCAGCACGTTGACAACGTATAAGGGGCACAAATGTGCAAGTCAATAGGAAACAGAAACAACATGCTTGACAGTTGTGTAAGTGAAGACTTCAGCAGATCTTTTCAGATTTAGAAGATGAGGGCAAAGGAAGGTCAGAGTCCTACAGTAAACTAATGACCATGTTTCCTGGGGATGGAGATCATCTTGATTCAAGCATGGGGTCTCAATGTCAACACAGTAGGGCTCACAGAGTCTGAACTTAGCATGAACCTGGCTAAAATAGCACAAAACTCCAAATAAAACTTTGTGCTCTGATGTTAACAACCATTCATGTCACATGTTCTACAGCATCTAGACGGTTCAATATTCTGTTTGCATTTGCATGTTTTCTTTTTCTTTGTTGGTATTTTTATTTCAAGTTTTTAAAGAAATTTCTGGATGTTAGAAAGTCTAATGTGTGAATTAAGGGTGTGTCATTTTTGATTACCTCACTATTTGATTAGATTACAATTCAGGGTGCTACGATTCGATTATTAAACACAACTAATGGCTCCCTGTCTAGATCTTTTTCCCCTCCTTTGCTGCCCTATGAAATACACAATTTCACCAGTGTTGCCCCTAAATGTAAAGGAGCATAACTTTACCAAGTGGCAGGAAGCCATGATGTACTACTGGTTTCCATTTATATGCTTTAAACTTCTACTAGCTGCTTACAGGTGTCCCAGGGCTGAATCAAAAGCTGTAGCAATAGTTTGCTATGATAATTATGTAGCTACATGTTGGGCTTCGATGACTCTTGTTTACCCAATCCTGAAACATAAAAAAACCCCAAAATTTAGTGCTGCTAAACTAGAGAGTGAAGACTTAACTAAAGAAGTGGATTAACATGAAGTCAGTTATATAACTCAAAATGCAGACAGATTTCAACAGAAAAGACAAAAATATGAGGAGGTAGATAAAATACAACCTTGCATCTACAACTGCAAAGCATACACTCTCAAATGGTAAGGAAAGTGTACATCTTTCTTTTTAATAGGCTGTTACTTATATTCTTTAACAACACAAACTGTTTCTTTACATGCCACAAACTTTTATACAAGGTCACATTTATATAGAATGAGCAGAGGTGAACTGTGCAGCAATTATGTTGATATAAGGAAAGTTCAAAACTTTGGTCCACTGCATGGTTTCCTTCCAGCCTCTCCCATGTGTTGTCCTTGCAGAGACTTCTTCTCTGTCTGTCACAGCAAGCACTCAGCCCGTCTCCAGACACAAGTCAGACAGGACAAAGATTTTTTTTTATGGATAAAAATCTAAAGCAGATTGTGTGTGTGTGTTTCCCTGAGGTGTTTGATGCGTAACCAGCATCCACATGGGTGGAGTGCTTTTTCACTTATCAGTGATGCTTTCTGTGGCTAAAGAAAAGAAAGCGATGTCACAGATCAGCAGCAAAGCATCACACAACAATACAATGGTTGGCAGAGATCAGACTATTTATGTATGACTGTATGCGTGTGAATCTTTGTATTGGCTGCATTTGCAGAACTGGTATTTGATACCACTGATAGTTAAAAAAACAAAAAGTAGTAGTAGTCTTATCAGTTGGACAATGTGGAAAGCATTAACTTTGCAGTGTAGGATATCATGAAAAGGCATATTAGGTAACCAAAATCAGCCAAAATCAGTTTACTTTCTCCAAAACTATTTTTTAATGAGACATAAAATATGAGAGAATGACTGTCAAAGTCATCATAAGCTCCATTAAGCTTGTAAAACGAAAACTGGATGCACATTTTAGTTCTTAGAGCCAAGATATTGTTCCTCACTGTTGCAAGCTATGACATCCCCGGCTGAAGATCATACTCATTAACATTACACCTGAACACATATAGTACACCCTGGCTGCACACCTTTTATGATCTGTATTTATGACCTGCAGACACAGAATCACACGTCTGAATACCACTCCTGACTGTAGACCTCATAACATTAAACACAAAGTACATCTATGCTCTTTAATGGTAAAGGGGTGGCAACATTTTACACCTGGAAGAGTCCACTTTGCTTATTTTGCCTGCATCTACAGAGTGCCCCCCTATAACTCTGTCACTCACTATATCTTGGCCTTCAGTGTTATGCCTCTGAGTTTTACAGCATGAGGCCTCCTGCAAATCTCTTTAAGCTATCTGTGACAGGAAATATTTAGACAACAAGATCAACGCTGTTAAAATCACAAGACACGAGGGACCAGACAGAATGTGGACAGAAAGAGAGACTGTGGCGCAACTGTATGACCAATTATGAAATCGTAGGAGTGTTTTCCTCTATATTGGCCAGTTGAGTCTGTTTTGTTTTCAAACAGAGCTTAGACATAGACATTATCAGAAATTTATTCAGTCCCAAAACCATTTGTTTCCTGTTATTTGCAGTCAGAGAGACCGCACACAAACAGATTTTCAATCTTAAAAGTTAATTTAGCTCTACATTCTTTTAGAAGAGCGTCATGAAAATGGAAAGACTCTACATTTTGTAGAGTGCAAGCAATAATACCTGTTTGCTTGGTAAATCCCATTTCCAGACTCCATATTCCAGTTTGTAAGGCAGGCTTCCCATAATTGAAGCTTAAGCTGAAAATGATCACTGTTGGCCTCAGTCATTTCAGAATTTGGAAAGCTTCTCCAGACCTTTGGATGGGATGCTTTTTTTTTTTTTTTTTTTTTTTTTTTACATCAAAGGTCAATTCTTCAAGTACTCTGGAATTTTCTGTATTTATTCAGCTGTGAGAGAAATAGGCTTCAGTCACCGGTGAGTCAAAGTTCAGGTAGTGTGTGCATGTGTGTATGGAATGAGGACGGGGATTGATAAGATGTCATTGGTACCTTTATGCTGCTTATCAATTCAGGTTATCAGCATCAACACAACTGCTCACTATTTGGTTTCCCAGACTAAACATTTAAAATAATGTTTTTTAGCTAAGCAGAGTTTGAGGGTTGTAATATGTAGACATGTACCCACCTCAATCACACTGGTACATCCTACCAAGGTTTTGCATTTTGCAATGGACACGTCCACTCTACAAGGCATGTCTTAGGCTCTTTCAGTTTATAAAGAATGGGATGGCTGAGGGGAAAACAATAAAATGTCCATTTGGAGTAAGAGCGAAACCAGAGTAATGTTTCATTTTTTAAAGTATATGTATATAAAGAAGGTTTTGGATTACTGCAAATATACTTACATACTGTAAGAGATGTAAAGAGAATGTAAGATAAGCATGAGTCATTAATCAAAACATACTGTAACATAAAAGGGAACATAAAAAGGAATTTTCTATAGAGTACCATTTTAATGTTAAGAACAAAGCCTGTGGTTAGTATATTGCTGCATTATATTAACTGTTATTACTGCTTAAAGATACACTGCAGAATGGTGCATGTTCAAAACGACCGGTGTGTTTATAGTTGCTAGAGCAGGGGTAGCCAACGTCGGTCCTCGAGGGCACCAATCTGGCAGGTTTTCCAGATTTCCGTGCTCCAACACACCTGACTTAAACTAACAAGTCATTGTGGAGATCCTTATAGGCTGTTGGATCCATTTAATTTGAGTCAGGTGTGCTGGAGCAGGGAAATCTGGAAAACCTGCCGGATTGGTGCCCTCGAGGACCGACGTTGGCTACCCCTGTGCTAGAGTATGGCGCAGTGCGTAAAGTGAAACTCGGCTGCAATGTCACATGACATTCCATTTTAAAAAAATTGTATAGTGCGGTTTCTCAGCCTCTGGGTTTCACTTAGTAGAAATTCACATAATAGAAGTAACTTTGCCATCAATTGAGTCTAGAACAGTTTTAAGGTTGTAAAGTTACCCTCATATTTCTGTTTAGTCTAAAAGTAGAATATGAAATAAAGTGAAACAGTTCATACTACTTTCACTCATCCAGTAAACTTCATGAGTGATTTATAGTATAATGTTGCGTCATTTGATAAAATGCAGTCAATGAGGTGCTGCCAGATGACCAAACACAGAAGCTTAAATCTGATTCATTATCCTCCATCTCAACTGTGACTCAATTATTTCCATCAGCATTTGCGTCTGCCATTTCAACTGGCATTATCATCAAGCCATTCGTCAGTGGAATAACATACTTGGAACATTTGTTTTTTCAACTCCCTCCATTCATCAGTCTTGTGGTCACTGCTACTGCGTGAGCCCTCAAGTCACATGATATCAGCTAAGGGGTGCATAGTCTTTGGATTTACTATGTTAGGAGCAATTAGAGCAGTTGATGGTACAAATGCAGACAACCCAGACAGTGTTTTGTTCCTAATCAGTCTGCAGGAACTCACGCTTTCTGCGGTTTAGACCCAAAATAATCCAATGTCAGTCAGATACGTCTGTGCAAACACACACATACTACTGTCACAATACATCTACACATTCTGGGTACCTCTCTTCTTTTTGTCTGCTCTATGGCATTTCTGCGTATACAAACCCACTTGCACATATACATTCAGGATCAGTGGAGTAAGCCTACTTCCACCTGTTTCTGATTACTGTAATTGGCCAGTGAGTTGAGGAAATGTGTGACAGCTGAATCCAGGGTAGCAAAACTGACCCTGGTGAAAAATGAGTGGAAAACTCGAAGAGTGCCTCAATAAGAGAGGTCATAGCATTTGAAGTCATGGTTTCCTGCCTCTGTGAGTACGAGACTGCTCTAGTTTAGTCTGTTTCTTAATAGGAATTGCTCATTTGCTTACTTTAAAAAAAACAAAAAAAACACACACACACACACACATATGCACACACACAAAGATTTAACCGTGCCCCAGAGCCAGACCTTCTCACAGAGCCATGCCAAAGAATGTGAGACTGGATAAAAGGAGCACAAAGGCGATGAGTCAAGAAGATATCCTGAGGCAGACTGAATCAATCAATCACTCTCTAGGAGCTGGTTTTGTTGAAGCTTTTTGAAAACAGCTTCATTTTGTTGTAGTAAGCAGCATTTGGGTTTGAGAAGGAGGTATAGTGGCCTCTCGCTCAAAAAAAAGGAAAAGATCAGGAAATATATTGTGTAAGCCACAGATGTGGCGATGAAATAAAAACTATCAGAGGAAGCCAGAAATGTTGGTTTCCTAACCATCAGCCAGGATTGAGGTACAATGATTCACAGTCCTGCATGTATCGTACAACCTGGATATTTGAGGTAGAAATCACAAACCATTATGTTGCCACAAATAACTGAAAAAAAAATCTGTCACAGTTTATTGACCCTCTGTTAAGGATTTTCTACATACAATCAATACATCACCACAAGTAGATTAAATACAGTGCAAAAGTGTCAGCACATGCTTGTGCAAAAATGGCAGATGAAAAAATAATCAGGTGAACTCTCAACAACTGCATTATATCTAAGTTAAAAAAAAAACATTTTCCATTATTATCAATCAAAAACAAACATTTTAGGAAAATTATATTGGAAAGACAGGACATTAAATAGAAATTCAGTTCTTCAGATGTAAATATACCTGCAATCATTGACACACAAGTTTAAAATGAAACAAGAAAAAGGGATGATCTCTGCTGGAAAGGTCTTTGGTTCCAAACTGGAAGATTAAAGCAGATGAAAAGAAATCTGAAAAGACGTTGCTTGACCCAGATGGGTCTCAGGGTGCTGAATAAGACAGGAACCAGGGCAGGACCACCACACTGACTGCATAGTCTGAAGCAGGAAGCATGGAGGTGGGAGCATGATGATATGTAGCTGCAAGAATCCAAAATACTCACTGACAAGATGTCAGAAAGTATATGGAAAAGTCATCCAAAGAGGAATATTCCAGCATGATATTGTTCCAAATCACACTGAAAATTAGCATAGTTTGTAACGAAGGAATAAAAATAGATATCACTATGAGTCAAATCTATGTCATAAGATTTTAATCCAGTTAAATACTTAAAAAAGAAAAATAAAAGAAAATAGAAGCAAGAAAACCCCATTCAGTACAAAGCAGCTGAAAAGACAAGTATTTGAGAAATGGCACAGCAACTGTTTTTTATGGGAATGAATGAGTCTGACATCAATAACTGGAAGGGAAGAGTGGTCTTAGTTTAGAGAAGTTATTGCATTTCAAAAGGAATATTATTTTTAAAAAATATGACAAAAACAGTTGCTGACAACCTGCTACTAATGACTAAACTTAAACTAAATGAAAAGTTATATTTAAAAACTAGAATTTTGATGAAGTCTTTATCTATTTTGTCTTCCATTAAAAACAAAAAGAAAATGTAAAAAACAAACAGATGGGTGTAAATCCAAACTCTCCTCTTGTCTTGCAAATAAAAAACGCTACAAAGTTCTGCTGCAAATGTTTATGGTTGTAATCATAATTTTGATGAAAGCCACCCTGACTGGAATTATATTTCATATTTGGATATGTTTTAGTCCCATCAAGAGCAATGAAAGACAAATGTTTTAGATTTAAATGAACAAACTATAATCTTATGTATAGAAAAAGGACAAACGTAGGATTTGCTCAGTTTTAAAAAATGAAGAGAATTTGCAACTTGTAATTGTGTGTATTCAATACAATCATAATGACAAAAAGAATTGTGTGATATTTAGAATCTGTCACCTAACACAGTGGTTTCCAACATATTTTCCTATAGCTGGAACATATATGTCCTCATATGTACACCAAAAAGCCATGGACACCCTTCACACCGTGCTGAAACTATGCTTGGCTTCATGTCTAGCTTCTCACCACAAATGATATATGGCTGTCTGAGTAACTTTTGTTTTTTGATTTCCAAGGATATAAATTTTAAAATATTGTTACAAATTTTGATGACCCTCATTTATTCTCTTTGGGATCTGGTTTAAAAAAAATTGCTCCCAAAACGTTGGTTCCAGGTGACCAAAATGTCCAAATAATAAAAACCTTAAGGAGATATATCTCAATTTGTCTCTCTGTAGACATGACCTTGATTTTGAGAATGACACAGGCTTTGTAAAGTCACGGTCTCATTCACCCCCTGTGCTTTTTGGGGACCCCAGGTTGGGAACCACTGACCTAACAGACAGGAGTTAATAGAAAAGCTTAGCAACACCAGCACTCTTCATTACTTTATCCTAAAATGGTTTGACTATTACATTGAAAGTTCCTATCTGTCCTAAACTCTGCAATCCCAAAGTTGCATGACAGAAAATGTTGGGTTCATTAGGATTCAACATCTGAAAATCATTATTATCCATGCTGAATTTTGTTTGGAACCATAATAATTTAAAGAATAATTCCACAGGATAAGTAACAACTTGATATACATGTGTAAAGGGCAACACGTGTCTCTAAACTCCTTCCAGGGATTGTTGAGCTATTTCAGATTATGTTAACAGGCCAATTAAAAGTTTTAACTTATTCCACATCATCTGGGGAACCAGATTAGAGTCCATCCAATGATTTTATATACTTGATATAGAGTTTACCATTTATTCAACTTTTTCCAATAATGAGCACATGTGAATAAAAAGGCCAAGCTCCAGAAGTCACCTAACACTCTTTAACAGAAGTTATCCGACTAACGGTGACAGGATGCAGGGGCGGGATGGATCAGTGGGTAGTGTAGAGTTGCTAGTTCGATCCCCGCCCAGAGAGCTCATATTGAGGTGTCCCTGAGCAAGACACTGAACCTCGAATTGCTCTTGATGGGTTGTGGTTGCATGTGTGAATTTGTGTGAGAATGGGTGAATGTGGTGAATATGTAAAGCACTTTGGATAAAAGCGCTATATAAATACAGACCATTTACCATGCAGCTTGTGTGGACTACAGTGTGTGTGTGTGTTTTTCATTAGCTTTGTGGCACCTCAAAGGTCTACAAATACTAAAGATGTAGACACACGCACACACACACAATTTGATGAACAGCTGGTGACACACCAAGAGACAGTGATTCATCCATGGGAATTTCACTCATCTGTGTACACGTGGGCAACAATCACCCAAACATAATTTTTGGTGGTGACGCATAAACCAGATGCCTTGAGTCCCATCTTTTCTGCCGGAGTGGATCACACCATCGTGATAAGATCAGGGATTGTCTCCTGACTTAGTAGACCATCAGTTCTGCTGTACTGCTGTAGAGTCCCCTTTGTCCAGGACAGATGTGTCTGTCTGGCCCAGCCAGCATGAGGTCACATGGGGGTTGTGTACATATACTCTCCCTCTGGGTGGGATGGAAGCTCAAAGGGATTTTCCATGACTCCCTCGATGAATGAAGCATACCCTGCCAAACAAAACGAGTCATCCTCATACTAATCGACACAGGGAGCCTTTTAGGTAGCATTGCAGGGGAGTAAAAAGTTTCCCCCTCTATTTATCTCTGTCGATGTTGTAACACCAGGACTCCTCCAGCAGTGGGCTTCCACAGGATGTACTTGGTCGTGATGGTGATTCTTTCCAGCTGATGTAATCTGCAGCAGAGCAATGGGGAGCAATTTTGCACCTCTGGTTCTAGATTAATGTGTTACTGAAAAAAAGCAAACTTTCAAAAAGCGCCTCCCAACCACATTATCTGACACGGAATAGCAAGAGTCATGCAGTCAATTATTTAGCATCATGTTATAGTATATCACATCAAAGCCTTTGCTGGGTTAACAAAGGTAGTACACTTGGATCATCTAACTTCCTTTTTGACAGGTATTTGATTAAAATCTATTTAATAGAATTCCTGTCATCTAATACAAAACAATCAAAATCAGCTGTCAGTGTTGTTTATTTGAACAAAACACTGTTTTCATCTTGCCTTATGTCACAGTGAGTCCAACAACAATAATGCATGTCTCTAATGACTCCCATCAGTAGATGAAACTCATAAATAATCATTTCTTTTGCTTTGTTTACTCCACATGCAACTCCTTGATGACAGGCGTGCAGCCAAAATGATTCCTCTCACAGCCACACTGATGAGAGGGAGCATTAATAAATGTCATCAGACTTATTGGACCTGATTTAAGAGTGTGGACATCAGTAGGCACAATATCCAGAAACATCTGATGAAATATAGAAGAGCATTTTCTTGGAAGACATTACATTTGTTCTTTCAGAATCTCATGTTGTTCTACACAGTTCTTCTGAAAGATAAATGTCCCTGCAAAAGACATAAAACCCCACTCACATACATCTTTCTGCAAAGGAGGTCTCAATTTACTCTTAAATTCTTAATGTTTTCAATGCATAGAACCTAAGCTAGCTGTCAGTTAGGATCAGTTCATTAGAAAAAAAAAGAAAAAAAAAATGAAAAAAAAAAAAAAAAAAAAAAAAAAAAAAAAAAAAAAAAAAGGATCAGTTCATTAGAGTGGTTGTCAACCTTCTGACATAGTAAATGCATGACATCATGACCATTGTATGCCACTGACTGGCTGTCTGTTTTTGTAGCTTGACCCACAGGAAGGGTCCAGGTTAGCAAGGTTCAGTTGTTATGACCTTTATGTGTGTGTGTGTGTGAGTTTGTGTGTGTGTGTGTGTGTGTGTGTGCAGTTATACCACATGGATGTATATTCAGAAGTGCAGTGAAACATGCACAAGCTTGTATAACAAACCTTGCAAGAACCTAGCACAGAAGACTACTCATAGTGGACATTCTAAACCAGCCTCCAAACATCAATTATTTTCAATTTGCAGATTGTACTTAACCCTAATTCTGGCCCAACAAAAAGCATCATGCTCATTAGGATACAGGTTTGTTTCCCAATTGGATTTTTCACAGACAGGAAGAACATGTCTTAAAATATAAGCTCTTGTTTTGAAATCATTACCATTGCATCACTGTAATGAAATGGAAAAAAGAATATTCTTATTTTTCATAATTTTATAACTTTAAAATTAGCTTTTTTTTTTTATCTACAAGGTTCTCCGTGGGCTTACACAAAGGTCTGACAGTGGTACCAGGGCCACCATGAGACGGGACCCTGTGGAATTTGCATTTGGAAAGGCTGTGTTGTCAGTAAAAGGAAGTAAATTCTGACCCCTGGACACCTCCCTGGTGAGGTGTTCTGGGCACGTCCCACTGGGGAGAGACCCTGTGAAAGAACCAGATCATGCTGGAGAGACTACATCTATCAGCTGGCCTCAGAAAGCTTTGGGATCCCCCCGGAAGAGCTGTAAGAAGTGACTGGAGGAGAGGGAAGTCTGGGCTTCCCTGCTTAGGCTGCTGCCCCCACGACCCAACAGTGGATAAGCAGTAGAAAATGGATGGATAGATTCTTACCTGGTTTGGGACCACGGATGGAAATGAACATTCTCGACATGTTTACGTTACATGTTTTTATACTGATGTTCATTAACCTTCCCTGTCCCTAATAAAAAAACTAATTAAATAAAATCTCTCTCTTTTCTTTTGGAAAAATTTGAATTCTCAATAAGGCTGGTAATGACACACAAAAAAGATGCATGCAAAAACAAACAAAAGTATGTACACATACAGTCCATGCAATGATTTACCAGAGATAGATTATATGACAGCATGCAGTGATGGAAAAACAAAGGACCCCCTTTTTCACCTCAAACGCTTTATATATTAGGACATAAACATTTTAAACAGATCCTTTAACACCAGATTAACAGCAAATTATACTTTACAGTGTCATTTATTTAACCAAATCTAAGTCAAAATACTGAAGCAGTATGTATCAATGATTAAATGTTTTAGAGCCCCTTAAACAGACATAACTTTAGGTGTTCATTTTCTGTATAATTTCATCAGTTTTCCATCATTTAGTTCATTTTTTTCCAACACACTGATACTTTTTCAGGCACTCTGTTATAGATTTGTTGTCACGTTTGAGATCATTATCCTGTGTCCCATTTTCAACCAAGCTGTCAGACAGATGGCCTCACATCTGAATCCTGTCATTGGAAAAACAAGCCCAAATCATCATCCCTTGTTTGGGTTGTTTGTCCTGATAGTTGCGTTTGATGAAACATTATGGCAAAACATCTGTATTTTTTTATTGTTTTTATCTCATCTGTCCAAAAAGACATTATTCCAAAAGACTTGTGGTTTGCCAAGTTGTGACTTTGCAAACCTAAGCCTTGTGGCCTTGTTCTATTGTAAACACAAGATTTTCTTCTTGGAAATGCTTCCAAATGACCCATACATTTTGCCTTTTTTCTGATTCTACTGTCACAAACTTTAACATTTAACATACTGACTAAGGCTTGCAGAGTCTGAGATACAGCTCTTGGATTTTAGTAGTTTCTCTGAGCACTGCACAATCTAATCTAGAGATGAGCATCTGTGGATATCACCACTGAAAACTAGCAAGTGACTTGAATCTTTTCCACTTGCAAATAGTCTTATTCACAGTATGATGGTGGACCCCAATGTTTAGAAATTGAAAAACCTTAGAAAAGATACTTTTGTCACATGACTTTCTAGGATGTACGTTAGCTTTTTATATACTCTATGAAAAAAGTGGTGGGAACTCCCTCTGAGGAAGCTCCTTAACATATATGGTTATATTTATTAGTTACAAAGGAGTTATTAAATGTAAACACAAGTGTGTAGTTGTAGGAAAAAATGTATGTGATCCCATCTGGTTTTCTGTGCTGGAACTTTAAAATTATTGCTATTATGATACCAAGCTTGCCATCTAGTGTTTGTGGATTTAGAACTGCAGCTATGGAGCTTTTTATGGGATATGCATGGGGCAGCCTTAGGGTAGCAATTAAGGTGTAGCAAATTCTGGGGGAAGTTCTTGTTAAGCTACTGTTCTGCAGTAATAGCTGGAGACACATGCTAATATAAAGGGGTGCCATTAAACAACAGAAACATAAGTAAACGATATGAGTACCAAGAAAGCACAAGGCAATGTAGAAATATTAGGTTTCTTGCATTTTCACAAAGCATAAACTACAATTAAAAAAGTACCGAAGGACCCTAAAGTGGGTAGTAAAGCAGAGAAACGTCTTTGAGCCTAAGTGTTAAACTCCAGTTGTTAATGACTCCAAAAGAAGTTGAAAATCTACATGTTTATGTGAATAATGTATTTATTTTTTGTGTAACACTTATAGCTCTCCTTCAAGTGTCTGCTTTTGCTTATGAACAAAATGTTTTATTGCCCCTTGAAGGAAACTACTTCACCATGGACCCTGTAAAATAACCAGTGCATAAAAACCAGACATGCATTTCCAGTAAAACCCAAAAGATCAAGAATGTGTTTTACAAAACTTGTGTGGCTTCTGTCCAAAGAGGCTAAAGTTAATTTTCAGCTGGAGAGCAAATGTCCTGCCCACAATCACCAACCTGACAGAGACATTTAACTTCAATAGGACAGAAAAAAAAAGATGTGCTGTATGTTTTACTTTAAAGAGAGAAGCTTAAAATGTCCAGCAAATCAAAGACAAGGCATGAAAAGATTTCCTAAAATGAAAAGCCTAAGATCTAAGCTCAGGGACATGTTGTGGACCATTTCCATTTGTTTGTTATGCATTCTTCTGTAGGTCAGTACATTCCTCCATCATACAGTAATGTGCTGAAGCAGAGGAGTAAACTGGGTTTTATCTCACTCCAAAACATCTGACAAAAAGTATCTCTCCCCCTTCTGTCATCTCTTATACACAGTAACTAAGATGGGTGTGGTTCAATCAAGAAGGGCTGTTATATATCAGGAGTAAAACAGCTGAACTCATAACACATTGGAAGAAAAAGCAGGTTGACAGAATCATCTTTTTATCTCTTCAAAAAGCTTGACGTGTCTGGTGCCAAAGGAGAGACAACAGGACACATTTGCTCTCCTGCCAGCTATTCATATGTTCTTTATTAAAAGTTTTAAAACAATCAATACATGGAAACATAAGGAGACTTAAATAAGGAAAAGGAATTATTGATGTATTTGCTTTATATTGTGTTATATTTAGAACATGCTGTAGTAAGTAAACTCTAAAGTAATACAAAATGAAGTGATATAAAATTTCTATGGAGAGTCATTTTTGATTAACTTTATTTCAATAACAGTAGAAAACAAACTTTAAACAATAGAGGGTATGTGAACTCAACAGAAGAGCAGCAGTCAACAATTCCCTAAATATTACAATCATTTGTTAAGATGTTTTGCACAAAATAAACATGCATCCAGTGTGAATCATAAGTTTTCATCTAATCAGAATAAAACAAAAAAAGCAGTGACTCCAAGACACAGGCAACTTAAGCTGAATGTAGCTCCACTAACTGAGCGAGATGGCAGGAAGGAGTTGGTTGTGATGGTGATTCCCGGCCTACAGATATCACAGTTTTCACCACAGAAGAAGCAGGAATCAATGTTCTGAAGAATGTCTGAGTTGTATGTGCTTCTTGCTCTTCTTGCTAAAAATAATAAGACAGTTTGGTTGTTAATATGTCAAACCCTGTCAAACCCCAACGCAAAACGATTAAATAGCATCACAGCTAAACAGCATTCTGTATAAAAAAAACTTTTGAACCTGTACTCACTAGGTTCGTAGTAGTCATGAACCTGGACCATGGCGTCCTTTACATGAGCCACTTTGTAATTTCTGACAATAGGAAGTTGGATGCAAACCTCAGATTTGTTGATCTGCATATGATTCCAGAAAATGTGAGTTAATTCTTTTACATAACAATAAATTTTGAGCATGTTGTCCCATGAAAAGATATAATGAAATATTTGCAAAAATGCAAGGGGTGTACTCACTTCTGTGAGATACTGTATACACAGCTCAATCACACACTAAAAAACACTGACAAGTCACACTTATTGTCTTGTTTATATTGCACCTGTTGATGTTTAGTACATATCAAGTGAATGTGCTGTTGACAGTAAAAAGGGTAAAAGTAATGATCTGAGCATGTTTAACAAGGTGATGGACACACTGCTGGGTCAGAGCATCTGTAAAATTGCTTTTCTCAGTTTCCTGTGGTTGGTGCGAAACAAATGTGGCAAATGGATGGGCGATCATTGAACCGAAGATAGGGTCAGGGGTGAACGAAGTTCATTGATGGGAGTTCAGGGTGAATCTCACAGCTGCTATAGTTAGCATAGCTGCAGAGCAGTAAGAGAGCAGCAGCAAGATGTTCTATAGTAAGAAGACAAGCCGGTAAATTTAGATTTGTACCATTCTTGGTTGTGCTTTTCTGAACATTGTTGCAGACTATGAAATGCCCTTGCCAGATAAGTTATTAAAAAAGACAATTCCTGTGCTGTAGAAGGCATTCTACCTTGTTCTGGTATCTAAAAAAAATCTACAAGAACAGTCTGCATAAAGGATAAGAGCAGACTACTTCTTGAGGAAGCTAGAATCCTTCGATATGTGCACCAAAATGTTGCATTATGTTCCATAATTCTATTGTGGAAAGTGCAATCTGCTATGCTGCCAGGTGTTGGAGCAGCAGCATCGCAGACTTAAAGAAACCGAACAAACTGATCAAAAAGACTGGAAACAATTTAGTATCATCTGGAGCTGATTGTCAAGAGAAAAATGCTGCTGAACATAATGGACAATTTTCTTCAAGCCTATACACAACATAGTGAGAGAACACCAGAGTGTGTTTAGTGAGAGGCTTCATCATGTCAGCTACAAAACAGAGAGGTACAGTAGCCATCATCCTCTAGAACAAGGAGAATTAAGAACCACAGTGAAGACTGTAAGATGTTGACTTGGCCTTTGTCAGATTAAGCATCTCTGTGTTATGTTAAAACAAGTCCAATCAGTGGAAACCCCCACTTTCTAAGTTACAGGACCTAAATGATCTGCTGCTAATATCTAGATGCTACAGGGGATCCCGTGGGATCCATGAATATACAAATACCATCAGTTTTGGCAACAAAATGGGGATCAGCTGTACACAGTATTTGGTAAGTAGTACCCTTTCATTGTGTGCATTTAAGTTAACTTAAACTTAACCTAGGTAAAATCTAGTTTGTTTGTTTTTTGCTCTGCTGACTACATAAAAATGAACCACTGTGGCATCGCCCACAAGTTTGTGCACTACCACTTTGAAGTCTTGGACTTAAAATTTTTCCATTGTCATTTTTGGTTTTTAGCCTGAAGTCATGAGTGAGAATGATGTTGTCCTACAGGGTAGTGACTTGCCAATCACAAAGCAGCTCTGCCCTAAAATGTTCCTATCTTAACATCTGTTTTTTTTCTCTTTATAAAACTATATTGTACAAATTTTTATAGCATGGTATATCGAAGAACACTTGAGAATAAGGATTTACGTTTAAAAAAATATTAAGAAAACATTTACTAATGTAATAAATAAAGTAAAACTTTAAAAGTAAAAGACTTCAAAAATCAAGCTTCTTTTTGCAAACGGAAGAGGCGCCACCTGCTGGAAATTGGAAAGAATGCAGGTTTAAAGAACCTCATATTTCAAGCATCAGGCTATTTTTGAAAAATCACTCTTTAATATTTAGTCTATTTAAACTTCCATTAGATTATTTATATATTTAAGAGCAAATTATTTGGAACCAGAGGGGAAAAATACATAAAAGAAAGAAAAAACACTTACTGAATCCAGGTACAAGATGATTTTTTCTGGTGCTTTTTTCATCATCATGATGAGACCTGCTGGGAGAGCAGCTTCGGGGAAGAGAGAGAAACCACTCAACATGCCCACCTCCATTATAGCCATACCTGTTTGAGATATTGCCTGATTGTCCTTTAGTCTACAGAAGACAACCGCAAAATATCACGACCACAGATTTGCAAGCCAACAGACAAAATGTGATTATTTTCAAGTTTTATTTGAAATTGACATTTTCAATGCAACAATCTTTGTTGTGGTTCTTACCTCGTACATATGGATAACATCATGTGATTGCTATTACTGTCATCTGTCAGATTAGCTTTTAATGAGAACGCTTCTTTGTCTGCAGCTTCACTCTCCACATTGTAGAAAACATTCATCTGCAGACATTCATGGAAATTGGCCAACATTTTAATTCATTTAAAACTTTTAATTATTAGATAAAGTGATAAAGATCAGAAATCTAAAGTTTTGCATGTATGGTCACATTTCTACATGCATGCAAATGTATTAAGATGTACATGGAATTTAAAAAGGAGGGCTTGAGCTCTTAATGTAGATGGTGAAACGATTAATCTTTTATCACAGTCATCCTCTGAATGATATTATCTAGGCACAAAAAAACCCCAAAACAGACAGCTTAAGTTTGATTTCCAGATGGTAACTGCAATAAGTCCATTACCACGCTACATTAGCATTTGCTGTTTTGATTTAGCATTTATATAGTGAGACATTGTGCTGGGAGAAACTACCATGCACAAGCGCTACCATCAATTTATTCATGTCATGCTCCAGTGGTCAAACAGTCTACCAACCATATGTTGACCTGAACATGGTAAAAGTTTGGAAACGTAACAGCCGTTTAAGGAATAATTGGCAAATATGAAAGGTGTGTTTATGTTGAAATTCATTCACACAACGTAATTAAATCAAACTAATAAAAAAAAGCTTGATATACTTTTAAACTCTACCTGAAATAAGGCAAATCCTCTTCCTTCCAAGTATATGTTTAGAAGTAAATCTTCATCAGCAATAATCTAAAAAAATGAAGAAAAGTTGAAGATTAAAATCAGGAGAATATTAATTGAAGTAGAAATTAAAAAAAAAAAAACAAGTTATAAGAGTTACATTCAACCCAAACATTCCTCTGCTACCTCTTGGCTCTGACGCAGCCGATAGTTGGTGGAGTTGATTTGAAACACAAATGAAGATGTAGGTGAGGATATATTAAATCTGAGGTCGATGGCGTTGGCACCACTGAATGCAGAATAATAAGCCAGAGCCTGAAGGGCAACGACCGTGTCCTGCATTTGGCCAAACACAAAACACATGTGCATTACATCACCATTCATATTTACAATCTTGTGCAGAGCTGGGGGGAATTTTGTCAATTTAAAACCTGCAGCTGAGAAATATAACTTACTAATTTACAATCAAAATAAATCACACACTTCAGTTTTTAAACCGGACTTATTTTATTTCCTCTTTTGTAGCTAAACATCAACTTTTCAAACTTAAAAAAAAAGAAAAAAACCAACAAAAATTCTCACCTGAGTCGTCCCGAAGCCCCCTAAATGGTTTCTCTGTGTACTTAACCACTTCATTAGTGTAATGCCTTCAATAAAGTTGCCACGCATAAATAGAGCCATCAGCACATAAGAAGCCATCTCTATCTGTGCTGAGCGCGGCTGCCAGTCATGTGACCTCAGGCCAGCAGAGGATGCCCACATCATGATGCCATCTTTATGAAAAGAAAAGAGTTATATAAAATCTGTGCAATCAGTCAGTTTGCATATTCTTGGTTCATCCACTTGAAAAAGAAAAGATTTAACAGGAACATTTGTCTACAAGTTTGAAATATCATAAAAAATAGGAAGTTACTGATAGTAAGAAGTCCCACGGTCGCAGTTTTAGGGAATATTACACATGATGCATATGCCTAATGCATTTTTTAACTCAAAGAAAATCCTTTTTAATCACCTCTGTAGTCAGCTCTCCGGATGAGCTCAGTAATGACTCTCTCAGCAGCAGGACGGTTTCCCAGAGCGAGAGTATAAGCCACCAGACACAGGCTGTAGTTACTGACCACACTGCTGGACACTTTGCTCTCCAGGTACCTCAGAGCCAGAGACACATTGTCTGCATACATGCCCTTCACATAGAGAAACCAGACTCAAGCTCATTGTGTAGCTCAATGTGTTCTAAAGTTTTTCACTTGGCAAAACTCCAAGAGATTTAAGTCATTACAGATATGCTGCGAACTCACTGCATAGGTCTCGTTCTCTAGAAATGCTAGTAGCACGTAAGCCGTGAGAGCCACTGGGCCATCATCCAGCTCCCCCTGCATCTCTGTATGGATGAGCTTGCCAACTTCAGTGAACTCCCCCTGGGGCCCCTGGTGTTTCAGGAGCCAAGTCATGGCCCTGGTCAACACCCCCTGGTTTACCTGTATGTAGGGCTGAGCCTGGATGAAGCAGCGCAGCACAAAGGAAGTCAGCCTGGCACCACAAGAGACATTTTGGGTCAGAAATGTATTAAACTTATACTGAACATTTAAAAATGTGCCTGAAATGTGCCACATTTGTGACCTACCATGTGCTACCAGAGGTATCTTTTGCTCCAAAAGCACTGAAGGAACCATCATTCCGTTGGTAGGACAGTTGTTTCTGGTATCCTACAGCATTAAGATCATTTAAAATTAGTAAATGAGCTACGTAGCAATGCAGAATTATTGTAAAAAAAATGAGATGGAATGAAAGAACCTTAAATCTAATCTTAGGGAGTATCAACTATGCATATATAATAGTCGATGACTGAAGGCAGCATACCTTTCTTGATGTATTCCAAAGCTTTGCTACTAATCTCGCTGTCATCCTGGGTTGACTTGACTAAATACTGGAGAACATACACACTTGCAGCAAAGTGGAACATATTCTGTTCCCCACATCCAGTAGGGAGTTGAATCAATGACTCCAAGTTGTTAATAGACAAAGCCAAGATATCACCTGTGTAAAATAAAAAATGGCTGAAGGGGAAAAGATTTGATTGAAACATGTTCCTTATCAGGAGAGGTCATCAGACAGGACAGCCCTAAGAAGAAACAATTACATCCAACGTAACACTGCATATATATTCAGTGTTTGATATCACACTAAGCAGAAACACAAATTTGGCTCTAACTGAGGAAACTTTTTTCGCCATTCTGTATATACGTAAGTTTACTATCAACACTAATAAGGAAAATGTGAGTGCATTTAAGAAATGCCAAACTGACTAAATGTTAAGAAATAAACTTCTCTCAGATGGGATGACTCCACAACAAGGGGTACATCTGGTAGACGTACCACCCAATGCCATATAGGCCTTCTGGCTGCCTGGTACCACATGAGGTGGAAAGGAGAAGGAGACAGACGTGGAGCTGCTGTCCATCTCTGGTGTCAGCTCCAGAAACAGAGTCTGTGAGAAGGACTTTTCAACTCCTTCAGGCTACAGGAACAAGAAAGTAGTTCACTGTTATTCCAGGATTAACTAAATGTCAAGCAGCAGTCGATATCCCTTTTTTTTTCTCAAATGCACCATACCTTCACCATTACTTTCCGTACAAGGATGTCTGATGTCTCTGCAGATACGGCATCCACAGATATTTCCATCTCACCCAGAGCCAAAGGCCTTATAGGAAATAGGGCTGAGGCAGACACATGACTCCCTACTGTGAGTTTCTGGGCATTTATAACAGACACGTCCTTTCGCTCTGTCAAAACAAACTCGAAGGCTTCACTCTGTGCTAGCAACACAATGACCTGTGGAGAGAAATGGTCTCTTGGATTTATATCTAAAGAGGCAACCAATATGATTTACTTCTCCCAGTCTCATTTTATCTACCATAAATTCTGTTCCACATACCTCGATGCTCTGCTCTAGATGGTTAATGATGTTTACTTCCAGCACAATTTCCTCTCCTCGGATGAGGTGTGAAGGGACGGCGAGAGACAAGGAGAAATCTTTGGATACGGTCAACTGTAAATAAGACAACAGCAATATTACAAGGAAAATGTTTGGGAAGATAACTGGTCAGAGTGCTTGTTTTCAGAGACAATTTGAGAAACACCACCAGCCTACAGAGGCCTGCAGCAAAAGCTTTCTTACCATTCGCGGCACAGGAGTGAAGCTCAAGCCCAGATTTTTTGACATCACCAGTGCGAAAGCTCCCAAAAAAGATACACCATCAGGTACTGTTATTTTCTCACTGGTCCACACATTATCACTGAAAAAAAAAGGTTTTTGAACAAAATGTGTGCACTAAACCAATTATTTGAATTTACACTTTTCCCAAGACGTGCAACTTAAAGCTCTCACCTAACACTGGAGTCTAACCACAGTAGGGACTCAGAGTTTTCCACCCAGTGGCTCCAGTACTTCTCCACTATTAGATAATCCTGTAGATTTTCACCTAGATGGAAGAAGGAAATAAGATTGTATTCACATCCGACTAGAAAAAAAGTATTGACATGATAGGGTTAAGTCAAAATGCTAAATGACCACTAGAGGGATTTCTCCAGAGGAAGCAAGCTTTACCATTTTTAGATCCATCTGACTGCTTTTTCTGATACAATCCAGCATTGGTCAGCATCTTAAGGTTACATTCCTGCATGTTAAAAAGAATAAAAAATTTATTAATAACGTGTTTTTTAATGTGCAGAAGCAGAGGTCGATGCTTAAATAGTGCACCGGTGGTACAAATGCCTGTAAAATACAGGTCAGGTGATGCAACTTGTGAAATAGCCTGCGTTCTGTAGGTAGCGGCTTTAGTATTTAAATAATCCATTCTTCTACACACAATACAGGCCACCAGATATATGGAGATGGAAAAATGTGGTGAACCTTTGTTTTCACTCTTTACAGCCATCAGTGACCCTCAGGTCCTGAAATATAAACTCTATTGTTTTCATTCCAAGAAAAAGAAGTCACCTCCAAACAAAGAAAGCGGATATGTTACATCCTGAGCAGCCAGGTTCAGTGGCCACACTCAATACTCCTACAGCACCCAACAATGAAAAGAGTGCTGAGGGATTAAAATACTGGACAGATCTCTTTGTTTAAAAAAAACAAAAGAAAAATGAAACAATCCTGATAGTCTCTTTTTCATAAAGGTTCACAGACGTTCATATTTCACAGCTTAGGTTTTTCTTTTTTGTCTTGATATTAACAGTGTTTAGTCAATGCTTACGTGCCGCTTCAGGGTTCTGACCGAATGAGACTAAATCCCACTTTGAATGGTTAATCTAATCACAATATTTTGGATTGAAAACAAGAGCTGAAGGATAGACCTTTTTCTAATCCAAAGGGTTTTCATACCCGCTCTTTGAAGTCCGGATCATACTGCAGGGCGTCATTATGCATCCCAATTACCACAATTCCTACTTGGAACCCAGATTCATGGGCAGCCACAGTGAGTGATACCTGCTCATCCGGCTGGGCCTTCTCACTGCTCCAGTCAAGAGTGACCTGGTAAGAGTGGGCACACAATCAACTCCACAAACAGAACAAGATTACTATATGTGCCTGTTACTTAGAAATGTATAATAAAATACAGAGAACAAAACAGCAATATGTCTTACATTGTTGTGTTGATGGATAGATACGTGTGCTGTATCACTGATAACCTCTCCGTTAGATAAGAGGCAGTAAACATGGACACAGGCCTCGGGGGACCAGGACAGTGCTGGGGTCAGGGAGAAAGAGGAGGAGTTTTTTGTTCCAGCAGCCACCACCTGACCTTTAGAGCTTACCTAGAATTACAAACAAATGAGAGGAGAATTACTTTTTTTTTTCCATTTAATCACAATCCTGTCTGATCAAAATACACAGACTCTGACAGCACATGTACATGTCAAAAATTCAGTTTCATGTTTTCCATAATTATCTTTTAGATGTACTGAACGAAGCAAAAAATAATAATAATAACAGAAAAATAAGTTTTTGAAAAACAAAGTTTTTAATAAGATTCATTATAGTTTGAAAAATATTATATCTTGATAACAGGTGGAGTGAGAGAACCAGAGCTGTGCAAAGATGTGCAAAAAATTCAATTACATTTATTTGATAATGACTAAGATAATATCCTTAGGCGTAAGATCTCCTATCAATGTAATTATGACCTAGAACAAAACACGGTGCTTTTATCTCTATTTCAACAAGAAATCAGTATTAATTTTTTAAATGTCATGGCTGCTCTGCTTGACATGAAGCCACCTTTTCACAATACCTTGTGCAGCGATTGCAAAGCAAAAAAAAAAAAAAAAGAAAAGAAAGAAAGAACAAAAAAATTTAAGTTTTCATTTAAAACCAGATTTTCTGACATTTTGATATAATGCACTATTATCACCACAACCCCAAATCCTTACAAACTTTGACTGATAAGCTGTATCACTGTGTGGTGCAGCAGCTGCATCTCAACAGACAGGAAGGCTGTACAGTGGGTGGTGAAAACTGCCCAATATATCATATGTCAGTATTATGTATGAATTACTGCCCGGTTACTGACTGGTAAAACAGCCAAGATGTACTCTGCATCTTGGCCCCAATAATCCTTTATAATATAAAGTGTTTATTTTTTTTCATGAATTTTAACAAACTTACCACAAAGTGAAATTTTACTGGTTTAAAGGTGCTCTCCACATTAAGTTGAAGGGGGGATCCAATCTGAAAGTATTGTGTTTATGTTATTTATTTATACATAAGACATTAAAGACATAAAATGTGTTTAGGTCTACCTGTGCAGATAATGTGTTGGGTGGGGAAATCTGAATATAGGACCCACTAGGAGAGGAGTAGTTGGTGTGGACCCTCAGAGTCTCCTCACTGGACTGGAATCTGGCCTGAATATAATAGTAAGGTATTAAAAAAAAACATGAAAAATTTGAGAAAAACATTCAGCTCAGACTCCATAAAAGATACCCTCAACCTTTGTGTGTTCTTTTTGGATTAGAATACCCTTTCTTACATTTAAGATTAATGATATAAATGTCCTCAGGTCATTCTTCTTAACAGTAGATGTGAATAATCTTACTTTACTGAAACTACTCTTTTTACATGAATTGAAACTGCTGAATAGTGATTTCCCTGAGGACTTAATCCCAGCAACGGTGACTTAGAAAACTCACCTGGATAAAAACCATTTCTACTTGATTTTGTAACTTAAACTTTATGTGGATGTTCCCATCCTCAGGCACAGGAAGTGTGAGAGTTGTAGGTCCCATGTTCATCAAAGCGGCTCTCTGAGTGACTTTCACCACGACAGGGTGCGTTAGGTCCGACGAGCTGAGAGGCTTTCTGTCATATCTTGTTATCCTCAGCTATAAAATACAAGCAGAGAAGATAAATCTTAGGGAATAACAACTTCACATCTTCATAAAATCAATACATTAATAGAATAAATCACTCACTGTTGCAGAGAAGTGTAAGGATGGCTTTAGTGATGGTGGAAAATCAATGAACACGAGCTGGTATGTGTTTTGCATAAAGTGGACTTCAGCTCTTTTGTTCACTTTCAACCCTTAAGCAACCAAAAACAAAAATCAGTAGTTTGGCCTTGCAAGTGAAATATATTTCATAATTAAGCCAAAAATGTTAAAACAGATCATACCTGTGGAGCTGTCGTTAACACAGGCAGAAATGTGTACTACAATGGGACCAGTGGTGTTTATAGCTGAGGAAGAGTGTAGAGGCTGAAGCTGATCTGTACTGAAGAAAAACTGAGCTGACCCGTAGATCTGAAAGAGGTTAAATGGCTTGATAAAAAACTTAATTCTGAAGAAGGGTTCCTTCATACTGGTTATGTTTAACTAGAAATGAATAACAGAGACAATAAAATCTCACCTCTTTAGTTTGTGTTAGCTGGAAAGGAGATGCTACATCGTTTGCAGCAGCTTCCAAAGTGACATTAACGACTAATGATCCACGTACAGGTTGACCACTGGAGTAACTGGAGGGAAAACATACCATAGTGCCACTATGTACTTGGCTAAAAGGATTGCAAGTGTCATATTATTGATTCAATTTGAACTCACAGTGCTCTCACTGATCCCCAGATATCATTTCCAACCAGGACCCAGTAAGACGTCTTCACCAGCATTTCAAAAGGAGGGAGCTCTGCAACATCAAGCATCAAAATTAGGAGAAAAACATATTTACCACCTTTAATGTTTTTTTTAGAGATGGGTGCATGTTGCTTTGCTAATCATAAGCTACTATAACCAAAATGTGATCATAAACAAAAGTATTTAGCTGGAATCCTAAAAGAGGTTTTTAATCAGTGAAAATGAAAAAATCTCAGCAGGAGTTTGTAGATGACTGAAATAGAAATAATCTGTTCTGTAGGAATGATGCTGGAGGTGCTCAGTCTTAAACATTTTGTCCATCTTCAACATGTAGTTACAAGTAATGTAAGAGTTCAAAGTAATTTTGAAGTTGTTTATTTTTTCTTAATTATATCCTATGTATTTTTTGTTGTTTTGAACCTTCTTCATGTTATTTTGAGATTTTTCAAATCCTCCTTTTTTTAAATCCTCTTTGAAGCAAATGTAAGACTTTTTTCCATCTCTACAGTGGTCTTTGCTGAGGTTTTATTTAGTAGTGTTCTATATTTGCAGCAAAAGTTAAAATGGTGTGTTATGGAAAATAAGCAGGTTTGTCTCCATTAACTGGCTAAAAGTTAATAATAATAAAGAAAAAGGCTGCACTGTGTCATAAGCAGTAAATCATTACTGTAATTAAATACAAAATAGAAAAGTTTGAAGAAGATGCAAAGCCAGGTTTCTTGGCCAAATATGGCACAAGTGGGAAAATGAGAGAATTCACAAAAAAAAAAAAAAAAAAAAATCTCAGGATATGTTGTATTTATCCTTTCATATTTGCAAATACTGGCCATGCTAATTTTTTAGAAGCAAAGACTTGATGTGATCAATCATGTGAGTAACAATAATATGTTGGGAATAATTCTCCACCTCTTTTATAAAAGAAAAAATCATTAAACCACAACAGGTGAGAACAACAATATCATTGTCATATAAAGTCTTAAGCAATTAGAAATTCCTAAATTTAAGGCATTAAAAACATGGATGAAAACCTGGACATTGTTTTATTAAGTGCATTTTAACATTCTTTGTCATTCTGAGTTTCTTTATGCTGGTGTGACAAGAAATGTTTTTTCATACAGAGCCCGTTTTCTTTAAACCCCCACCCCTCAGCAGTCCCCCTTGTCATGACTGGAAACACTAAAGGAGAAATCAGGGTTATGCCAAACTATGTAGTTTAATATCACTTAGAGACCTTTACAATTCTCGGTACCATATTCACTGGAAATCAATTAAGACAACTCTGAACCCCTGACATCAACTCATAGAAGAAAAATCAGTGAAACATCTTTTAGGGACTGTGAATGATCCAAATCCATTCAAACATGGATTAAAACAATATTTTAGTAAACTGGTAGATATGTTACCATGATCCTCCACAGTGACTGTTTTCTCATCAGTCAAGCCCTATAATAGGAGGGTGAAAGAACAAAATAAGGGTAATTTTCTTATTCAGTTCAAACTGTGCACTAAACAAGGGCAAACATTTTACTGCTTTTAAACCTTACATTCACAGTTGTTGTGATCTTCCACTCTCCAAGAGGAGACATCGGCGATAAGCTGAATTCTTGATAGACAATCCCCAGATTCCCTGTGGACTCCCACATTTCAACAACACCCCCACTGGGATCCTAAATGACAGAGGAACACCAGTCAAGCCTCCGATTAAAATGTGCCTGATGAAATATCTATTGATGTCCTCTGGCTTTGCTCTGTCACACAAAAAGCAGAAACCTACCTGCACAGAAATCTCCACTCTGCCTCGATATGGATGGTTGTCCAGATGGACAGACACAACTCTTATTTTGACACCGTCCCCCGGTTTGTAGCGTGATCTGTCCGTTTGAATAAAGACGGTGACATTCCTGGTGCTGAAGGTGAGGATGGTAGTGTTGGTAAAAATAAGACTGTCCCCCTTGTAGCCCTTTACTGTCAAGTTTAAAAGGGAATTGTGCGATAAAGAGCCAGAAATCTAGAGGGATTATTAGAAACATATTCAATTTAATGTCAGACTCGCACAGAAATTAAAAATTATTCTCTTGATTACATTAATTTATTTGAATGTAGAGAAAAAGGAAGGTATACGTACAGGAGGAAGTGTAAGGACACTAGTTAAACCTTAAAAATTAAAAAAAGGAAAAGCTTTTAGCAACCCACAAAAGTCATCAACAAAACAAGTTTATTGTCAGCCTAACTGTGGCATCACCTCCTTGGATGGCCTCTGTGTGGGCGACTTTGGTGTTGCCATGTGTCACTTCAGCCGTCACTTTTCCAGGGAAGTCGGCAAAAACAGTGACAGCCAACGGAGTGGGTGCACCAGCATGCAGCACCTCTGGACCTGAGACCAGAAACAATGTGGCACTAGAACAGTGAGCAAAATAGCAGTATTCATTAGTTAAATGGGTCAGCTATGCTGCACCAGTTAAAAAAATGGCTTAAAAATGAGTTATTTCATTCACAACTTACTTGGAAGAACTCTGTGCTGCATGAGAAAGTGCAATGAACACGGCCAAGGTCCAGATCCTGTTCATGTTGTACTCGCCGTCACACATCCAACTTTGGTTTTAGACCCTAAACTGACAGTCGCTTCTTTATGTAATTAAATCACACCGGAAGTGCGAGTGACAAAGCTCCACCTGCTGTCCCCATGGCAACGCTCCAGAAAGAACACACATGCTTGTGCACTCATGAGGATGCATATTGTCCCACATAGACTCTTTACCATGGATAGATATAGAGATGTCCCTACTTTTGTCTCACAGGGACAAGTCTCACATGTCTATTCAGAGTCTGAGAATTCCCAGGCCTATTTATGTGCTATTGTATCTGTACCGAAGGAAACAAATGTCACAAGGAACACAACACCAAATGAGATATGTGACCCAAAATTATAAGTTTCTTAAAAAAAATATTTAATAAAAAAAAATACTACTTATCGACTGTTATTTACTGACTTTGTATTATTTAATCAAACATTTAACACATTTTGGAGCCCTCTTTTGATTACAGCATGAAAACAATAGCTGGGCTCGGTGACATGGAAAGCAGACTTGACATTTTAATTATCTTGTGACAACACAGGATGGGTGTGGGGGGTGTGGGGTTGTCTCAGTAGACAATTATAAGAATGATCGGGCACCAAAATGCATTTGTGCAAGACACAGCAAACCACAAATAATACTGGATGCTTTGCAACTAAATAAATAATAATAAAAAGGCTGTTTTACAATTATTGCACACTGAATGAATGTCCCAGAATTTAAAAATAAAAAGTAAAAAAAAAGAGAGACAGAGCAGTTTTAAGGAAATAATGACATTCCAGCTCCAGCATTGACCATGTTTTAACCACTAGGTAGTAATCAAAATTTTTTTTATTGAGCAGCATTATGATACAGGAAGAACGAGTGCATGTATTCCCTCTTCTTTACCAGCAGGTGGCAGTAACACCACAGCTAACATGAGATTTCAAACGAACTCCTCCCAACTACGTTTCGGCAAAGGGTTGAGACTACTTGGCTTAAAGCCTCTGAATGGACGTTCATGTCTATTATTTTCACTGCAGCAGCTGTTAAATATAAACTTCACATGATTACACAATACTCACAAAAACATTTCAACAGTTTATTGCTTTGGCATACTTTCTCACACTAGTTACATATCGACATATTTTACAGTCAGGCATTTATGTCCATAACTTGACATGCACAGCTTTGGCAACAAACTCGGCATTAAACATGCCCTAACAGTACCAGTTGTGCATCGGTGAGGATGCAGGTAAGAGGTCAGATGATGTTGCAACTGGATAAACAAACTTGTTTAGGCTTGCATTTGCATTTGCTTCATGGTAATTCTTGCAGCTCACATCCTGAAGCACCTAAACAGTGCTGGCCAACTTGTGATTACATAAAGGCACTTTTGGAACGACATCACCAGATGATCTATTCTCATCTTGGACTAGCCATAAGTCATTTCTCAGCAGACTGCAGCCTCGCCTTCACAGAGCCCTTTAAATACCGCCCTTTAAATACCGCAGTTCTGTGACATTTGTTTTATACACTGTTAAATCCCGACTCCTACAAAGTGCTGGCAAAAGTACATATTTACAGGGTGCTAAATGATCCAAGAAAATACAGACTCCTTTGAAGGCATCTCATAGAAAAGTGAAAGGCAATGGTTTTGACAGTTAAAACCATATGCAGGTGAAGAACTGCAGGCAGGTTTACATGTGACACAGTACTTTTTGCCAGTGAACTATCAGTGTGGAGACATTTACAGCAAATTAACATGGCTCTGCTAGACACTTTTTAATCACTTGCACTTGATTGATGAGCATTACTATTTTTAAAACTATGTAATTTCTTTTTTAAAAGCAATGGTGGTGTTGCTTTCTTACCTTTTCCTTCTTACTTGGGTTGAATCTATATTTGCACTTCCCAGAAGTATGTATCATTCTGTAGATACTCTTGGCATATACAGTGCACTAAACCCATTTTATTGCATGAGCCACCATCCCCTTAAGTTACATTAAAAATAAATGGAAATGGCCAGAATGTGCACAGCTGAACATCATCTGTGCTTCTGTACTTTGGTTATGCAGGCTTTTTGCCATTGTTTACTGTTATTTCTAAGAGATCCTGCACTTAATCAAGCCAGAAAGATGCAAACTGTAGCTTTAAATGTCATATATTTCCACCAAAAGATAGTATTCATGGAACTATTATTAAAAACATTGGATTTCCCTCTTTAAAGTCCTTTAGTGTCCACTCTGGACTCGTCTTTGCCTCCCGCAGTCACATCTCAAAGTGACGATACATGCTCTCCACGTAGCTCAGGACTCTCTGCCAGTCAGGACCGCCTGCCCTTAGCATCTCCTCTACAGTCTGTTGAGCAATGATTGCAGACAGATTTATAAGGTTAACACAAACAGAACCTACCATGTGTTTGCTACAAAGATGTGAATCTTACCAGAGACTGAGCAATCCCTACAGTCTCTCCTGTTCTAAATGCCAGACTGAGATTCTCCTTCTACAAAGAAAAGAACAAATCGATAAATCGAACAGTATAAGTTGCTCTGTCCCATTCATAACATAGCAAGTGTGTACAGTTCATACTTTATTCTCTGGAACAAGAGTGCTGTAAGGGATGTGAGAGGGAAGGTAGGTGTGGTAGACAGCACAAAAAGCAAGACCATCAGCCCAGCTGCTGCTGAAGTTGGTAATGTCGATATTCTGCATGAAGAGGAAAAAATATCATTACATATATTGCCAGTGTTTTTTTAAAGCCTGTGTAAACTGGAACATAGGTCACCTACATGAGTTTAGTGTAAGAAAATCATTCTGCAGACTGTAGACTAAATCAGGAGCAGCATCACCTTGTAGCCTTGGGTTCGGCTCTGACACCAGCGGAGCAGCGAGTTTCTCTTTGAGCCTCCATGGCGACGCAGCAGCAGGTTGAAACCATCCTGGGACCTGACATCAACATAAAAAACAAAGAAAAGAATAACAAGCTGAGATACAAAAAGCCTTATTACACAGTCAGTTCAGTTACAGAAAAAACAGTCAGCCCATGGGTTGCAGGAGATGCTGTCCTCAGTGCAGAGCTTTCACCAAAGTACACTAACACAAGTAACAAGATTTTAAAAGGATGTAAAAGGTCTGTACGTGCATGTTTATGTTTGTGTGTAGACTTACTTGGTGGGTGGCAATTCAGTAAGGGCTGAGTTGTACTTGTTTAATGACTCCTCACGTCTTGCTGCAAAAGAAAGCAACAGTGTTAGGAGGAGCAAAAATTGAATGTTTACTGGTTGATTAATCTGTAGACCATTTCTGTATCAATAATTAATGTCATTAACTAATGAAAAATGCCTTCCTAAAGCCAAAGATTAAGTATGACCCTATAAACCTAAATACTTTGGATTGTTTCATTCATTCATTTATTCATGGTTAGTTTCATGGTTTAGTTAGAAAAAAAAAGGGCGGAAACATTGTACATGAACAATAACCGCAATGTTTCTATGTTTGAAGAGCCAAAGTGTTCATTAAAATATAAAAACTGGATTAGTTCTGCTTAGATTTTATTCTTGTCTAATATGGAGAATGCATTTCCGCCCTCATAAAATATTCCTTTTATCCTCTTATCCCTTTATCTATTCTCTTAAATGTCAAACATATAGCAGTTGTTCTGTTTTTTTCACTTGCTCTGTGAAAGCATCAGAAAAAGGGGGGCTGACATTAAAACTGCAGTTCCATATAACAGAAGGTGATGGGCAAAAAAAAGCTGCACCACTGATGCAAACACACTTTGACACACTGCACACAAACATCTACAGAAAACTGACCTGTGCCGTTAGTCGACTTGCTGTCTTGCCAGTCCAGACTTCTTCGCTCCTTCAGTTCCCCAAAGTTCTAGAGAACAAAGAAGCTACTTGGTAAATTGTTTTTTTGAAAGTACATCAAACTAATAACATTTACTCACCAACAACCTGCAGGATTCTGCAGGATCTTTCTCACCTTGTTTGCAGGCCCAAGCGTTGAAGCAGAATTGGGCTGGGACGTCCCGTTTTGCATGGTAAGAGAGGATGAGGAGGAAGGTAATCTGGATAGGCTTCTGCAGCACAGTACAAAAATTAGACTAGATACACTAACTGTTTTTGTCTGGGACATTTCAGCTCCAGTTAGAAGTTAAAGCATTCAAACTGTTATAAATTGGCTCAGTGGGCCGAGTGTGACACATTCAAAAGAAACCAAAACCACAGTCCGGACCAAACTTGGTAATTGTTATGCATCTTTGCATGCCAGAGGAAAGAAATGTGGAAAGAAAAACAGCTTTGTTTTGCAAAATCTGTCACACTGAAATCCCAACAGAAAACATGCTTTAGTTATGTAGAAATATAGGGTTTTGTGTCTTTCTAAAAAAGCTTGCTGTCCAGTTACTGATCTCACCTTGACCCCTCCGTGGTCTCCATCTTTCGTGTCTCACTGGGTCGCACATCTGCTACGTCTTTGTCATCACTGGTCACATTTCTCAGGTAACGTTTGGTCACACCTTTAGAGTCTATTCTTGCTTCCTCGCCAACAATACTTCTAATTTCCACCCCTTCTCCTACTCTTTCCGTTCCAGCTTTGCTTTCAGACTTGTGGGATTCTCCGCTGGGTCTCCCTGGTTCCTGACATGGAGCCTGGGTGAGTGTAGCCAGTCTTCGCTTGCTCTCTTTCAGCTCTCCTCGCAGGGTGACTAGCTGCATATCAGCCTCCTTCTGTCTCTGCTGGGCAGCAGCCAGCTCCCTTTCAGTGTCTTTGTGGGCAGTTCTGAGTGCCGCCAGCTCTTCCTCTGCCTCGGCTCTCAGACGGTCTGCTACTGACACAGCAACCTGGAGGTCTGCCTGGAACTGCAACCATTCCCCACGTTCCGTCTGGAGAGGGAACAGCAACAATTATTTAAAAAAAAAAAAAAATTAAAAGCAGCTATATGGAGAAAAGGTAACTATTATTATTATTATTATTATCATCATATGCTACTCTTCAATGCCAGTTTGAAACTAATTAGGTTGAATTTATGCACCTCTGGCTGCTTTATTTTATTTTTTTATATTTATTTCCATTTTATAATCTAAATTTGCTTATATAACTTAGTATAAATACAATCATTAGACATTGTGGAGACATAGACCCAAAAAAAGCAACTACACTGCATGCACTTAGTTACTTACAGTATGTTACAAAAATACAATTTATTCCATTATTTTAATTGCATCTATGAAAAATACCAAAGATAACACAAGCTGATAGACATGAAATTGAATGTTTTCACAAGCAATGTGATTTTAAAATAGTTATTAGCCAAAAACCAGATAGATTGCAGCATGGTGTGCTGTGTGTCCTTAGTTAATGTAACAAAACTAGATAAGTGAAGGATATATATATATATATATATATATATATATATATATATATATATATATATATATATATATATATATATATATATATATATATATACATACACTGGATGAAAGGTATCTGACAGTGGTGTCTTTAAGAAATATGAAAAGATAGCAGAGCAAAGACCTGATGCAGGACTAGAGAAATGTATTTGAACATTAGCTGATTTATCTGCTTTCAGGCAAAACTGCATTGGAAAAGGTGTGCATGGAAGGATGGCTTTCAAGAAGCCATTCTTGAGGAAGTAAAACAGAGCGAAAAGGTTGAGATATGCCTTATAACTGGACTGAAAATCAGCAACAACAGATCCTATGGCGCAAGGAATCCTCCCCAAAGCCTGGATTGCAACATTACTGAAGTAGTGGCGTCATCTTGACAGAGAACAAACAAAAGGTAGCCAGCATCCAAAAAAAAAGAGCTTTGAAATGTCATTTAGTAAACAAATTAAATGAAAGATTGTCTAACAGACTACATAATGAAAACTGACCTTCTGGATTGTTCAAATTTTACAAACTCAAATTATTTACATTTGAACATGTTTCAATTAATCACTGCATCTATTTCCCAGTTTCCAGACAATATCTAAAGTAATGAGAGTTGGCTCAAAACATTTGCACAAGACTGTAATTTCCACACAAGGGTTACATAGATATTAATTATGACTGGAATATTTAAACCTAAACTGATTGCCTGAAGCAAACACAGCTTCCCCCACAATCTATAATCAAATGAGCAATCAAATATCCATTCGGCTTCCACAAGTTGAACTGAACTGAGCAACAAGCTTCCGCAAGCTGGGAGGAGTGGAGCTGGTGGGTCACTTGTAATGAGGCATAACTGATTCATGAGCCAGGAGTGTTTTTTTTTTTTTTTTTTCTTCCTTCCTTTTGAGGTTAAAAAAACCCTAACCAAGATTAAAACATCCTTCTGTGTTACAGGGTTAAGATGAACTGAACGGTGGCTTCAATCCAATAATTTCTCTTCACCTTTTATTAATAATTTAATGACAGTTTGATGAGAATCTCATAATGAAACACTGGGATGGGTGAAAAAGTTTCCACTTTCGCTCCTGTCAGTATACTAGCCTCAGACAAGTTCAAACATTACCCCGAGGCACTCTAAACCAACAAAACCAAGAGCTAAACGATAGCAAACTCTTGCGAAATTTTAAGCAATCCTTATCATAACAAGAGAAGCATGTAGACATGAAAGAGGAAAAGAGCAAGTAGAATAAAAGTGGTTTAAAAATCACACACACGTGTCATAAAGGCAGGATAAGGTCTGTGGAGCGATGTGAGCCAGAAAACTGTGAGAGAGCTAAGGAGTAGAGGGGCTGGGAAGGTTTGGTAATTAGATGAAGAATGGATGGAGATGTGGAGGCGATGTCTGAGCCAAGTCGCTCCCTCATCTGACCGGTGACTCAAGACCACAGCTGGACCTGATTACACTGCATGCACGCGCACATGCACAAAGACACACACATCATATCATATTCTATTCCTCTCCCAGGCATATACCCTTGTCCTTATACCTCAACAGCAGACCACACGCTCTGCATGACAGCATGAAATGAACAATAAGATGGTGGTTTCTGTTTAGAGTTTGAAGTGCGAGTTCTATATTAAGCAATCGTAAAGCAACAGCTTGGTCCTGAGAGATGTCTTCACATAGCGTTTCTTATCTGAATGTGGACACTCTAACTGGAGCATGTCTGCTTAAGGAAACAGGAAGGGGTGCTCCTCAGTTCACAGTGAGATAAGGGTGTGGGCCGTCTGTTTTTACACACAAACTCACTCAGTCCCTCAAGACCTGAACTTGTGCTCCACTGCAGGACCAGATGTGGTATCCAGCCTTAACAGGAACACACACTTGTCAATACTCTTGATGCACATCTGAAATCCTGACAGCTTCGGAGGAGATTGGAGGTTGCACACTGCGTGCATACGTGTGTGTGTGTGTGTGCGCTCCAAGCATCTGTCCCTAGTTCACCTCCATGCTCACTCATACATACATGGGGAAACATCCCAGCTCTGTAATGGTTGCTGTCTTTACTTTTTAACAATTCTGAAAGAGCTGGACAATACTTGCGCATTTTTAATCAAGTCCAGATATTTAATTTTTTTATAATAATCCAATATATTGTACACAAGCCTATCTCACAAAGCCAACTTCATAAACTTGTAGTAAAACATACAACAGCAGTTTGGCTGAGTTTCTTGTAAATGTGACAACAGACTGCACTAGTGTATGGCTTAACTTTGTCATCATTGCAAAACAAAACAGCCTAATTCTCAACAAATAACCCACATAAAATTACTTGGAAGAGTCAAGTTAGTTTTGGTTCTATAGAGGTCAACAGTTAGATTAATAAGAGACTAGTACTGAAAATAGAAATAATAATAATAATAAAAAAAATAGTACAGCATGCACATATCCCCACCCCATTTCTATCCCCACTGGCAAACTGAATCTTCATTCTGTATGTGACCAGTCTGCATGACTTCCAGATACAAGGCCCTTTTAAGACCAGCTTATAGGAGCAGCCTAGCGAGGAGAACAGAGGGCCAAGTGAACCTGGAGATCATTCCTGAAAATCTCTGGCAGCGTTCACCTGGAACTGATTCCAAAGTAGGGCTTTGAGACCGACTGGAGGGAACACAAATCTGACCAGCCACCCACACACGCCCAACTGCCTCCCATGAACGTCATGTTTTCATTTTTGTTAGTTAAGACAATTGGAAACTGGTCATGCCCATAAGGACAGACAGATGGTGCAGGAATGTTAAAGGACAGGCACATAGAAGAAAAAAGGAATATTTGGAAAAGCAGCAGTGAAGAAAGATGAAGAAAGCATGAAGGAGAGGTCTAGCTGGGCGAATGTGACAGGTAGAATAATGGCTACTTAAATTACATAGAAAAAGGTCAAACAATGGGGTGAGATCACTAGGGAGAAAAAAAAAAGCTTAAGCAAGCTGGGCACAGATAAAAAGATTGATAGAAGTGGAAGAAGTAGGAGGGAAAACCCCAAGGTAGAAGAGGTGAGGATAAGCGGCACAGAAGAAGAGAAGAGGGGGTGAGGTAGAAGATGCCACTGCAGGAGAAGCTGTATGGGAATAACTCTTGAGACTGTGGTGCTAAGGGAGGATAGAAGAGGCAAAGTAACAGAGTGAAGAGAAGGAGCAAGGCTTTGAAAGCATATGAAAGTGATTGTTTGCCTTTTGTCTCGTGCACAGCATACAAAAACATGGTCAGTCAGCTAAGCCGCAGCCCTCAGCCCCCCTCTACCTCCCCACACAGCACAAAACAAAACAGGTTTTGTGTCCTGAACAGCCGAACACGAACCCCCTCCTCCGCACTCCACATAAAAACATCCCAGTGCACATGGAGAGGTTTCATAAAGTTGAGCCTCGCTAGCTAATATCACCCTACTGAGGGCCCATATAAACAGTGTTAGATTGCCCTCCATTTCCACAACACGGCTCCCTCGCAGTACTTTACCACAGTCTGTCTGAGGTTAGCCGACAGTGTACGGCTTACATATCTATGCTCCTTATAAGGAGGTGGGAAAGTCTACAAGACTGGAGAAATTAAATATTGAGTTGACTTGAAAGAGGTGTGGGGTGCAGGAGGAAGAAGTCATGATGCTGTGCGCCACATTTGTACAACAAAGAGTGATTTGAAAAATAACAGATGTGAGGGAGACACACTGCAGGTCATATTCCAGTTGTAGTAATCTGTGGCAGATCGAGAGGAAGCCGAGGGCCTCTGTCTACAATCCTCAAAAGGGAGGGTCAGGAATTGGAACGAGTAGCTGACAGGAAATTACCAAAGAATATTAGCCTCATAAGAGCATGGGACACTTGAGCAACTAAACTGAAGAATATCTGAAGTATATTTCATTCTTATTGTGCTTAGGTTATTCAACTTAGTCCCAAATAGCTGGTTGACAAGCATCTTCTGCCCAAAAGTTCAAGGAAAATAAATTTGACTTTCAAGTTCTCCTTCTGAGATCTAACACATATTTTTCTTTAAAAAGAAATAAAAAAGGGGGGGCAACAACCGTCAACACTATCATACATGAGATGATTTCAGTGATTTCCCTTTGTTGGGCCTCTCAGGAGAAGCAGAGGACAGGAAGGACTTTAATTAGCAAAGCTGCAGCTCCCAGCGGGCCAAGGTCTATTGTGATTGGCGGGAGTGTGACAGAATGTGTGTGTTGGTGTTATCTCTCGACTCAAAGGTCAGAAGAACTACTCTGACTTGTTCATGACTTCCTGTTTGAATAATCAACATTTCTAATGTATTTTCCATTTTTTTCACTTAGTCATTTATGCGAAATGTGACATTTTTGGTGAGAAAAGCAAAACAAACTAATATTAAACTAGAATCTTCAGAAAAATGAGGTGTTTCCTCAATCATTGAACCCCTTGATATGAACATTTGCCACCCTCTCCTTAGTGGAGGGGTTAGCAGAATGGTTACTTCCATTGGCGGAAACATTTTTTACTTGTAAGAGCATATCTAATAAAAAAAACCACAGACAGGTCTTACCTGCAAAGTATTCTTTAAACCCTTCACTTCTGTCAGCAGATGCTTCAGTATCTCTGAGGGAAAGATATAGAAAATGTCAGAAGACATCACATGCATACCAAAACCCCTTAAATGTCAAGGAAATTGATTTGCCCTTCATAAAACTGTTAAATTGTGGCTCACAATAAGATGAAAAGTTGAAATTCTCAAAATCCCTGCAGGCCAGAAAGATTTTGCAGCAGAATCATTTATTTTATTTGATTAACAGCAGTGTGACAGACTAACGCCATTCTTGCCTGTTGTGCTTGTGGTCTCATCCTGACTGGCAGTAATACCCAGTGTTCTTCTACTCTCCTCCAACAGCTCCACCAACTCCTTGCCCTGGGTGTCCTTGTCTTGAAGACTTGACTGACTTAGACTACTGCTTCTTTCTTTCCACTTCTTCCCAGAAGAGCTGGTTGGAGGTGAGGTGCTAAACACGGAGGAAGGACTCTTTATAGGACTGATGGCCACACTCTTAACTTGGGAGACTGAAGTCCTTGGTGTAGAGATTGCAGAACTACTATTCCTCCCCAGGGAAGCTTGCCCTGCACCTGTGACAGTACTTCTTGAATTCTTGTGCACAGGGTTAACTCCAGGACCAACTGTGGGGTTGTTTGGGCTGACTGGTTGAGGAGGCTTCCAGTCAGGAGGTGGAATAGGAGTGCTGGGAGAAGTTGGGGTGCTGTTTTGTGATTTCTTCCCACTGGATGATACGATGGTTAGTGTTGGAGCTGGAGATGGAGATGAAGCAGGGGAAGGTTGAAGCTGGGAAACCATGGGCATCAAACCATCCCCATCACTCTGTGGAGAAGACGGTGGAGTGTGGAAGCTCTCTACATGGACCACTAGAGAAAACAAACAACCAAAATTAAAGAGGTCTTTTTTTTTATACTTTTAGTGGTTTTTCCCTTCTCTCCAGTGTGCTATGCATGTTTTTTTTATGTAAAACATATTCAAAGTTGCAAAACTCAGTTCACAAAGGTTCATTCTTCTCTCCTACAGATGCTGCTGCTTCTGAACATTCTGAAATGCCTTGTTTGTAGTCCAGGATTATATTCCTTTTCTTTAGAACATCATCAGGAAACTCATTTGCATTATTTATGTAAATTTTCAAAAAGAATGAGTCACTCTCTTGCAGTTTGGAACTTTTCAACAAATTGAGCCAACGGTGTATTTGGGGAAGAGTGGCTTAAATAGAAAAGAGCTTATCGAAGTGTCTCAGACAGAAAATGACAACCGGTTCTGCAGAAATGTGGAGTAAAAGAAAAAATATGAAAAACGTCATATCATGTAAAACTCCTTAAGTTAGCTGTTGAAGAAAAATCCTGAACCTGTATATGAGGACAAGATTGGCCTTTACCATTTATGTTAAAACTGACAAACACCTCTAAGAAAATTAAGATGGGATGGGATTGATTTCTAAACTGGCTGTAAAATCAGTCATCAGCCCAATGAAATCAAGATTTATGACAAAGTATTTTTTATTAAATACACAATAAAACCAGCTGAAAGAAAAGACTGAAGAAATGTCAGAATCAAGATAGAAAACTGTCCAGTTGTCACCAGTTTGGCATGTTGACAGTGAAAACACAAGCGAGTGAGGTGGTCAGAACAACATGATTCTTACTGACCGGCAAAACACCCAGGCCGTGCCCCTGAGGATGAATGCTGTAATACAGACATTCCTGCACAACTGCTCATCCATTATGCTGCTTCGACACTCAATTTCCAAATTCAGAAACACACACATTCACACAAAAGAACTAATGTGTCCCATACAGAGGCATACTTTCAGCAGTGGGCTATCAATATACTTACAAATCGGACACAATAACAGAAATGACTTCCACTTTTTTTGCCTCAGCATTCCTTGCCCAGCCCAGCATGGCAACAATAATAACCTAAGAAGCTCTGGGAACCAAATGGCGAAGTGTCTCCTTTTCTTTCTTTCTTTTCCTTGTTTGGACAAAAACCTCACTGCTTGCAAAGTGAGGCTTTTTTTCTCTTCAGTGATGTCAGAGTGAACATTTGCAAAGTTATGCACCACCTGCTGCAAGGCCAAAATCACTGAAAGGAATGACAGGATTGTTTAATAATGCTCTAATGCCACCCCTGTTTTTTTATTCTCCATTCCAAACCTTAATGTGCTCTTCCAACCATGTACATGGGTGGCAAGATTGACTGAATGAGGGAAAATGTGTGTGTGCGCTTCCACCAAGGTTTTCTCTGAGTGTGTGTGAGTGTCAGACAGCTTTAGGCTTCCTATGATTAATCCGCTGCCCTTGTGCCGAGCCGGGGAATTCTGCCGATTCATCACAGCTGGCCCAGCGGGGCCAGAACGAATCACACAGGGACGCGAGGAGAATGACCACTCACTGAGCGACACACAGGAGGGCTGCCAAGATTCCTGCTGCCACACACAGCTTTTCCGCTTGCTTCTCCTTTTGTTGCCTTCAGTTTTATTATTACCCCTCATACACCCACTCTTTTTTTTTTAGGGAATTGTAGTGTCCTCACTATTCCTGCATCTATTGCTTGTTTTGCTTCTCTTACTTCAACATAAATTTAAATTTTCAAATAGTAATCTGTGTAAAATAAACTCCATTTGGATACATAAGTACAGCAAAGAAAAAATTAAAAGAAAACAATAATAATAAAAATTAATTATAGACTAATAAGTGTGTGTCTGTTGACCTACCTGTGGGTCCATGGCTGTCCTTAGTGGAAAAGTTGCCCATCCTGCAGTAACAGTTTGGGCCAGTAATGCGCCCTGCAGGTGGTTGTTTCCCTTTCACTCAGCCTAGACCAAAGTGGCACTGTGGTGGTGACCTACACACGCGCGCGCCCACGCACACAAATACAGAGACATCCAGTAAGTTGACGTTAGAACTCATGCGCTGTCCTACAGCTGAAAAATACTCTTAAACAGAACCAACGCGAGCCCTGACACTGTGTTCATGGTGTTTTTACGCAGAGTTAGTGCTGATGCTCATTTGCGTGGTAAGAAAATTACAAGGTCTATCTTTACATATCGAGGTTAAATCACATGGATGTGGTCAGAAGCTGAGCCAGGAAACAAAGCTGATGCTTCGTCGATGATCAACTGCTCGCGAGAAAAACGCAAAAAATTCCAACAAAGTAGCCGAGAACATCTGATTAAAACTGACAAACATAATTAAACTTTACATCGTTTTACCAAAGCAAGATCCGTGATCTATTAGAGGATCAAGATCAATATCGACTTACTCAAAAAGTGTGTAGAAAAGTTACTAACTTCCTCTTCCCCTGCGTAAAAACTCATGTATTTACATCGATAATCCACACAAGTGAATACAAACCCCCCGAAAGCGGACAATTAACTCCCAAAATCTTCAGATCTGTGTCTCATGAGTCCTTCTTCTCCTCCACCTCCTCCCACTGTGCGCTTTGCTTTCTTCACGCTGTTTAACCCGACGCGCGCGCGCAACCTTGCCGCGTCCTCCCTATGGAGCTGGAGAAATGCAACTAAACAAAGTTTCATTGAAGCAACATTTTACTCCTGGAAACATCTTGTTAGAAGAAAAGAAACGATAAAGCAAAGAGAACTCTAAAAATGGATGCCCAATGCCATCGACTTTCCTGAATGTGTCCACTGGAGGGCACAGCGAGTCCACGCTGTGGAAAACCTGTTGAATCTGTGGAGGTCCGCCCTCACTTGGTTCCTCATTATAAAGCAGATGACCTACTGACCTATAACTCTCAGCTCTGAGGTGAAAAAGGCTCTAGATCGGAAGTTTTGAAATGATATTAAAAACTTTCCATTCAAAGTGTGACCCCTACAAATATTTAATGATTTTTAAGCTTCATTAATAAAAATCATTTGCTTAAAGTCTCACAAGAATGTCTTTTTGTGTTTACCTGTTAGATTAGTTCGTAGTGTGTTTCTTTATATAGTTTTTATAATTAGTTTTTGCACTTTGAGCTACACTACTTTTACATAAAGTCTGTTTGATATATTTTTAAATGAAGTCAGGATTTATGTCTATGAAAAAATCTACAGTTTGCATCACAGGAAATAATGCATTCAACTGAAAGATTGAATTCCTTTGAATATAAGCATTTTAATCAAACTTTTTCTACAATTTCAGCAAAAAAAAAAAAAAAAAAAAAAATCTAATAATGTAGATACAATCATGTAAACAGCAGTGAATCAAAGGAATAAAATTGGACTGGACAGTAGTATAACAATAAAGTAACTGACTGAGACAAATGCATAGGTCTTCCTATGACAGCTAAGGAAAAAAGAAAGTTCCTGTGCATGCCAAAAGAACTAAACAAAAGAAAAACACACAGACAAACATGCACATGTATTTAATCACATGCAATGACACTTAATAAGCCCCACAATTGTTCCTTAAAAAGTCAAAATACATGCAACTTACACAGACACAAACATAGACGTGCACATAACTGCACTAAAGAAGACAAAGTTCACCAATAATAAAAGTAATGTTACCCACAGCAATTAGTTTCAAAGCAAATAAATCAAACCAGCAGTAACTCTACGAGATGCCAACAGTAGTAATGAAAATTAAGCCCAAGGCTGATGAAATAATGAGAGAAAAACAAACCTCAAACTGAAACTGAACAAGAATGTTATCAATAAAAAAATTAAAGAAAATGGTTGGGGTGGTTAAAAAAATCCTTCAAGCATGCCCCCAAGTGTTGAGAGCAAAATCCAAAGCTATATTTTTTTTTTTAATGTTTTGCTCTTTCGATTTGTTCTGCAGATAATTTAAGAAAATTGTGAATGTGAGCTAAATATTAATTATTAAAATTACCATAATGTCCTTTCATTACTTCCCTTACACATTACAGATTTAAATGGTATCGCTCCCTGAATAAATAATGCACTCATCACATTACACAACTAAAGACAAACTAGTTCTGATTTTCCTAATCCTAATTTGCCATTTACAAAAATATAATGAATCGTATATCTAGCTGTGTTCAGGGACATTAAAAAGCCAATATTTTGCTAATTTATATGCGCATTGCTTAATTTTAGGGTTCTGAAAGAAAACAGTTAAAAACTATTAACCACTGAAAAAGAAACTGAATGTTTTGCTGTGAAAAAGTGATGGAGCGGACACGGCTTTCCCTAAGTGGATATTGTTTTCAATGATATAAGCAAGTGTGGTGTCTGAAGCTAACATGAATTTCTTTGTTCTCTTGCCAGCTTTGTACACTTATATTTTTGTTTCTTTCAGGCTTATATAAAAACAACATAAATTGCTTCTTTTTTTTTTTTTTTACTATAAACATTTATTTCTTCTTTAAAAAAAAGATAAAGAAAACCTTCATTTGACAGAGGTGTACAGGAAAAAAATTGACCCACAACTGTGAATAAAGTGCAACAGTAGAGAAGAATGGTTTTAAAATACCTTTATTTCACACAACATTTCTAACATAAAATTGAATTCTAAACACAGAAACTCCGCTTTGATGGACAACACTGAGCTCAAGTTTGCAGAGCCACACAGACTATAACAGATGAGCATTGATGCAGACACATACAGTAAGCTATCAGATGAATACTGCGCCTTCAAACATCCCTTGCTTTTTCTTATTCCAGCAGCAAACATTTTTGGATATTCTTTTTCTTCAGTGCACGCTCGTGGCAGTCGCCCCCGCAACAAACTGCACAATGCTGAGTGAAGGCTTACTGCAGAGAGGAGACAAGCTCTCCTTCGTCACTCTCTGATTGAGATCAATAGGTTTCCACAGCGCTCGCTGCTCACTGTGCACCAATACAGTCTAGAGAGAATTCATCAAAACCAGTCAGGTGCATTACACAGCCTCCAGCCCATAACCACATCGATTTCAGAAATCCTGCAAGCGCAAAGCCTGGACATGACGGCTGAATGCAGTTTGCAGCAAAGATGACAAATATGTCAGAGTTTGATCATGAAACAGGTGAAGACCATGTTGAGTCTCAGCTGAATTTTCTTTTTACTTCAATGTCTCTATTACAACCCCATCATGAAATTGTTTATAGGTATCAGTGTCTGTACAGGATAAGGTGTCCAATTGTTCAGCATCTGATGCCAGTTGGAGACATTAGCCCCTCTGCTTAGTGGATTACAACCATTTTGTGGGTGATCTGCTGTGCTAGTGTTATAGAAGGCCCCTGTCTCTGCTATTCCCAACCTGCTACAACTTGCTCCTTGTCCAATTTGGCAGTCAGGCTAGGCTGTGCTTCAAAAAAAAAAAAAAAAAAAAGAGAGAGATTACAAGGTCTGGCTGACCTCTCACTGATAAAACATTCAACTTCTCCATGAGCCACACTGCAGAAAGGCAGTGGTTTCAATAACCTGTGCCACCAGTATATATGATGTCTACCACCAAGAGTAAATAAAGACAGTATAATCCTGTGCAAGCATTAAGGCACAGCACGCTTTCTCAACCACACTCAGTGTCTCGCCACATCTCAAGTCCCTTGTCACTGCTTCATTTCTGGTGTAGACACAAGTGAAAACACCGACCCTTAAATCTATAAACCCATGCGTTACTGTGAGACGAAAGGTGGGCACTGCAGGGGGAACGGCACAATGTTTGGATGCACAGGAACTGTCTGCTTCTCACGGGTCCTTGTCTCTCTAATACCAGATTAGGCATTAATGAGTATGTGAGCTAGGATTGATCTTCTACCAGGGTTAATCCCCACTGAGGACACAGTTTTATCCTGGTGGAATCACTATTCTCCCTTGCCTGACTGCCACCTGCAGTGTCTCAGACACGCAAATTAGGACTCATAATCCAGAAAGGTCTAGTTGTACAAGTGTTGTTTGCAGAACTATAGGAATAACTTCTGATTAATCTTCCATTTGTATCACAAGATTGACAAGGAATGCAGACTGAAGCAAAGAGGCTTGTTGATTGATGGCACCTGTTTTTCCTTGGAGGAAATCAATTGAAGTCATGGGCAGGATGGGCTGCTCAAGCACTTGCACGTGGCTTTCTCCCTGGGAAAGGATAGAAGTGGGGGTGTCACACAGAGATGCTGCCAACCATCTGTGCACAGAGGGAACACGGCCAAGAGTCTGTCCCTTTTTACGCCACGGTTTGAGAAGACACACAATGTCTCCAAATTAAGCATGCAAGCTCACTGAAGCCCTTATCAGCAGCAGTCTTTGGAAAGTTCCAGCAGCAGTTACATACTCATCCAGTCACTTACTGTCATATATCCTGTCAATGCTTTGAGAACTTTTACAATGAATGAGTTATACAACCAACTAGAATGTGAATATTGTTAGTAGCCACAGAATTCCATATTACTACAGTTCCCAATTCCTGCCTGCATATAGGTTAAGTCACATACCCACACTAGCTTGTCTGCAGAGAGCACATGGGCCACATTTTTGCAATGGGCCAGCATTGCTACAATCTTCAGCGTGTGCAAGTGTAGCTACTGAAACTGAACCTATAATGCTTGCAGATCTATATCTGATACATCTTCACAGATTATTTTGAGGGAACTTTCTGGCCCACAAAGGAAGGAGGTGGGATCTCTTGGTAGGGAGAAGCCCGGCGAGTTACATCCAGGACTGGGGACCAGAGTGCCGGTGTGCTCACGCTGCTGGCATCAGTGTGGGTGCCAACCCGGTGCAGCACACGGGATGAAGGCCGGTGATGGAGGGCCAACTGCCGGGAGCTGTAGCCACACATCCCGATGCCCACAGCCCCCATCAGCACAGCCATACCAGGCATGGTGTTCTCAGCTGGAGGAGCCACAGGCATATTATGGTAGGCCTGGGTCTGAAAGGAGAGCAAAAAGTTAGGATTATCTGCATCAGATGAATAAAACACACATCCCACCTCTGCTTAAGTACCATTCAACCCTCCTACCCCTTCTAGAGGGATTAAAAACCCATTTTTCCTCATTTACTAAATTGTGGCCTGCATCTTTTACAAACAAAAAGCTCAACTTTCTTATGACATGGACAATTTCCTCTATGAGGCTTTTGATAATTATGAAGCACATAGAGGAGCAAAAAAATGAAACTTCATAGTTTCTAATGTAGCTGTGTCACAGGCAGTTAAGAAGCCATTCCCGTGGCTCACTCATCCACTTCCCATTTCTACTTAGAGTGCAATGGGCTGTCACAGCTTGGGTTCTTCCATTGTTTGGGATAAACACGATTACTTCTCAGCTAAAATATAAGCCATTCTCAAATCACTGGGACAGCAGCCTAGAAATATCTCCTAATCATGGTTTGTGAGTGTATAACAAGATAGCGATGTGTTTCATCATCTTGTCACAACTGAATTTGTTGAGACAATGGACTGAAAAAACAGCTGTCTTATGGTTGTATAAAACTTGCTGAAGCAGTTCTGGTGTACTGTGTGAGCTGGTGCTAATGATAAAACCATGCATACATAATAAAACTAGCACCTTGCAAACAATTCATTATTTAAAAGTGTCAAAGTTATGTCATCTGATGCTTTATTCTAGCTCTTAAGTTGCAGCACAGAAAGCATGTTAAAACACTGTGCAAGCTACCGATCAAATCCAAAACTTTAGGCAGATTTGCTCATTTTTTTCTGTTTCTAAAATGAACTTTTCCGGCTGCAAATAAAATACACAATATGGAGTTAATTTAGCAGATAAACATGATAGATTTTCATGTGTTTTTTTTATGCTCAGTTGGACAGAACTCACCTGCAGCAGCCTGATGTAACCAGGAGTCAGTCTTGGGAGTCTGAAAAACATTTTGGAGCCCTCCACTATGATCTTTGTGGTAAATGAGATGAGTTAAAAGCCAGATAGCACTTGGCTCTTCCCCTCAAGCTCCACTCCCTGGACTCCCGGGATGGGAAACCCACTGAAAAGAGGGTCTGCTTATCGACTCTCCAACCTGTGCTCTGCTGTCTGATTCAGGACAGTCTGATCAGCCCTTATACTGTCTCCTTCCAGTGTTTACATAATAGGAAGGCTGCAGGAGGTGAGACTAAGGAGATTACAGGAGCTGGCACACAGGGACAAAGATGTCAGTATGAAGAGAAGGAAGGATTGCTTTGATGTGAAAGGATAGCAACTTTTAGGGAGATTGTGTTGGATTGACATGATGCTATTCCTTCAAAATGTTCTGCATTTTAAGCTTACTGTAATTTAAAGGTAATAAGGTTTTAAACAGAGATTTTTGTTCACATAATATGCAGAGTTCTGTAGGATGTTTTAAACCTTTTCTTAAAAATTGTGTATAGTTATCACATTGTGATTCCACCATAATAAGATTACCGCCTCCTCCTCCATCTGCTCAGTCACAATTTAGAGATGTGAACATTTTAAGGATTTTTATGTTTCCCATCCTTTCCTGGAATTTAACACCAAACAAGATGGAAAATGATGACAAAAATATTTGGTTTTGGTTCAGGTACATTACAGTTGCAAGTGTAAAAGTTTTCAGATCTCAGCAGCTTTGATAAAAAAAATAATTTCAGCTCATACAGAAGCACCACACCCCATTAGAATCTGCTGTTAGTTTATTCTATTGAAGTCTAGGATGGCTACTCCTGCTATGTCAGCAAATTTCTTTAAGCTTTAATATCCCTCCTGGCCTCGGGGTCCTCAGCTTTGACCAAGGTTTCATAATGAGGTTGCTGTGTTGCTATTCTGAATGTCTCTCTCGGTAGGAAGGAGAGATTCTCTAAAGTGGCAGCAAAGTTAATAGGACACAGTTCGGTCTTCCAAATCATGTATCCATGAATAAGCTCAAACGCACAATGATCCCACTAAACTGTGATGTCCAGGAGTTTGTTTTTTTTTACACAAGAGTGATGTATATCATGTTTAAAGTACTGTATGAGAGGCAAATTATAAATGATTACAGTAAAGGGAAACTTAAAACAGGCAGAAACACATTTATTAGTTATTCACTTAAAAAGATTAATCTATATGATGTATAAACTATAAATGTCATAACTTATTGAGTCAGAATCACTAACAGATTGGATCAGATCAACAATTTTTACCTACAGTATATTATACAGCACCTTTACATGTAGGAAAAAACTTACTTCAACATGTTTTAAACCAATATTTTTTCTTTTGCAGGGAGACATGTTTTTGGTCTACAGGACTCAGCTGGTGATATTTGGGATTTTTCTATATATGAAGATTAAAAAAATGGATCAATCAGCAAATCCTACAGTATGCAAAGATCCAAACTGCCCATAGAAAAAATGAAAAATATCAACTTTATAAAACAAAGAAATACACAAAAGGTCCTTTAGAAATGACTGTGACCATTGATATTGTAAAAAAAAAATAATTAGTCATTATTTTGGCTAAAATTAGCTGCTTATCAAAGCATACACACACTGATCTATGTCATAACATAAATGTAAATCATTTAAATGTATACGTTTTGTCAGAAAATATGTAAAATGAGCTGCAAGGGGGTATTGACTTTCAGGCAGTTTTGAGTCTCATTCCCTTTGAGTGCGGTGACATCTTGTATTATTAAACTGAATCTGGGTCAGTTGTTAGCATGACTAGCAGTGGAAAGTTAGTTTGGCTTTCTAAGCAGGAAAGTACACGACTGACTGATTACTTTACTTGTTGCTGCAATCCCAAATGCCATGCCCAACCAGCATCAGTGTGAATCTTGATCAAGTAAATCACAGAAAAAAAATTAATAATTTGAGAAAGAGCAGAACAAGTTGATAGATTGTAAGACAGTTCAGTTGTGAACCGGCACTGAAATCCCTCGAATCATTTAGCCTGGATACAAAAGAAGTGCATTAAACCATGAATGATTACCTTTCTATGATCTTATATAATCGTGTCACACAATGTCTGCCCTTCCTTTCTCCTTTGCCTAATACCTGCATAATGAGCCCCTGAACTACCATCAGATGAAGCACCTGGAGTGTCCATTCATGAATGGAGGCCGCAGATGGCAGCCCATGTACTAACCTTTCAATACCACACTCACACACTCAGATCTGTCTTACAATGTGAACTGCAACCTGCTATTTACTGGTGCATCCCGAGAACAAAAGTTCTTCTAAAGTTGGTAAATAGCAGACAGCTTTCACTTAGGTCATCAAAATGTCACCACCACCCAGCTGAGATAATTCTTTGCTCTTTTCCTGATCCTGTCACTTGGCATTGAGCTATGAGGAAATGTATTTAAACAGCTTTAAATAGCTGCAGACTGGTATGTTGTTCAAGCTGAGAGTTAAGCTACAAACTCTCCAGGTGGTACCAGTTTAAAATATCCATTAACAACAATCCCTGTTGTTGGTTACACAGTTAGATAACAAGGAATCATGATTGTGAAGGTGCTGCTCATCATTCATCCCCAAATATTTCTGGCAGTTTAAGGGCTAAAGCAAGAGAATCAGTCTCTTCCTACAAAGCAATTCAACGTCTCACTCATTTGATCTACATTAAAACTAAACTAACTAGAACAGAAGTTCACCCATCATTAGTTAGCTTAAGGTTAACTGATGGTGGCTGAAAGAAACCTCAGGAATTTGTTTTGTTCACATAAATGAGACAATTTAAAGTTGAAAAAACAAACTGCAGACAGAAAAAAATTAAATCTTTAATGATAGAAAGACATATTATACTAATATAAAAAGCCCCAAACTTTCCTAACTAGCAGCAGAAAAAAAAATCCTTTAATTCCTGGCAGTCTCAGGGCTGTGCTGTAGAAAGTTCTGTCTTCTTGGCGTCTTTTTGCATGGGAAGAATGTCTGTGATCCAGTATTTGAAGAGTGAAACGACTGCGGTGGTTTCCTCTAAAACACAAAGAAACAGAGTGAAATACTTCAGTGACTGCGGATGACGTAACACCACAGAAACGCTCAGACTTTTCACTAAATAACTGAAAACCCCCCAGTCTTGTTCTTACAACCATACACACTTTCCACCAACAGAGAATCTTGCTTTAGTTTTCTTTCCTATAATTAAAAGGTTAGTGCTCAATTTAACCGGTGATGGATGTAGGGAGGGACAAAACAGTATAAAGGCGTGCAGCCAAGCCAGTGTCATTCGCTTGTGGATCTCGGAGAAGAACTAAAATATGCTTAAAGGAAATCTGCATTAAACCTGCCCTTGCGGTTGATGGACGGCCACTTCAAGAGTCAGACAACATGAGGAGAGCTTTGGAGCATTGACCTGAAGGGCTTTAAAAGCACGCATGCTCCTAGATTAGCTCCTGCATGGCAGTGTGTGTGGGCTGCATTTAAGTGCAAAATACTGCTTGAATAAAGCAGATGGTAATCCAAATAATAAATAAATGTAACATTTTTATCTTGTGTTGATTCATGAATAAAAGTTAGTTGTAGAAGCAAGTTTAATAAAAAAAGTCCCTCTGCACGTCTGAAGTAGGAACGTCATTATTCAGTGTTGCTATAAACGATGTCGTCATTATAGATTTTTTTGTATGATTATTGTCAGAGAAGTAATAATGATTTTATGATTATCATAATTATTATTATATGTTAATTATATATAATATAAAACAGTATAAATGTGTAAAATGACAGGAATAGTCCTTTTGGGTCTAAGTTTTTTTTATTCATGTCTTTTAATGCCAACATAGTAAATAATATAGCAACAAAGTAACCATGAAGTCTCAGTACAAACTTTTGGCTTCCAGCTGCCGTTTAGTAACATAGAAAAGCTGGAACAGTGAAATGATATTGAATTAAATAGTTTATTCAACAGGCCATTACACGGACACAAAAAAAGGCATCGAACTCATGCCAAATCATGTTTGAACAGCGACACTATACTCCAAAAAAAGTAGTTTTTAGCATCCATAAAATGTAACGTGAAAGTTACTAACTCGTCATGTGGCCCGACCCAAATCAGCACAACTACAAAATAGCCAATGACACAATGATATTTCATTTCAGTGTTACGTTAAACATAAGGTAAACATTAAGCCAGTTACTCTGAATTTACCTAAACTTTGTCACAAAAAAAGTTGTACCTATCCTGAAGGAGGTGAAACATATTAAATATATTTCCTTTATTTACTGCAACTTTTTTTAATCTCATACTTTACAAGCTGATGAGCTGTCTTCCAAAATGACACCTTGATAATTTATTTTCTATACCCCAACAAAATCTAACAAGGTTTGTTTGGTGGGAATAACTCTTCCTCTGCCTCTTCCTCTTCCTTGCACAGAAAGAAAACACAGCAACACAAGCAGTAACGTGCCGATGTGGGATAACTATTATTTTCATTCTGTGCAGGACTTGCACTGATCTGAAAATATGATTTGGGATTAGTCCTTTAAGGAATGTGACAATATTGAGGAATTTCTCATTTTAATGAGCTGTGCCGTTTAATTATGCAATAAATTATAAAATCAAGTAGTCAGGACATCCTTAGGCTATATTCCCTTTAAGTGCTGCTCTGGCAGTGAAAGGTGGAGCAATTATATGGCAAAAAGATGCCCTCTCCTAAAAGAAAGAGAGGAGATGGCAGAATTGTGAAAACTCTGGTTAGGCATCAGTTATCATGGTGACTGGTGCATGCATAGAAATAATAGGCTCAACAGCCCAATCTCTTTCACCGTGGGGAGGCACAGGTGGGCCTACTCTCTAAATGCTCTGAGGACTCCTATGTAAGCTACCAGTTCAGCTCCACCAGCTCTGGTTTTATGAATATAAACAGACTCACCACTTATTTATTTTTTTCTGTAACCAAATCTTAACTTTTATTCTCTTTGCTGTGCATGTAGAAGCCGCATCTCAGCATCTACATGCCCCTAAAATTAAGCTTTTAAAAACATATTCATATATTTCCAAGTATCCAAAAACCACTGTAATGTGCACAAATTGTTTTATATCAACAAGAGAATTGTTTTAATTAATTTTAACTTTACATGACCTGTTGTGTGACTACTGTGTATATTGATGCTGCATCATCATATTTGCAGCCTTAACAGTTTTACAAGTGCTATCTAAAGCTAGACAAACTTAAAAGATTGATTTATAAGTTTCTCTGCTTTTGAGATATGACTGAAGAAATCCTTTTCCTCAGATTTGATCTGCTTGCATTAAAGACAGCAGAGCTATAAAAGTATGAATGGATATTAGAGGCTTTAGAAAAGCTTTGCAGCAGGTGTAGACAGCAGGTGCGTAGAAAGAATAAACACAGGTTTTCTTGTATGAGAAGAGTTCCAGGCAAAGACAGTGGTCTATATCTTCTGGCTGGTCTCCCTCAAGCTCATTCTTACACACATGTGCATGAAGCAACAGCAAAGTCCCTGCTGATCCTGTTACACAGCCAGCTAGCCAACAAATACACAAACACACACTCAGTGGGCGAGAAAGCGTCAGGGGATGCAAGAGATGTTTTGACAAGAGTTGAGGCAAGATGAAACATGTTAAGTTAACTCATGGTGGGAGGGGGGGGTAACTTGCATGTGAGATGCATGTTACACAAGACTGGCTCCTGTATGAAATACTCATGGGCAGGTAAGTACGGGTAAAGGCTGCTGAAGGCAAGTAAAGGCAGGTAAACTCAGCTGAGCAATAAATATTAATATTAGAGCAAACAAAGGAGACAACTGAAGACAAACAGAGACATGTATGAACCTGCAGGGACAAAACCAGTGATGTGTTTGGGCAGGTTTCAACAAGAAGAAACCAGTGTGGACTGGTGATGTGTGATTCCACTGATTTTCTTTCTGATCGGAAACAAAGTGAAATTCAGGATGATCCAATATTTTGTACAAAACTTATTGTGCCGGAAAAACAGTCTACACTAAGAGGGAAGGGAATTAACAGTTCACACACACCCGATGTTTAATACAGAATAATGTGACTCAAATTTAAATTGCCAGTAAAATAATAATAATGAAAAAAGCTACAATAATTGCACATGTTTGTAAAACCTAGACTTATATTTTTAAAGTAGTTAATCATCAGTCATAACAAATTAGACTGGGTGATGTTATTATCTATCTGTATTTTTTATAAAATATTTTTCAGTTGTATTTTTATTTTTCATAAACCCAAAATGGTATTTTAATACCACCCATACTATGTGACGACCTGCTCCACAGTCAGCCATACCTGTCTGAATACAGGCTGATCTTAGGAACACACATATCGCTCCAAGCTGAATGAAAACAGTTATTTGTTGTAGCATTAACTTTCAAAGTAAAGCTTTTACCATGTTTTTAGGGCTGCACAGTGGTGTGGTGGTTAAGGGGTGGATTGGATAAATGTGTTGTGCTCTGACTCGGGGACAGAGGGTGTCTCGGGCCCTCTAAATACTAATGCAACATGAACTCTATATTGAGATAAACAATATGTCTAACCCTTCATCTTGTGTAAAATTATATCAACATAACTAAAAATTCTGAGATATTGCCCAACCCTACTAAAACATGAATAGCTGATATGGGATGTATCAATGTTTTAGTACTGATCTGCACATCACTAATGTGGACTCAGACACAATAACTACATGTAACATTAAAGATTAAACTAATAAAGGTCTCATATTGGAGAAATGAACTGTGTCTTTAACTTCTGATAGTTTTACCCACCTGTGGACATGGAGGGGTTGTTGTTGAGCTCTTCCAGTGTCTTCTCTAGGCTGTCTGTCTTATTCTGTTGAGCAAAAGCCTTGAGACAGCACAGCTGCTTCAGGACAGAGTTAGGTTTGTGTCCACTCACTAAGCTGTCCAGAAGATCATCCACTGTGGTAGACAGGTGTGGAACTTTAACAACATGCAGCGAGGCTGTGGGAGAACACATGAAGCAACAAATGGCCTGTTAATGAAAGTTATTTTTCTGTTTTCAAAGGCTGATTCTCAATGTGCTACAACCACAATTTTTTGGAGTCCATTATTGCCTCAAAGAAACAGGATGGATTGCTACTGATCACAGGCTTACTTTGAAGCCTAACATTTACCATTTACCAGAGCAGCAAGTTGTCAAATGAAAAGATAGGAAAGTATTTTTAACTATTTATTTTACTGAGGGCAACATATGTATCATTAGACATTACATTGTTCCTTATTGGTGGTTCACACACAGAAAGCAGAGGAAGTGTGAACATACCCTGAAGATGGCATTGTGAAACTAGCTGACTGATGCAACAAAGGTGCATCAGTGACAGATTGAAAGGCACATAAAAGCCCTTTTGGAGCCCTTTTTTTAAGTTGCACTTTTAATAACAATTTAAGAAGGCCTTGCTACCTCAAACAAGACTATCTAACTCCTCTAGACACACACACACACAGAGTTGGTAAAAAAGAAAGAACTGTTTCCACTCAGTGAATAATAATCATGACTTTGTGACTGGTCAGTATAGTTGCTGACTTTTATTAAGCAAGGTGGACATCAGCTGGTCAATGTACTGTATAATTCCCTTAACACATTTTTTGTATCTGATGCAATACAACAATTGAATATCAATGACAAAGAAGACAGAAAATGGAAACCCAAACGGATATTTAGCATTTATGCTTCACTAAAGAAAATTAAAAACAACCCAAGAAGGAAAAAATAAATAGTTTCAGTGCACCTAGGAGCAAAAATGATCATCGGATAAAAACATTTCCTTGTTTCTAAATAAATAAATAATAATAAAAAAAAATTAAATAAAAATAACATTGTTCCACAGAAGGCGACAAAGCTTCCTGCTTTAAATGTATCTGCAGTCACTTTCTGTTTACAGACCTTGTAAAATGTTTACAGGGTGATGTTGTGAAATAATCAGCTGATCTTCTCTGCAGCTTAATGGACTCTTTCTCCGGATGAGTTCAAATCCTTGATTAAAAACCAAGTAGCCTGAGAGACTTATTGCTCACTGTAAACAGGACTGCTACTATTGGGCTCCCACAAATAATCTCTATATTAATCAGATTATTTTTTACCTCGAAAATATTTAAAAATCTACCTCCCTAAATGTTAAATGAATCCATTTAATTAAAATCCTTGTCAATAAATGTCGGTCAGCACTCGGATACAGATGTGTACAGATGTGCACAGATGTGCAATCTTGTTTGTTCAAATTAGAAAAATATTACCCTTTTATTAAACTTCTGATAGTACTTTAACTACTTCTGCTTATCAACAGCAGATGCAGTCATGATAAACTGTCTTCAGATTTCATTGGTTCTTCTAGAATGACCCAGAATTGAATTATGTGTCTGTAAAGACATTTGTGATTTTTATTTTAAACCCAACAATAAGGATTTGCAATAACTACAGGATAAAGTACAGAGAGCATGATCGTTGCTCAAGAAGATAAGCAAGGTTGGTCAATACTTACAATCTGACATATAGATTTCCGTTGTTGTCCTCAGGAAGTCTGACAACTCAGCAACTCCTCTCTTGTTATCCTCTTCCTCCTCCTTCTCCTCTCCATCTTTATGGTAAGTGAACTCCAGTGCAGCAGCCCGGGGCATCAGACCCATGGACATCATCTTCTCTTTGTGCCTTTTTTTCTTCAACTTTCTTCTTTTGTTCTTGCTGAAGCGCTCTCCTCCCTCATCCATCGGTGCCTGACTCGGACCCGTGCTGGATTCACCGACAGCCGTCCCATCTTTCTCAGAGTTTTGAGGGGTGGATTTCCTCTTCCTTTTTCTCCTCCTCGTTTGCCTTTCTGCCTCTTTTTCTTCTTCAAGTTCTTCACTGCTCTCTTGGATATTTCTCTCTGCAGAAAACAAGGGTACATTTTTGATTAGTTAAAATAATGCTGAATTTAGTTGTCAATGGTTTTCATATACTATGAACTCAATCAAAATGTTAAATTTGTAAACACTGCTAAAACAGCAGGAACAGAACTGGACTTGGAGGACAGAAATAGCTACAGACATGACAACAACAACAATACGAATGTTGCACTAAAAGGAAACCTGGTGGTATATATACAGTTAATTGATGACAAATAAAAAAAGAATAATGTGCCACTTAGTAAACAAAACTGTTAGAAACAAGGAAAAGATGCAAAACTTGAAAGAATACAAAAGATCACACGTTTTCAAACAAAACAGGAAATAAAACTAGAACATGCATTATGGAAATACAACCATTTACAGAAACACAAAGATAGAAAATGACTAAACAAAATCCTAAATTAATATAATATGCTGTATTTCCTTTTAGGATAGATTAAAATGAACCGAAGTTCCTGACTTCATTATGTTTTTCAGACAGGAAACATAAAACCTTTCAAGCCTAAACACCCTTCTTAATTAGCCACATTTCTCACACAGAAATTACAGCTACAGCAAGAACACTGATGAGTAAATATCTTAGCTTGATAATTTTAGAGGTTATTGAGTACAAACCTCAGAAACAGTGTTTCCCTGGTAACCAGAGGACAATCACTGCAACATCCAAACATGTACTGTAGCAGAGAGTGTGCTGGAAAAATAGGCCTATCAGTACAGAGGAGATGCTCAATCTTTCTACAATTTGTAGAGTAAACATTGTGTAGAAACAGAGATAAGAGACATATTTAAAAAAAAAAAAAAAAAACATAAAATTCTCCATATTTATTCTATAATAACGTCAAAAGACTGCCTCAGTGTCAGGGTTAAAAGGTCAGGTTTATTTTTTTTACTTTAGCTGCCACCCACATGCAGACCCTGCAATTTAAGACAACCACTGCTTGTCTCTTAAGCTCATAACACATTAATCATTACTTTACTTCACCAACAATGTTTGCTTGTACAATACTATTTTGATAGCTTGATTAACCTTCATAAAACTAAAACCTAAGCTGACCTCAAACAGCACTTTGAATTCCAATTCCCTTGAAAGCTTACTATCCACTAAATAAAAAATATGTCAAATTAGAAGCCATAACGCTGACAATGGCAATTAGTCAAACTTAACCTTGTCAGTCATTGCAGTGACTACCCTTTAAAGGATGTCCTGCTTAAGCCAGCAAATATCTTCCATTTCAGTGAGGTAAGCATTGGTCTGTTAGGTGTATCAGCATTAATGAAGATGATGAGCACATAAAAGTGTAATGAACCAGGCCTTTTACTGCAGCCTGATCATTGCATCAGAAAAACTAACCAATCTTTAAATTATGCATATCAATGGCAGTGCGTATGATTTCTCTTTGAGTAACACTCTGCGAATTATAAGTCTGACTATTAAGTTTATCCTGGCAAACACATAGACAGATGAATATGAACACATACTCAGCATCATAACTGCTTTCAACTAACCCCTTTAAAACAAAACAAAAAAAGCAAAACAAAATAAACAAACAAAAAAAAAAAAAAAACATCTGATACTCAATGAATGTTTGCTTAGCTGAACTTGCAGAGAGAAACAGAAATAATGACTTTAACACTAGAGACAGTCAACCTGATGAAAAACCATACTGTAAATCTCCTCTAGGTAAATGGTGTGTAGCACAGGTCCATAAATATAAAGATTATGGGTAGCTTACCAGCTGGATCCTCTGTGCTAGTTATGCTTTCTAGCTGTGGAAGTGTGACAGATATCTCTGAATGTATATTGTAGTCTGGGGGAGGGGGCAGGACCGTGTACACCCGCCTGGGAGGATTTGCTGCACACTTTGTCTTCCCTGCTTTTCCTGAAGCAAACATGGCAAATAAAAGAATTAAATGAAAGACAAAGTAGGATAGTGGCTACAATTATGTCTGTGCAGTGCTTAGGTGATCTTACCTAAAGAGACCTCTCTACAAGTATTTATTTTCACTTGAGTTGCCTCTGCAGTGTGTGGAGGGATGTGCTCCTTTCCTGGTGTGGGAGCTGCAGGGTAAAGCTTCTGAAAAACCTTTGACTGAAACACTATAGTTGAGAGAAGAAAACCAAAACAAAAATTACTTTTAAGTACGTATTCCGATCAAATCTGCTTAAACACTAACTTTACCATTCCTAACAGTTAAAAAAGTAAAAAACAAATAAAAAAAAATCTCGTCTGATAAGGCTTGAGAAACACATATTTAAGATCAGTTTGCGCAACAGTAATCCAAATGAAATGGGAAACGTTCAATCTACTACTGACAGTACACAACTGTCTGCCCACTTCAGTTCACAATAACGAATGTCTTGTCGTTTGACAGTATAACACGTGCATTTGTTTACAACATAGCTAGTCACGCACTTACCGCGAGATTGAGCTAGTCAGCTACATTAGCGAGCTAGCTTGCCACATAAGTACTTTTTATTTATTATATAGTAATTTTGTATAACACGCGGGGCTCACCTTCTTTCCTTTTTGCCATGTCGACATATCCAGCTTAGCCAAAGTAGATAAAACGCAAATTTTAGCTTGGCTAGCTTGCTTAGTAATTAAGGTAGTAAGCTAGCCAAATAAACTAGCAAAATATGCTTTTAAAGTTAGCACGCTTTAGCTCTCTTTGCATCACATCGAGTATAACACACGGGTGATACGCTGACATTTTTACTTGTTAATAAAAAGACAAAACAAAGCAAATGACATTTAAAAACGTCCAACAAAGTAAACTAGCGCTAGAACCGCTCCTGCAAGTCTCCACTTCTTATCACTCAGAATGTGTTAAGAAACAGGGAGCTCGAGACTTCGGCTGGGCTGCACCAATTTCTATTAAGAATCTGTACAATTTTATAAAAAATTTGGTTACCAGAGCAGGAAAACAACACTTCGTTTGAAAAGCTATATAGCCTGGGTAAATCAAACCTACTCTTCAAATCGGCGTATTAATTTTCCTTGTTAATTTAAAATAATAGTGATGAAAGCGATTCAGGGGATGATGATAAGTGCATTAAATGTTAACAACTGACAGTTATACCATGTTGACGTCTGGTTTTTCGAAATACATCTTAAAGAAGTTGATCTACTATGTCGTTGCAGCCAAATCAACTAAAGCCTGTCTAATTTTTAGGTTGATTTTAATATCCAACTTTCCTTTTTCAGGTGTGATAAATCAAGCTAGAGCTCCCCACGTGTTTAAATCCAGTAATAACATCGGCTTGGGGTGTGCGCACATCACGCCAGCTGTAGAACGGAGTGGAAGCGAGATGAGAATGCAAAGCAGGCACCTCATGGCTCAGCATCAGCATCAGGCTGAGTTGAGATTTGCGCACCCATCAAACTTGGGTTGGGACCTCAGCATGTGAACGGGCTTTGCGGGAGGAGGATCCACCTAGAATGTCAGCTCTGAAGAAGGTAATTCCCCTTTTCTCATTTTTTGCCTTAATCTTTCAACAAACATTAAATATTATGGTTAATAAGAAGACGTATGCAGGAGTAACAAATGGTGTGTCTGTCAGCAGTTTGATTTATTGGATTTTTCATTGTTCATCAGGGGAAGTAGATCAAAAATCGTGTGTCTGTTTAATATTAAACAGATGTTAAAAAATGTAGTGTAGTTTTTGCATTGCTTTTGCATGCACGTGAGATTTCATCCATTAGACCTTGTGGGTTGCATTCCACTTACATTTATTCTTTTGCATGGTGCTTCTATGAGGAACATTTTGGGGGAAAAAAGAAAAAAAAGGAGATATTATCTTTGGGGAACTTCTTAAATGAATGTTTTATTACGTTTGATCTCCCCAAGACTACACCTTTTCTGCACTGTCACGTAATACTGTAAGTGCCGACTGTATTCTCTGTGGGTGGATGCGCTTCACTGACTGTGTCTGACAGAGCCCCATCCTGAATGAGAGTGGAGCCTCCTACAGCTTCACGGAGAAAGGCATTGGGTGATTTTAAGGTTTTGTGTGACTGAAGAAAACAGTACTGATAAGTGTGAAGCTGTTACATAATATCCTGTGGTGCACAAGACACTGAGAAGCATATGATCCATTTGTATAAGTCGTTTTATTAATCTTTATGATATTTGCAAACCTGTGAATGGTTGTAATCTGTGCAGAAATTTTGCTTTTGAGCAGATCTTGAACAAGTTAAGCGCCTTGTCATCACTGTCAGGTGTACATTGACAGATTGTATTGTTTAAGATTGAATACAGTTGTAAGTATTGATGTAATAAAGTTGGATAGAATGCCTCCTTCAGCACTGCTGCTGAACCCACAGCAAACGCACAGCACTCAACATGCAGTGTGAGTGACAAAGTGCTTGCTGCCAGCGCTCACATAGTCAGACGTTATAATCACAGAGTTACTAAAAATAGTGGACATATTCAATGCAACTCTTTAGAAGCTCCGTGGAGTTATTGGTGTTCACCCAAGTGGCTTGAAGCTTTACCACAATAGTACTCAATGCTGTACCCACAACCTGTTAAATAATATAAAAAAGTATTTCTTTTTAGAAAATGGTGGTCTGGTAGTCTTTCTTTAAAGACATACAGCTGCATGTGTGAATTTTCAATGTATATGGACTTAAACAAGCCTATATATACCTGAAAAATGCATTTTCTGAATGTTTTATGTAGGATGTTGGAAAAGTGCTTTATTTATTCATGATGCAGTTGGCGGCTAGTGCAGTAGACCAATGGCCAGGGGCAGACCTGGGCAAAAAAACAAACAAACAAAAAAAATAAAATAAAATAAAAAAAGCCCTGGGAGTTTTTTTCTGGATAGCCTATTCTCAAGATAAAGCACATGTAATAGATTCTGGGTCTTTCAAGATTTTCTAAAATTTATTTGTTTTTAATGCAAGTACATCACAAAATAAACTATTAAAATACCTTTTCAGAATTTAGAAACACATGTTTAGCTTTTCACAAGGTAATTAATTGCCTAACTTGAGCCTTGTGGGTATAATAAATAAATGATAGAACACATAAAAACATGTTACTGCTGTATTGGCCATGCATCTGTTCTTTACATCATTATTGATCATTGATCCAATCCTATTTGAGCCCAATAATTTTTGTGTACAACTCTGAGACATGCCTCCTCCAGAAATATTGAGATAATACAGCAATAGTTGCATGTTTCAGGGATGGGCAGGGAGATGAGTTAGTGGTGTAACAAGAACTCTCTGCTCCTGAATACTGCAAATATGCTCATGGATTTTCATAGGACAGGATCCAAGAGTCAACCACTGCAGATTCAGAATGCAGACACTGAGGTGGTGAAGAACTACAAATATCTGAGTTTCCACTTAGACTGCCACCTGGACTGGTCAAGGAATAAAGAGGCTCTCTACAAGAAGGGACAGAGCCATCTGTATTTACTGAGGAGATTCAGGCCCTTCGATGTCTGTAGCAAGAGGCTGAACTCACTTTGCACTGTGGTGGAGAAAGGCACACTGACAAAGGTGCAGGCAGTGTTAGCCAACAAATACCATCCTTTCCATCACATCTTTGCTGGTCAAAGGAGCCGTTGCAATGAACGGCTCATTTCTCTGGGTATAACCAAAAGTAGTTGATTTATTTTTCCTCTATATTTGTCCTTTTAAACAACAAAGCGTGGATGATGACAGAATTAAGGAGGACTCAAATATGATCTACAATACAAGAGAGGAGCGTGTGTTCTTCTGGAAGGTGGACCAGGTAGAAGAGAAAGGGGAAAGGTGGTTGGAGGACAGTTCCACGAGAAAAGTAGAAAAGTTTTCACCACAATGGTCCAGGCAACGTTGTCTAAGCATCACAGCCACATTTACCAGAACCTTCAGCTAGTTCCTTCAGCTGAAACACCCGCTCAGTCACTGCATCCACCCCAAACAGTAACCAGTTATCAGTGACTGTGTGATTTCCAGCTAAAAGAGCCGTACGTGTCGAAGATCCAGTACAGTCTCCTGCTTAAAGTCAGCCATTCCTGCAGGGGTTCTACCCGCTCCAAACCTCCATCTCCCTTCCAAGGCCACAAGCGGCAGAGCCAGACAGTTATTCTTGGATTCTTAGTCCTCCCTGCACTTAGAGCCTGTGACCTGCTCAGTGTTAATTGACCAATAGGTGAGGATCTGCCCCCAAGACACGCCTTCAAAGACTGTCCTCATACATGATGAGACAGATATGCATACAGAAATGTAAAAAGGAAACACAAATAAATCTGCTTGGAGAAAGGAAATTCAAGATTGGAATAGTGAGGACGTGAATATAACTGTGAATACAAGAAGTGTCAATAATAAATAAATAAACTAAATGTCAAATGAAAATAAAATACAGAAATAAATATTTTTGGGTTAAGAAATGTAAAAGGAAAATAATACAGAAATAAATAAATGCATAAAATTAAAGGATGAAAACATTTTAAAAAGCACCAAATTAACAAATAAATTAAACTAAAATAAATAAATAGGATTAATAATCCATCCACCCATCCATTTTCTGCCGCTTATCCGGAGTCGGGTCGCGGGGGCAGCTGCCTAAGCAGGGAAACCCAAACTTCCCTCTCCCCGGCCACATTCCCCAGCTCATCCGGAGGGATCCCGAGGCGTTCCCAGGCCAGCCGAGAGATGTAGTCCGTCCAGCCTGTCCTAGGTCTTCTCCGGGGCCTCTTTCCGGTGGGACGTGCCTGAAACACCTCACCAGGGAGGCATACAGGAGGCATCCTAACCAGATGCCTGAGCCACCTCATCTGGCTTCTCTTGATGTGGAGGAGCAGCGGCTCTACTCTGAGCCCCTCCCAGGTCACCGAGCTTCTCACCCTATCTCTAAGGGAGAGCCCGGCCACCCTGCGGAGAAAACTCAGTTTGGCCGCTTGTACTTGCGATCTTGTTCTTTCGGCCACAACCCACAGCTCATGACCATAGGTGAGGGTAGGAACGTAGATCGATTGGTAAATCGAGAGCTTTGCCTTTTGGCTCAGCTCCCTCTTCACCACGACAGACCGAGTCCACATCACTGCAGACGTGTCGATCTCCCGCTCCATCCTTCCCTCACTCGTGAACAAGACCCCGAGATACGTGAACTCCTCCACTTAGGGCAGGACCCTGTTGCAGACCCGGAGAGAGCATTCCACCCTTTTCCGACTGAGAACTATGGTCTTGGACTTGGAGGTGCTGATTCTCATCCTAGCTGCTTCACACTCGGCTGCGAATCGCTCCAGTGAGACCCGAAGATCACGGCCCGATGAAGCCAACAGAACCACATCATCCGCAAAGAGCAAAGACCCAATCCTGAGGCCACCAAACCGGATCCCCTCAACAGGATTAATATTAAAAAGTTAAATTAAAACAGTTAATATTGACAATAGAAATACAAATTTATGTCACATTTTATAGGTTTCTTAATGGAAACATGAATAAAAAAATGTATATTTTTATTGCCATGTCAATTTGTTTTTTGAGCAGTTTTTATATTTCTGTATTTAACAGCATCTGCATGCATCATGCGGGTACATGCTCTCGTGGAAGCCACATACTTTGCAATAACTTCTACAGTTAAAGGCTTAATTATTGTATGCACAATTAAAGCAGCTGCATTAGGACAGTTACAGATATAGATAGGTAGCAACACTCCTACTGCAGACAGTAAAACAGAAACTGACAAAAAGCCGCATTCGAAGACAAAAAATAGGTTTCAGAAGAAAGAAAAATAAAGTGAAGCTTGACATCTGAATTTGAAAGGATGCACAGAAGAAAACCAGAAGTAAGCTGAGGTTTTGTTTTGGTAGCGTATAGCTGCATGTTCTCTGACTCTGATCTCTTTCAACTTTTGCCACGTTTGATTTTATCTGCTGTAATACTCCCACACCAGACACACATCAGATTTTGTCAAACAGCTGCTTCTCGTCTGTTTTCAGGGTGTCTTTCCTGGTATATGACATGTTGCATTTGATGGTTTTTCTTTTTTACTTGCTGCATGAATTACCTTAGAGTGATATTAATTTTGAGAGCGTTTATTACAGGGCCTTTGCAGGACAATATGCCTTCTCCAATGAGCAAAAGTGGTCAATTAAAAGATATGTAATTAAAGGTGTTTTTTGTTGGGTTTTTTTTTTTAGTATACTGTATCTTGTTGGTTATTAAATAAATAAATGCAGAGATGATTGGATCCATTATCCAATACATCATAGCACTCCATAAAAATAATTTTAATGTATAAAAACTTGGAACTTGTGAAGTGTGAACTTGTACGACATTGTCATTGGTTATGCCTGATCTTTTTAATGCTGTGCTAGCTCTGCATTTATGTTTTGTCTAATTCCTTTTCATCCATTACTTTCCAAGCATCTGCAATCCTTCAATTATGTGTTCTGTTCTGGAGCCTAAAAGATGGAGCAGCAGCATGAGAAAGTTGCCGGGATAAACCCACATAAACCAAAGTTTACAGGCTTTGAGGGCATGAAAAACAATTAGGTAGACCCAAAGCTAATCATATTATAACAAATCTCCCACTCTTGTCTGTTCCAGTTGCCACACACTATGAATCAGTTGATTTTAAACAACGTTTTTTATTTTGCTTATTTGAATATTACATACTTAATTGGCTTATATGTCTAGTTGTAGACTGAGAGAACTCCCAGTGCTCCTGATGGACAGTCCACTCTTGCTCATGATAGTTGCAGCAAGCATAAAAAAGCAAAAATAATAACCTAAAATTAAAGTCATTATATCATCATGCATGTTGACTTATGTATATACAGTACACTGACAGGCTGCTGGAAATGGATGCTTGCAATACCTAACAACAAAACCAGTCTGGTGTGCAGGTGGCAGCCTCTGCTGTAGGTCATTATGAGTAAAAAAAATAAAAGACATGTCATTTATAAGCTTTAGGAGGCTCCACCTTTTACCCCATCCACATCACCTTTTCAGCTTAACAGATAATTGCTCACTCTTTCAATGAAAGGAGGGTGATTCATGATTTATGTGTTGGAAAATCTTTACTCATCCTTCCAGGCAGTTTCTCTCCTTAAAAGAGAAGACTGCTTATTTCAAAGCTCCTACTTGAATTAAACTAATGATGAAAAAAATTCTTTTTTAGGATATGTCTATGGTTGCTATCTAAAAGCTCAAACACATCCACATCCTACACACAGCTAGTCTTGACTTTGCCTCCTTGGCGGGGACACGACAAAGCTCTTATAAACTATTTGAAGATGCACAGCAAACTTGAAACGCTACATTTATACGTGTGTGATGTCATCTTGGTCTACAAGGGGGAGAGAAGCAGCGCTGAATGTGGACTGGTTTGACTAAAGTAAATGTTAAAACATTCAGCGGGTTCTTTTCTTATTCATCCACTCACTGGGCCAGATATGTTTCTGCTTTCTTCCCTTTTTGCCTCCTTTCCTCTTGCTTTAATGCTTTCTTTTATCTTACTTTCAAATGAACTTTTGTTCACCTTCTTTCTTTTCATGCTTTAGTGATGAATGCCCCCGTACATCTGCAATAGTTTGGCTTTGGTATAGGTATGCAGAGGGACTGCGGAGGATGGATGGATGAGACACATTATGAATAAAATAATGCATGAGAGCCAAGTGTGTGTATGTATGGGAATCTTTGTGTGCTGTACCTGTGTGCCACCCCTCCAGAGTTTTTAACCTTTGAGTTAAAGGCAGGCAGAGATCTTGCAGGTAGATGGGTGTTGCAGTTAGTGTGATAGCTGCCCAATAAGTCAGGTGTTGCAAGATCTATTACCATCCTGGTATTTAATAATCATTCTAATGGTGTTGTAATAAATTCCAGCTATTTGTAGCATGGCTATTGATGCTGATTGCACCAGCTTCCCTATGTCAGACACATTTTTCATTTTAAAAATCACAGAAGCTGCCCGTTGAAGGTTTGCACTGTGCAAAGATGAGTGCCCACGTCTCACATCAGCTGCAAACCTTCTGGCTAGACTCAAAGATAAATCATCTAAAGGGCCAAATGGAATTCTAAATTCGTCCCTTACAGCCTCCTGTATTAATATCCTGCCAAAATGTGAAATTTAAACCTAATGCAAGTGCAAGATCCCATACAATTAACTATGCACTTGAGTTTTCCTCTATAGAACACAAGTCCTACATTACCATTACTGTTGGCAAAAGGCCCACCCTTTTATAGTCTTAACTAGACCCCTTAAACAGATTCACAAATGTGAATATATCAGCTTAATTAAGCAGCCCACAATAATGACGGACAATCAAGGCAACAGGATATTTGATCAAGGTGAGTAGAAAAGATTTGGTTAGGCTCCAGAGAATAGTTTAGTGTGTTAATCGCCTGATTGTCAAGTCCTTTTATGTATCTCTCTTACATTATCTAGGCTGTTCAAAAATCAGAGGCTTTGGATACGTTTGACTGTGGTTACAAACCGGTTGAGTCGAGTTACTGTTAGAGTTTGATCTATTAGCTATTTAACTGGACCCCCATCCTTGTGCCTGTATACATGTACAGTATTGTATTCAAAGAAGTATGCCAGACGCTGCAATGCTGTGCACTGTGTAAGGCTTTGACTTACTTGAATAGTGTTTCGTCAGGTTATACTGCAGTTATAAAAAATCTGGATTTTATTAGATTAAAGTGAACATCTGGAAATTCTTAGCAACAGCAAGTCGCTGCTTTTCAGAGACAATTTCTGATGCATTTAACCTTCTAACAAAAGAGCAGCTTTATTGGGAACTTGGCTGTATCTGGGTGCATTGGTCAGGCTTTCAGGGCATATTCACACCAGGATAGACTAGGGGACTCAGTGGTGAGGAATTCTGGAAATTGTTGCACCTTTGCTTGGCTTGGTTTCTTTTCACACTGCACTAGTTTACACAACCAGACCAAACCATCTCGACCATGTCATGCAGTTACAACAGCTGCTTTCTTTGCTGCTTGCTTTGTGGAGGTATTCCCCAAGATAACCACTGACCAAGATGAAAGAAGAAGAAAATCTGGGACATTGATTGGTCAGGGCTGGAAATGCTTTTTCATTGCAAGTAAACACTGGAGTAACAATTTCTTTATTCAGTCTTGGGGTGTCTGTTTTACTTGGGTGTTAAAATCTGATACACTTTTCAGGAGAGGCTGTCCAGCTTGAGCAGTGGGAGAGGCAGCATGATATCCGACATGTTGTGGTACATTGCATCATACGTCACATCCTTTCTTTGTGGGCTGGTCCGTTTGCTTTCCCACAATCAGCGCACCTGACCAGAGTTCACTTGCAAGCAGATCAAGACCCTTGGTTTTCAAATAAACCAGAGTTTGCTTCTTTGGTCCGCAGCAGAGTGTGAATGCATGTTCAGCTACTCCAAACAGGCCACACTGTCTGGACCAAACAGTGCCAGTGTGAATGCTCATGTAGAGTTTTGATTTTGTTCAATTCTGGTGAAAATGAAAAACGTACCTGCGTTTTAAACTGTTCAATTTTAGCTGGACCAACATTTCTCACCTTTTTAAGAGACAGTCTCCAAGAACTCCAAGAAAAAGAGTAAGCATGACAACAGTGCCTTCATATTAGATTTTGGGAATAAATAAATTACTTTGATAAAGCACCTGAATTTTTCTGGTTATTAAACATCTACAATTTCAACAAAAACCGACTAAACCAAAGAGGGATTTTAAAAATCTGAGGCGGATATTGTTAAGCAGCAGTGACACAACAATCATTTTTGTCTGTACAGTTTCACTCTAATCTTGGGAAGCAGTGGAGCTCTTTGTTTGCTTTGTTCTGTTCAGAGTAGTGTATTATTTCTGTTGGAGATCTGACATCTTCCTGGCTGACTCACTCGGTGTCTGTTTTCTATTTCCAATCATTTTTACAAACCAAAAATGTGTGGCATATTGGCTGGCAGGCTGCTCATTTAGGCTGATCTTATCACGCTTTAGATTTACATTTGATGCAAAGCCATCCCAGACTGTCATTCCATGATGCATGAGCATCTGGAGGGGCTCTCAGCTTCTTGTTTTACACCTTCGTTTAGATGGCTTATAATTTCTCTTATGGTACATTCTAAAGAGGTGAATTCCACACATTAACTTGCTGTATAATGTCAGTTTTAAATTACATTGAAGGGAATGTGTTGCTTACACTTTGTGCATGTGAAAGTTAAAAAAGTGATCAATGAGAATAATCATTTTAAATTGTAAATTATTTGTTATCTTAAAAGTCTAGTTAAATTTATTTACCTGTAAACCTGTCTAAACTGAGCTAAATGCCTATTTACTTGTAATATAATGATTTTACCATCGATAGGATAAATTAAAGATTTATAGAATAAAGCTACTATATACATTTATGTGGTCTATTATTTTAAGATAATAATTACTAACACTTCTGTGTTAATTTACTTCAGTGAGGGCTGAGTTTGATGTGTCATTCACCTCAGCTTCATTACACTGAGAGGCATCTCTTATAATTTATTTTGTCTGCTGGCATGCCATGTGTAGTAGCTGCAAGGCTGAATGCATAGTCTGTACACTACTGCATTTCACTGCTTGAATGGACAGGAAGGAAGCAGACAGCTCTCAGGTAGACATAAATAGGTTTGAAAAGCTGTGTAGTTACTAGACTTCCTGTTCATCCTCTCCGATCTCCATTAGCTCTCAGAGTGGCACACTCTACCCCTCAGCAGTAGGCAAAAAGATTTCCCATTATATACTGCCACTTGTGATAATTGCCTGTACCCGCAGATGGAGTATTTAGAAATTACTAGCAAGCCCACAGCCTACGTGTGTGTCTATTTAAATGGCTGGTTTGTAGATGGGCATTTGTTTTATCAATATTCTGGAACACCACTGAGGCAATAGCGGTCCCATTGTGCCATGGTCAAACAAGGCTGTGATGCCTCGAGCATCAATTCATTTCAACACCTAAATGAATGTAGACACTGGAGACTAACTTGTTCGAAGACATTTATAACTAGAAGCACTCAGAGAGCGCAGACCTCTGCCAAGACGTAGGGTCACTCACCTGAGAAAAACCCCAATAGGCCCAACAGCCTAGTACCCCCAATATTTCAATCACCAGATCCAGAAGATCAACATGATCTGGGTCAAACAATGTCGGATTATAACATCTACCATGACGTAATTTGTAATTTTTTTTTGGCCAATGATTCTGGGCATTATCTGTTGAGTCAGAAGCTGTAATGGCAAAATTATCCCTATGTCCTGCTGCCAATAACATAACCTCCACCTTGGCGACTTATAAAAGATATGAAACATCTTGCAGACATTGATTGATCTCAGCTTCTTCAAAAAGTAGAGTCTGCTCTGTCCCTTGTAGATGGCTTCTGTGTTGGATTCCAAGTCTGTTGTCTGCAGTACTTCACTTGTATTCCTCCACTACCTCCACCACTGTAATAAGTGTTTTGCTTACTCCTGTTTCTTCTGAAGTCAACAGTCCCTCTCTTTTGTTTTGTTTGTATTCAAGATGAGGTGATTGTTTTCACACCATCTCACAAATTGACTGACCAGTTCTCTGGACTCAGCTTCTTGTCCATCACTGATACACCCCATAACTGCAGAGTAATCAGAGTATTTCTGCAGATGACAGGAATCAGAGGTGTATTGGAAGTCTGAGGTATATAGTATAAGACTATGAGAGTACAATCCCTTGTGGTGCTCCAGTGCTGCTGACCACCAACCCCTCAGACACAAAACCTTTCAGTCTCACAAACTGTGGTCTGTTTGTTAGGTAGTCATAAATCCAGGTGGTTGTGGAGGTATTAATCTGAGATTTATGGAGCTCCTCACATAACAGAGCAGCTGAATTGTATTAAAATCACTTGAAAAATTAAGAACCATGATCCACAAGGGGCTGCCTGAGTTGTATAGATGAGACTGGGCTCTCTGAAGCAGGTGGATGATGGCATCTTCAAGCCCAAGCTCATTACGACAAGCAAACTGTAATGGGTCCTGAAAGGTGTTCACTTGCTTATTAAGGTGAGCCAGTAACAGTCTCTTAAGGACTTTCACGATGTGAGATGTTAGGGCAGCTGGTCTGTGGTTGTGTAATTCAGATGGTTGGGATGTTTTAGGTAGTTGAACAAGGCAGGATGTTTTCACAGCACAGGCTGGTGTTGATAAAGTGCTGAAAAATCTAGCATAGTTGTTCTGAGCAGGTTTTCAGAACCCTGAAGCTGACACCATCTGGACCTGCAGCCTTGTTCCAGTTCAGTCTCTCCAGTTGCTTGTTCACCTGCAGACAACAGACAGGCCAGAGAGTGAACATTGTTATGAAATGATCACCAATGTCGCGGCAGGAGTGGAAACATCATCAGTTGCATGATGGAAGTTGTATTGTATTAGAAAACGGAGAGTGGAAATTGTGACTACTTTGCTAAGCAGTGCATATATGTTAAACACTATTTCATGTGAATGTGATGCACAGTCACTAAGAGGAAATGCAAGGTCAGCAACAACTAACCAAGACTTGTTCAAATGAACAATTTGATTTTCTACACACATTTTTCTGAACATCAATTTATGCAGAAGTTGAGTTAAATAGGCCATATTTTATTCTCAAGCTCCAGTCTCACGAGACAGGCTCCGTCAAACATTAGACAAAACAACCTAGCAGTCTAATGGATTTTTGTTATAAAACGTAATAAGTACTGTTACATCTGGGGCCATTTTCAGAGAGTTTATGAGACAGGAAAAAAAGTTTCCTCACAGACTCAAATGGTGTGTGACTCATCTGGTTCATCTCAGCTAATGAGCATGCTTTTGGTTGTTTCTGTTTTCTCCTGCATCTGCCTTTAGTCTATGTGTGAGAGTGCTCTAAAACTCTGAAGTGCATCTCTGTAAATGGATTCACATTGTGCAGGACTTGGTTGTTGGAGACATTTAACTATGTTTAACTGACAACCATTTCTGTTGGAAAACAAACGATCATTTTCTGAAAATAGTTTTAATATGCTACTTGGAACTGAAGCCTAAAGACTTAGCTATAATATTTTTATGAGATATGTCACTCAGGAGACTGGCATTGATTTTTGTAGTAACTGCCATGCCATATTGTTGTCTCATATTACATCTTTTCACATTATCAGCGTCCATCACTTCCTCCAGGCAGCTGCCTCACTGACTGAAAGTTTAAATATTTTATATCTACAATGCAGATGAACAATAAAGAAAGTGAAGCCAACCCAAAATATTTAGGTCAAGTTGAAGTTTTAAAGGTCACTAAAACTGCTCATACATAATTAAAAGGCAAATCAAAATCTCTGTTTTACTGAAAAAAATCATCATTAAAATGTGTAAATTAACTCAGCAAATCAGCTGCAGTTTGAAAAAGAAGGGGGCCTGTGGACTAATGAAGTTAAAACAAAACCTTTTGGCTGCATAGAGCAAACGCATATTTAGAGAATAAAAAGGGTAACATGAAAAGAACATCTCCAACTTCTAAGCACAGAAGTGGATCGATCAGACTTTGAGCTTGTTTTGCTGCCAGAGGCAGAGGGATCATTTCACATTAATTAAATATCTGCAAATTATGGAAGCAAACATACCATTCTTTAAAAAAAGGGGTGCAGTATGACATCTACAACAGAATAATTACCCTAAACATGCTTACATTTCACAACAGCTTTTCTTAAGATGCATTTGCATTAGCCTTTATAGTCCATCTCCTGATCTCAAAAGAGAAATGCATGTAAGATGTGTTGAATGCTTCATTGAACTGGTAGCCTTTTTTAGTCGGAATAACTGAGCAAAAAACAGCTAAACAACTCTTTTACAAAACGTTCTTGCAAGCTGTGATGTTTTGGACCACTTTCTTTTTTTCTCATTTAAAAAATGCAAGGGGCATGAATAAAAAATATATATGTATATATATATATAAATATATAAATAAAACATTAAGTTTTCTATAGCTGTCAAATTAACCACTTTAGAATCCTCATTTAACCCAGCATTGCATTCGTTTAGACTGTGGACGAAACTGTAGTAACAGTAACAGTAGACAACCCCCCCCCAGAAAAAGATTGGCCCATTCTTGGCCTCAACATCACATGTGGCTCACAGATAATAATAATAAGAAATCAATGACAACTTCTCACATAAATCACTTCTGGCCCCTATAACACCTTCTATAATCCACGTCCAAGCCACTAACTTTCATCTTACTACAGTAGTAACAACAACACAACCTTTACAAAATCGTGCCTACTTCTAACTGATGAAATGTTAATAAAATTTATGAGAGTCAGAAACAAGGCAAACTTTTATGTGACTGGTATTAGTACAAAACAGTCTTTTCCAAACTGTTAATGCTGCTTGAAGTCTCTATAAAAACCCAAACCTGATGGTGGATTGCATTTGAATTTCCATTTTGTGCAGTTTGTTTGTTGAAACACGTAACATAAATAGTTGCTTGTGCTAACCCAGATCTTTGACAACATGAACTGATGCCTTAATGTGAAATTAGAAGCCCAGACTGGGATGCTTTTAAAGTGTAAATGAGAAGTGAGCCACAAGACCATCCCTGACAGCTCATCTTCCACACTCCTTCAGTATAAGACTCTGCCAGCCAGCAGCATCAGTTATATCTGTACGTCAAGGTTAGTGTTTGATACATTACAAACCAGCTGCTGTGTCGTCATTTCTGCAGAGCATTCAGTTTGTGTCTACTTCTCAGCTTTCTTATAATCTTCTTTACTGATTAGCATTTTGATGCCAGCCCTGGATGACAGAGAAGTACAGCCTTGCATGTTAAACAAGTAAAATAATAAAACAAAAATGATATAAAGAAACAGACAGCTGGAATTTCTTGGATAAATCATTGCATGAAAGCCCATGCACTTGCATAAGAAAATGAAACTAAATGGTGAACGAATCACAGCAGTGGTCATAAAGAGTAAGAGGTTATAGGCAGTAACAGAAGGAAGCTGGAAATCAGAGACATAAAATTCAGTTTACTTATTGTTTCACAGCTGTCGTGCTGTAAAGCTCAAATAAACAGCTCCTCGCAGCCTTATGCAAGGGGCGCTGCATCATTAGATTTGATGTGAAAATCAAAGTTCTGATGATGGTGTGTAAATGTGTGTGTATTTGTAGCAAGCTGCTACAAAGAAGAGGATGTCTCTGCAGTGAAATGCATGCAAGGAGACATTAGACATGATTGAGGGAAACTTCTTTTTGTATGAATTTATATAGCCTTCATCATATTATCAGTCTTATAGCAGTTCAAATGAACAATTTGATTTTATAAATACATATATATTCATTCATCTGATTAGTTTCACTTTTTGTCTTTGAAACAGACTGTTTTATGTTTAACTTGACACACAAATTGCATGTAGTTCATATTTGTGTCATGATCCAGGCGGGCAGCGCAAGTTTTTCTTCTCAGTGCAAATAAATGCATGCTGAATCAGGTTTTCATTCTAAAATTAGACCGAGATATGAGTGTAGGTGTAGTGGGTTGTCTGTCTCTGATGGTGACCTGCCCAGAGTCATAACAACTAGGACAAACATAGTGGATGTGGAAAATTGATCTGTTAAGTGATTTTGTTCAATATCAAACCAATATTGATCATAATATTTAGGAAATGCTTTTTAATGCTATTTACATAAATATGCCGTTTATTGATGCTTGATTTCAATTAATGTGGACATACTTGATTTTTCCTTGATAGTTCATTTAAAATATTCCAGGTTTAATCACAATTTGCTATCAAATTAACCCATTTTGAATACAGGTGTCTTTTCAGTAAGCTTTTTAGAACTTACTCTACTGTATTTATTTATGACTTTAAAAAGCCAACACAAAGCATTTCATTAAACAAAATGTAAAACAAATAAAAACATAAATAGAAACCTGCAGATGGAAGTGGAATATTAGCATAAAACTATGTATTGTTAGAAAACAACTTCCAATCTGATGTTTTCTTAGAAGATATACCAAACTCTAATTGTACACTAAAACCTTTGTTTGTCAGGCTCTGTAGAAAGCAGAGACATAAAATGAGTAAAGCAGGTAAAGTGAGTTAAAAAAGAACCATTTAAGGGCGTAAATATTCGGCTATTATATACAGGAACATGAGATCTCTGATGTTCCTGTTATCTGTAGAGCCACTCTCCCTGTTTGTATGTCAAGGCTCTGACTACCACAGGCACCACTGTTGCTTAAACTTCACAAATCTTTTCGACTTTTTCCTTCAGACCTTGCTATTTTTCAAGCTTCATGTGTTGTGTTCCTTCCTAATGCTGCTATTACTTGGGATCTATTACTACTGCCCTCTTTTGCAGTTTTGTTTGTGGACCACCACAACCCAGATAGCAGACACATTTGGGCCTAATCTTAAATAATTTTGGCACTTATGGTTCAGTTACAACACTGGCAAGTGTTTTGCGGGCCAGATGTTGTCTATCTGGGAATGTAAAGTTCTTTAATTTAAGAAGTCTGGATATGGAAGTCCCACCAGATCTTGGCTCAGCCATTCCCTACTAATTTCAGAGATATCAGAAGGTGGTGAAGTATTTTGAGGGCCAGTTTTGAACTTAACTTGCTTAATTTTTAAATAACTAAATGATCATACCATGATTCCAGTTGTGGAAAAGTTGCTAATAAAGATACTTTAACCTTGACTTTGAAAATTAATATAGATGGGAAAATCATATGTGCTTCAGGCGCTTCTCTTGTATGAATGATGAAGTTTCTTGGATTTCCCTAAAAGATGAGCTGGTTAAGTTATTCTTTTTTCTTTTCATATCTGGTTTTCACTTTCATTTCAAAAGCTACTCTTTAATTAAAACAGATGCTTATCTAATGTTTCTTATTCAATCCTTGAGAGAAGTTAAATAACTTTGACAGAATAGTCTGAGATAAGCAGAAAAGTGCAAATGTAAAGAAATGTTAACTTTATTAAGACTGAAAACGTGAAGTGGAGAGAAAAGAGAAGAGGTCTGTTTCTATAACAGTACTTCAGTCATTTTGGACTTCTGTGAGCCTGTCAGTCAGATGCAAGGACAAAGAAATATTAGCACCTACTGAGTCGTCTTCATTCCCTGTCTTTGTCTTGTTTCTGGGGAATCTTTTCTTGTAAAGGTCCTGTTAATTAGTTCCTTGTGAATGATAATAATGAAAGTCAGTGTTACAGCAAAACTGCTATCATACAAAGAAATGAAAGCAGAGTATTCTATTTTGATCTGCAAGTCTGCAGGGAGATGATTTTGTATTGTTTCCATAGCAAGAGCATGATTGATGGTGCAAAGTATTTGAAGCTCAGCTTTAACTTCAGATCTGTTACAGAGTAGATTGTTGGCATGCATTATTGATTAGTGTGACCACCTCAGGCCTGTAAGTAGTCCAATAATTGGCTGTTGTGTTTTCAGCTACAAGCTGCTGATGAAGCAGGGGGAGCTTCTGAAATTGCCAGCCATTCTTTACTGCGAGCTGAGCAGTATTTTAACCTGATGCTTCTGTCTTCCAGTGGAGTGTCATATTTGCCTTCATATGCCATTTAACCCACCTTTGACTGTTTGTAGACCTAATCAGAGATAGGAAGTTTAAAATTAACCTTCCAGGCACATACCCATGCCACAGCCATCATTTAGTGCTCCACTGCTCAGATCCCTGTGCACATGAAAGGTCTTAGATGAATGTGGAAGCTGCTGCTTTTGATGCAAATGGTGCCAGGAATGAGTATCTGTAGTCGCTCTGTAAATGAGGGTCTCACCATGCCTCAGTGCATTCCCTCAGAGCTCTGACTTGTTTATCTTCTTTGAGCTGCTGTGACATTAACGTCGTTCCCTCTCTCTATCTTCTTCTCCTGCCACCTCCCCCCACCCCCCTTGTTGTTTCCTGGAAGGTGTTGCCAAGCATACTGCAGAAGCATTGCTGTATCTTACCAGATGGGAACGCAGGTAAGGACTAAAAAAAGGATTTCTTTCCTCTAAACACACTGGTCACACACAGTCCTGACACAGAAGCAGAGAGACTATGAGAGTAATGAGTGGGCAGGAATGCTGAGAAATACTCAGAGGGTGGGCCACAGTTGCCTGTTAACTGATTTTTTTTTTTTTTTTGTGAGTTCATTCTGTCTATATTCACTCCTCTTCGCTGATGTTTCTTGCATAGTTTGATATTTCCCAACTAACTACAAAGAGATGATTTCATCTCACCATTCTAAACATTTGTTAAGCTTTTAGGGCCACTGTGCAAATCTACCTCTGGCAAAACTAACGTCTCTTAAAATGGTCTGAAATAAGATGGGGTTCTCATGTCCAGAGGGAGGGGAAAAACTGGAGCAATAATTTCAAACTTGTGATGATGACAGGCTTCTTCACATCGTTGCAGGTGTGAAGAGGTTGCTGATGAAATTGAAGAGCAGGGAGATATATTCAGGTACCTGGCCGCTGTCCTCTTGATAATAACTTTTTTTTTGTACCTCTGTGTGAGTGTTCTTTTAGTAACTCAAGCTCTCTGACCTCTTGACTGTACTGAGACTGCATGCATGGGCTCACACACCATCCATCCCACTAACAAAGCCTTAGTCTCACTGCTCCTAAAATGTCTTGGCCTCGTGTCCATTCTGTCATCTTAATAATACCCATTTCTACAGCAAACTTTGTTTTCTGTTATGCATAGTGGGGCATTTTTAATAAACTAACTACACAAGCTGTACAGGTGTGAACACAAGTAATAAAGCAATAGTGCAGTAAACTTGGGAGTAAAAAGAGAATTTGAAACTTTGCATAAATTTTAGGTTGGGTGCTTGAAACTCACATGTCACATGTGATATCTGTGAGGCAGCTGACAGCATGAAATTAATGTTTGGTGGGGCATACACAGATAAGGAACTTGACAAACCTGAATCATCGAGTATGGAAGGGTAAATCTAACCCTGCTGTGCTTTACGGAGAAAGTGAACAATCAGAAAAGGAAAGTTATATAGACAAAATCCAGACATTAAATGGAAGTCACCCATATGAGCATGGGGAATGGTCCCAAAAATCTACATTGTGTGCAGTTCATTGAAGCACTTGCTGCCACTGAGCCTTGGTTTAATACTACATGTAAGCAGGCAGATTTAGACACAGAACTGTAAATGCCTCTGCTCACAATGGTGGCTTTGCTATGTGCACTTTGTTTTATGTTCCATTGTCCTGCAATCCCAGTGCACCTTATATTGGACTGCAGCCATCAGAAGCTGACCGGTGTTTGTCACTATTAGTTTTTTAAATTAAGTGTCTACAGCATGTTACAGTAACTTTTAACTTTTCATATGTTTGTGTCCATGTTTGTAACTGAGCCTCTGTTGAGTGCTTTTGGACGGGGCGGAGCCTGTAGCAGCATTGCTGGTCACTGAGAACGATACGTACTTTCACGTCAGTCTCCAAAAGTCTCCAAAAACACCAGGAAAAGTTGCTAGATTTGTCACTAGTCACTTTTTTGAAAAAAAAAAAAAGTCGCTAGAGAGGTCTAAAAGCTCACTAAAACTAGCGACAAAGTTGCTAAGTCGGCAACACTGGAAGGTAGGTGTACTTCAGCACGCACTAGTCTAGCACTGTCTTTAATGACAAATCTGTGGTCTGCCAACACTCACAGTAATTTAAATAATACATATTTTACATGTACTATTTACATACGTATGCATTTCCACTGACTTGTTTTTATGTTGGAAAAAAACGTACACAAATGTCTAAAAACGACAGATGAGACAAGAGAACTGCTGGAAAGCGTAGCTAACAGTGAAGCCGCATAGAAAAAAAAAAGAAAAGAATACAAACTAAAGTCATCAATCCCTCCACCTACAATAAATGATAACTTACTACTGTGAAAATGCCTCGAACAAATAAGCAAACTCCTTGGAATGTTTTTCAAGTGGTCCGGTAACCTCGGAAATGTGGGCACTGAGCTTTGTTTCCAGGTTGAAAAACTAAAATAACCATACGTTAAATGGTCTGCTATTACAGTCATGACAACGGTTGTGGCATTTCAAAACACAACAAGCCCTCTCTATTCCTGAAAAATATACCAATAAATAGTACACTGCAAACCAGTTGTGACTACACTGTGACTACAGTTGTGACTGTACCTGCAAATCCTACAATGCTTTGTGGTGTGACATCACATTCCCAAGCTCTAAGGTTGCCACATGGGGGGATTTCCTGTTATGTAACTCATTTCCTTATATGCTGGGCATAAAAATTCAGTCACAGAAAAGTGTGTGAGAAGATTTTACAAGACCTAACTTTATTCACCATGATGAGCACAAAATGAATATGTAGAACCCCAGGGGCACACCTACTCGCCTGGACCTAGAGCAGGATGTTCTTACAGAATAAACTCATATTTAAATAACCTTATAATAACCTCATAAATATGGATATCTGAAACTCTGAAACTTTTCCCATGGAGATTTCGGCTTACACTTGTCTTGGATAGTTAACCACAGTTTAAATTAATTACATTTGCATCTCTTTGTGTGTGTGCTCAGGGTACATTGCAAAGATATGCATCTGAATGCTTAGCTGGCCGCAAAATTTGTTTGGCTAAACTTTTCTTTTACACTTTTCATTTCATTCTGAAAAACAGTGTGCGTCTCTGAAAATATCTATATTCTGATAGATTGTGTTGTCAGGAAGACACGATGCATGGTGCTTGTCTTGAGTACTCAGCAGTGGTGCATCCACAGTGTCTGATTTTGTCTAAACACTTCCACCAAAGTTTATTGATCTCCGCTGAGCAGAATTTTTCATCTCAAATTCATTCAGAGCTTTTGCTAAGACTTGTCCACCTTGGCATCCTCTTGCCATGGCAACACCGCTTGTGGCATGAGTAGATGTAAAGATTGCATTTGATCCATTTGTTTGATACATTATTGCTCTGCAGCGATTACATGATGCTAGATTTGTTTATGCTAAACAGCTGGCATAAATTAATGCGGGCATTGGATCATGGGAAGTTGCAAGTAGTGTTGGATCTGGCCTCCATCTGCCTTATGATTGACATGAGGATACATTCAGGGTAGAGTGGAGTAAGAAGGATGAATGCTTAGGAGAGATTTTGAACATAATGGCCATGAAATAGTTTAGGACGCCACATTGCATGTGTCTGTGTGTACCTTCATTTTATGAATTAGGGCACCCTCTCCTGGACGGTTTCCCGGTTTTCACTAATGCATCTTTTTCAGAAACCTCTCTGATCAGTTCTTTACTTATGTTCTGTACAAAAAAGAAAAAAAAAACTTTTTTTTAGAAGTGTCCCTCTTCTCTTAATGAACTCCATATTCAGAACCTCTTGTACTGATGAGCACTCTGCACTTCTATGCTTCTCATTCATGGACTTTTCCTATTAATAGACATTAATTAGTGTGTGAATATTTCACAATTCTCCTGCTACTTTTCATGTCAGTGCTGAATTTCTTGCATCCTTTTATCATCTCTTTTTTTCAGCCAACTGCCAAATTCTGCTCCAATATCTCAGCAGAAAATTAAACTAGTAATTTCCACTTCCAGTTCACTAAAGCCTCCTATTTGAGTTTAATATGCTAGTACATAATGATAGTGAGCATATATTCACATCCACTGATTGAATAACATGGTGGTTTTTTTTCAGAGAACAAGTAAATTTGCATGTTTCATTGCTCTTGTTTTTAAATTAAGTGTAAGAGTGCGATAAAGGGGCATGCTGACTATTACATACTGTAAAACTCTTCTACCAACCTTTGAATAAATGGAAGCTGTTTTGCATTCATGGCCTTTTACATATTGATTTTTGTTTCCCCCTGAGCCTCATAACCACCTCTAACAGTGTAATACTCATGCAGGTGCACACTTTTTTTTCATTACCCATTGCTTCCATTTTCAGTTCCATTTCCTGTGGTGCAGATCAGTGTAATTGTTTGTCTTTTTACTTCAATTCCAGTTCCACAAAAGTTGGGATGCTGTGGGAAATAGAAACTAAAACAAAATGCAATTGTTTCCAGATTTCATATTGACATTTCTTAAGAGCGGTGGTTGGTCCTTGGGGGTCCCCCAAAGAGCACAGGGGGTCCCAGAGGCTTTAAACATTCAGAGCCATTATGATTAATGTCCACACATAGTCTCTATTTAAAGAATAAAAGTAAGGCTATATGTTGTTAATTTAACTTTGACTTTGTCGAAGGACAGGATTAAACCAGAGTACATTATTTATGGTGAAAATCTTGCTAATAAAAGCATAAAAGCAAGCATGGTTTCAGCACAGGGTGGGGCAGGGATCCATGGCTTTTTAATATTTGCATGAAGGGGGTCCCCAAGGAAAATAGGTTTGGAGCGATTGCTTTAGAGCAATATGGGTAAGCTGTCAACTGCCATATCCCCTCATATTTTGTGACTATCATATTACACTTTTGTGTTGCATACAATATGTAGCTTACTTGTAAGCAGACATAGGACACATTTACTGCTTCTGTCTGGGTTGTGTTTTATACAATACCTGGCCCAGTTATGGGCTCATTATCCCCTTTCATGTAGTCTGTATAGGAGCATATGTTTCTCTAAAAAGAGGTAAATATACATGTGCTAGTTGCCAGTTCCAATAGGCAATAATACAACCCCATACCAACAGAGGTGTACATTTTCCTATTCAGCACTGATGACAAGATGTGTGTGTTATGACGACACAAAATGCATGATTTTAAACTTTGATTTATCTAAACGCAGAAAAGTTTTCCACTTTGCCTCAGTCAATTTTAAGCAAGCTTTGGCCCATAGGAGATGACAGCATATTTGGGTCATGTTCATATATTGTCACAGTAGTGGAGAGGAAATGGAACCAAAATTGGACTGACAAGGCAGAAGGCAGACAAATACAATAACCCAGGGTTTAATTCAAGGAACAAAGTTACTGACACACACTAGGACACAGGAACAACAATAATGATCTGGCACTGAATAGGCGAAACCAAGTGGTATATATACAGAGGACGACTTACAGGGAACAGGTGAAGTGAGTGAGCAATCAGACCAGGTGAACTAACGAGCTGGAAACAGAAAACACAGAACACAAGGGAATGAACAAAGCTGGAAACCAAACTAAGTATGACAAAACAAAAACCCTAACCTTTGACCATGACATATATGACTTCTGCTTTTGTATAATGCAGCTTTAACCTGTATTTGTGTATGGCATGATTAACTGGGTTCACAGAAAATGATTTCAGAACGTTTTCCTGATTGCACACAGTCACTTCAGTGATAAAATAAAGGATATTTGTCAGTGCATGTCTCCAGAGTCTCTGTACCTTTTGATATTAATTACTATATGCTGATAGAGGTCTTTGCAGTTTTATATGGATGGAACATTCACTCTGAACTTGCTTCAGAATAAGCAATGCAATAGCAACAAGTGCATTAATATCTGTATATCTTATATATATCCAGCTTATATATTTAAAGTTTAATTGTAGGGACAAGTAATGTGCATTAACAAATACAGCACATTGTACCTAGCATTTAGCCTGAACTAATTTGCAACTCATATTCCCCAAATGGGGTTTTTAGTTGCATAAAACTAAGCATAAAATACATAAAGGTCAGTCTGAAATATAAACACTAATGCAAAATGAAATGCATGAAACAAAATGCTCGTCAAGGTCAGGCAGACAGATAAGGTTCCAGTCTGCATTACTGAAAAGCACCTTGCATCTTAAATCATCATTATATTATAATATGACTATTAAAATCATATTGTTGTGACATCTGGATCTCATTAGGCCTGAAAATAGATAATAGATTTGCTAAATACACTGCATAAAGGTCAGAAAAGCACAAAATGAAACGGCTGAATTGAAGTGCAATTCTAAATTTTCTGCCATTAAAGTGTAGCTTGTTAACTTTGACTTTAATACGGCAGATTTTTCTTACATCCTGAAAAATTGAATTTAATTAGCTAATTTACTACTGTAGAAAGGTTTGTCTTGGGACACATTGCCATGGAAACAAATCGTCCTGGAGGACTCTGGGGGGTATGAATTTGGAGATGTTAGAAGAGAGTGTTCTAAAAGATGAAAGATGAAAATCAAAACATAATTATTGGCCAATTGTGCTTTAAAGTCTTCAGAAAACCCTCACAGCCCTTCAAGTAAAGGACCTTTTTAAGCTTAATCCAACAAGCTTTCATGATTATGCCTGTGTCTAGTGTCTGGAAAGTTTCAGATGTGTCCCTGTCCAGAGACAGTGAAAGTCCCTGAACTACAACAGCCTTTGATGGCTCTTCTCTTCCTCACCTTATGGAGCCTGTGTTTGGAGTCACAGCACGTCCATCTTAATGCTTCACATGTCCTGCCTGAGCCTCTCCATCCCGCCGTGAATCTCTCTGACAGAAGAGTGAATCAGCAGCTGCTCTATTAGCTCGCGTAATTAACGTGCAGGCTGTCGCTTTCCCTCTGAGTGTGTCCATCCTGCTTTTGTAAAAGCATACACACACATTGCACTTAAAAACACATAAGCTGACGACACACAAACAGCCAGTGTACACATTCACAACGTGCCCTCCAGCACACTTGATATCAATCTCTAACAAAGCAAGACAACCAGATAGAGCTTCTCTCCTTCTTCTAACTCTCAGATGTCCTGATGCCAGCTCTCTGTGCACTTCATGGCAGCTCATCAAAAACAGACATCCACAGAGAATGAGAGATACTTTGTTAGAAAATTACAAAGCACTCATGTGATGTTTAGACTGTATTTGCAAAAAAAAAAAAAAAAAAAAAAAAGCGAGCCGGGAAAGCAAATGCGTGGGAGCTAAGCCCTTTTCTACTTTCTGCATTTAGTCTGTTAAAACCATTCGCTTGTCTCTTCTGCTCTTTCCCTCTGCACTCCTTCCAGCACCATGAAAGCGTAGTCACTGAACTGTTACGAGAGTGGTTGCCTCTGCAACAAGAATGCTTTCTCCAGACCCCTTTTTTTCTGTGCATCCACACTAGAGGTGCACAAAATTGATTGTAAACAAATTTGACACAGGTCTAATGTATAAGAGGGAAACTCTGCAATACTTTATTGCACATTTCCCACGAGGTGCCAGAGATCTCATCGGCAGACAGGCGGGTTTAATGTGCAGTGTCTGATCTGAATATTCATGATGTAGTGCTTGTTTTCAAAAACATAGAATTTCCAGGAAGTTCAAGAGAGAAGTGCATGATACACTTGTGTGTATGGATCCCTGTTGTTGCTTTGGCCACATGTTTCTTGTATCTGTGTGTATAGGCATATAAAATAGTTATAGGTTTTCAATGCACATTGTTTGCCCAGTGTGCTAGTTAGCTATATAGATAGTTAGCTTGTAGACAATTGCTATGTTTCTAGCTGATGACAAGAACCTGTTTGAAGCTTGTAGTCTGTGAATAAGTTGCTTTTGAAGGCTGTATTGAAGCTACAGGTGCAAGAAGACATGTTAGGGGAATGGTGGACTTGCTGTAGACTTAGTTACTGAGAGATTATCCACTTGGTAACCTTGTAGATTTGTTGGGATATTTTTACATCATTCACCATAAAATCAATCAGAATCATATGAGCTTTTTGTTTTCAGCTAACATAGATGGCCATTTTTATTGGTTAAAAAATAAATAACCCAGTTCTGTGAGTTACTAAAAGTTGGGTTTTATCTGGTATGTACTGTATGTTCTCTGCAAGCCAGAACACAAACCCCAGTAATCAGAAAAATATGTTCCCATTTCATTTTTAGAAACCATGGGTAAGAGTCATTTCTATATTTCCCAGCCAGAAGACCACAGTTCCTCCCACTTGAGGGAAGAGCATTCAAGTCATTTAATGAATGAGTTTTTACACAAAATTGTAATATTTTTTTCAACGTAAAGTATTTTTGCTGGCTGTACCAAACCAAAATGTTTGTATTTTGTTCTCTGTCAAGATGACCCCACACACAAGCTCCAGTCAGCCAATATTTGATCATTTCATATGTCTGCTTTTATTTCAGATACAGCACATTAACATCTAGATTTAACATTTAGATCATTCCCAACAGAATTTAACAGAATTCATGCTTGGATTTTTATTCACTGGAAAAAAATGGCAAACCATGGATGAATCTTATTTATCATGTCAATCAAAAGTCCTACATTCAGAGTGTGTGGTTGTGAATTTACCTGTCGCTGAACACAGGTAAATTTGTCTCTGTTGGACCTTCTGTTCTTTACCTACGATGTGTCAGTCAAGAGGACAGCTGGTCTCTGTGGACTGTCTGTCTCAGCCTACCCCTGATATAATGAGCAAACTGGGAGAAAGCTTTAATTTAAAATGCTGAGTCACTGTTCCAGCTTGTTCATGAATGGATGAATAATGGTCTCAGGAAGTGGGAAAAAATGGGCGGTGCTCACCATGTTTGTTGCTGTCCTGACAAACATTTCATTCCTTTTAAATATCCTTGTCTGACTATGCTCCATGGTTTTTTTTTTTCATCATACACACACACAGTTACACTGTGTGATGTTGTGTTCATTATCAGACAACCCGTTCACAACCTATTTATCTCTGTTAAAGGCAAACAAAACAATCTATTTTAGGAGATGAAAACATGAAGGGATTGATGAAATTTTGGAAAAAACATCTTCTTTGGCTACATGTGCTGCGCATACCAAAAGACAAGTAGACGATTGCAAAAGAGGCATAGGCTAGTTTTGTCTGAAGAAATTTAGAGGGAAGCTGGAGCCTACTACCTGCATGTTAATACCAGCTGCCTCTGTGGAACAGATGGATAGAATTAGGGTTTCAAGGTGACACAAACGGCTGATTGTTAAAGCTTATCTGAAATCTGTAGTGACGGTAACCAGCTAGATAGTCCTAGCAAAGACGGCCAGAATATGTGTGCATAAAAGTGATAGCAAATAATGGTTGGCTGTGTTGAAATTTCTTCTATTGCAAATTTTGTCTCATAGTTTGTCTGATGGTAATTGTCAGTCATAACTAATGAACATTAACACAAAAACACTGCAGCAAAAGATGACCCAGCAGTTTAGTGTTTAGTTTTGTCTTTACATCACATACAACATGCAGATGTTGTTATGAAATGAAGACGGTTACTCATCTGGTCTATTCATTAATAGTTTTCTGTAAGTTTATTTATATTATTGGATTTTTTTTTCTTTTTCCAGGGGAAAACTAATTTAATAAAATACATCTAGGAACACCAACAATATATGCCAACTGATGTTGAGTTTATCTGGAATCAGAGCAGAGGAAAAATTATTGGTGGACACTAAGCTTGTGGCAGAACTGTGGTGATTATTTGGGAAGGAAAAGAGTAAATTGTTTCACATGATGCACAAGGGTTTGTATGTGAGCAGTTCCTCACAATATTTAATCACTTACACACACTCTGAAAATAAAGTATCTAATGAGGGCTGTGAGGTTATAAACACATCCATTGTGCACATGATATGAAATTCTCACTGAGAAGAAAACACAGTGATGATATTAGATGTTGATCATATTAATTAACAAGAAACTTGAGATCCGTTCCTAAATTGATCATTTTGCTGAGTCAGTCATCATTTCATCTTGACATCTTGCTTATATTCCCACCATCTCTCTGAGATTCCAGCTCAGCATTGGTTAGTATGCGGTCAGACTGACGTCCCTCAGCAGCTGATTATCAAGGTGTCTTAGATCTGTCTCCCATTGTGCAGCTGCAGCAGAGAGAGACCTTGTCCATGTCCAACACCCGACCCATAGCTGTGGATGGTATGCCTGAAACGTTCTCAGTTACCACATTTTGGAAAATACTGCGTATTGTCAGGATGTCAGTAAGTTCCTTTGATCAAGGCTACTCGCTCCTCGTGAGGATTTAGCTCCAACACCCCCAGACCTCCTTCTGAGGCTGCATCCCTCCACTGTTTAGCAACATTCCTTTTTTTTTACATTAACTTTTATGCCTGACCATTTTTTCTTTAGTTCGGCTGTGGTGTGATGATCCAATTCTTTTGCATTTGTGTGAGAGAGGCTATTTATTTACAGTTACTTCCCTCTGTCTAAATATCATCATCATCTAGTGGTGAAGATGGGCAGAGATAACTTTAAATGCCAAGCACAGTTGTTAATGATCAATGTCCTTCAGTGGCCAAAATTCTTTCATACATAAACATGCTTTTATCTTTGAGGGGATGCAGTTTCTTCAGCTGCAGCGATGACTGTACTACTGGGTATACTATCTTCTCTGTGCCATTTACAGTGTTATTTATCCCAAATAGTGCTCTGGCACCTATCAGCACTTACTGCATTTTTAAAGCTCAGAGGGTTCTCATTTCACACACAGATTTGTTTGTCCATTCAGACACACCATAGTATAAATATACCAACTGCCATGTATGTGGACCCACAGCAAGTGGGTGGCATGGCTCATGGGTAGAGTGGTCGTCCTGTAGCCCAACGGTTGCCGGTTTGATCCCGGCCCAGAGAACTCATGTCGAGGTGTCCCTGAGCAAGACACCAAACCCCTAGTTGCTCCTGATGGTTCGTGGTTGACTGCCTTGCATGGCTGCTTCCGCCATCAGTGTGTGAATGTGACGTACATTTAAAGTGCTTTGGATGAAAGCGCTATATAAGTACAGACCATTTACCACAGACCACGATCATGCATTAATGTAATAATTGTAAAAGATATGTGTTGAAAGCATCAAATTTTACCTCATTGGTACATGACTGCCCAGCCCTCCCTTTCTGCCCTCTACATCTCCTGCAGCATATGTTGTTGCCATACCCAATGTTCCGAAAATGCTTCCCCCACTGCTGCAATTACACTAAAGCAACAGCATTCATTTCAGCCCTCATTATTAGCACAGCAGCAATGCCGAATAGATGGCACTCATTTAGCAGCCTGGAGCTCCATGACACCTGACAAGGAGAGTCTTACTGAGCTCCACCTGTTTGTGTGAACATGCTGCAGGCACACAGTGCAACAATGCAAAGTGCTTTTTATTAGTCTTGCATTCATCATTGCATTGCTGATGTGTGTGCACACACTGCCTCTGATGTATAAACATATGTCAGTCTCAGTGCCTACATTTGTTTTACTCTTTAAAAAAAGAATAACACTTACTATCACCTTTTACCAAACTAAACATTTTGTCTGCCTGCCAGCCAGCACTGTTGTTAGTTAATGTTTTTGTGCTATTACTGTGACAAATAACAGTGACCATGTCTGGTTACAAAGTCATTTTGTTTTCAGAGAAAGGGACATTAACTGTGCTGGGGCTTTAGCCGGCGGGTTAGCAACTGGCTGTCTGCTGAAGCTAGCTGTGATTTGATTATCCAGTATCTCAGCCACAACGAATATCAGACAGGAAGTCAAATACAGAATACAAATGAATGAATCATTTGTAGGTATAGACTGATTATATTCAGAGACTGACAACATCTTGAGGGACAGTTTTACAGCTACTCTTTTGTTTATAAAAATGTAAAAGATGCGAATCTAAACAAAATGCTTTTCAGTTTTCTTACTGACCAATATATTTGTATTTAGAAAGTATAAGGAAAGTTGATGCCATCTACATTTCAAAATGGCTGAGAGAGGCTTGTGTACTATTATGGAAGATGATTTTTTTCCCATTCTTAATAAATAAAAAGTTTCAGCTGTTTAATACTTTCTGTTTCTGAGACTCATCTTCATTTTTTTTTTTTTTTTTTTGGCCATGCTTCCTCAGTAATAGGCAGATGTTTACAGACCAGCCAAGCACACACTGCGATGGAGCAACTCTGGTGTAAGTCATGCAGAACAAGGTCTGGCATTGTCTTTCTGGAATTACCACAGACCTCCCTGGAAAAGTCATTGCATTAATTGCAACATATCCCTCTCCAGTAATTCCAGTGTATGCCTCTGCTTCAATGCGATCTTCAGACATCCATGCCGTGTTGGTTCATCTATAACATAACTACAGAACATGTGTGTCTTTCTGTCCTTTTCAGATTAGTTCATGTGTAGATAACTTTTTGCAGAGTTGATATAAGATCTCCTCCCTGTTTAATTTAGTTTCAGGTTATATTTTTTTGCTTTCAAACATGAGTTGCCATGGCAGTATAACCCAGTAAGAAATAGTTTTACTCTTTTATGTTACTATTTATTCATTCATCTGTCAGAAATCCCTCTCTTTTGTGTTCTCCTGTGTACCACCATCTGTAGTTGCCACTCTCTGTTGCTTCCACAGTCTGCCTGATCCCTCTGACCATATGATTGTCTTTGCGTTTGTGCACCAAAGCACCTGTCTCCCTTATGCAGCCCAAATGCCATTTGCTGAATATAATTGAATGTGGTTTTTCCTAGAGGGGCTGGCCATACCTCCACTGCTCACCCTTAGAAATGATAATTACAAAAACAGCAAGGAGAATTTGGCACAACATCAATTCCTTTGACGGATGCTGATGGCTCACTAATGAAAGACATATCTAGACAGACCTTTTTTTTCTTAGGACACAGAAAGTGTCACATCAGCTGAAGCTCCCGATGAGGTTATAACTGACTCTAGTTTTCATTGAACTGACTCATCTCAAAGAATTCCTTACTGTAGATTTTCTTTTTGTGTAATCACTTTTTCCTTTAAAACTAGATGGAGTAGTTATTTCTGAAGCAAACAACCTCATCAATTTCTGTTTTCCTCCATATTTCACCATACAGTTAAACATTTTAACTTATCCTTATGTTCAAGATGTTCTGTCAGTTACTCTGTTTATTTCAGATTCGACAAAAAGATTGAAGACTTGACTCTTACTGAGGAACATCAGATGAAAAACCACATAACTCTGTCTTGTATTTCTATTATGAAAACGACCTTTGGTTCATTCTGTCTGAATGGACTAATTGTTTTAGCTCTGGAGTAGGAAATAACTGGCCGGCGTGACTCTCAGTTCTTCAGTAATGATGTCCTGTCTACCTGATTGCACCTCATGCGGCTAGAGACAGACCTCCAATGGGCAGATAATAAAAGATAAGTTGTGTCTAACTCATCCACAGCTCATCAGGATGAGTCACTGCTTGGGATTAAGTGTAGTACACATGTGGGTTTGTTAGTGGTACTAAAAAATACAAAAAAGTCTTAAGAAGAAGGTCTTAATAGCTTCAGTATACCTATTTAGTCATGGAAAATGTTAAAAGTAGCAACACTTTTCTGTAAAGCTCATTTTCCATTAAGATGACAAATTATCTTAAAAAATTAAGACATTCTAATGACTTTTAAGTCACAATAAAAGTAAAAAAATTAGTAATCATTATTATCTCATCATTAAGGTGTGGGATATTAACTATGATTAATAAGGAAATAAGAAGCAGTAGGAGAAATACAAACATACTTAATTAAAGTGTTACAATTTTATCAATAATTCGGGACGCTAAGAAAACATTAACATTGTGACCGGATAAGGTTAGATGTGAATTATTCTGCATTGATGCTGATGACAGAACGCAATCAAGAAGTTGCAGCCCACACAATTATATCAGTTATAGGACAATCACATGTTAATGATTTTATAGGCTCAAAAGAACATAAAGCTGCACTTACAATGAGATGTTACATTCTAGTGTCATAAAAGCCTTTTAAAAAGAAGAGGTAGTGGTATAGTTTTAAAACAAATGGAAAAGAAGTAGTTATATTGAAGAGCTGCAGTTATATTAACATATCTGTTTTGGGAATACAGTGCAACACGTGATTAAAATACACTGAATGTTTCAAAAAGAGGACATCTGACATGTCAGATTTTTCCAAAATAACCAGAAGACACATGTTTAATAAGAAACACATAGTATTTAAAATCTGTCTGTCTAAACTGCAGTACTATGGGAATGTATCTTCTGAGAAGCCAAGCCCACTCAGAGAGGAAATGAGTCACCAGTATGTTTTTATTTAATATGGATGGAAAATTGTAGGGCTGTTAACAGGTTATTCCTAGGAAGTTGAAGCATATGTGGTTTAGTGTTTGGATTATTTTTATGTAATTAATCACAGCATGACGAGTCTCTTTATTACAAAATGTTGGTTTGAGTGATGTTAATGATAAAGACATCTACCTCCAGCTTTTTTTGTCTGAGCACGAGCTTATTTAACTCTAAAAGGCTCATTTAATTATTATCCACAACCTGCATTAAGAAAAAAAGCAAATGTTTGCAGCAATAACAATTATTTGCAAAATATTTGAGGAATGAACAGTTAGTGTGCACTGATGGGTGAAAGCATAAGAAAGTAATAAATGCAGTGAAAACAATAGATATCTGCAACAGAAGGGCTAATAAAAGATACTGAATACTCAAAAACAACAAAACAGAGGATGTCCATGAAGTAAACGAACCTTGCAATAAGGAACTTAGTCTGTTCATGAGACCGATGCCAAACATTTTCCACCAGTAGTTTATTTCTCTTTGCTTCAGGATTAGACTTTTTTGTTTTTTGTGAACTCAGAGTACAGAAACAGAGACATTTTATGATTAAGGTAAACACAGAACAGTTACTGTACTTGATTTATTGTTGATCCATATAAACATTGTTTACACTGATGGGAACGAATACAGTATTAGAGTTGTGCGCTGATCTGATTTAACGTCAGGGGGGTGGTCAGTCTTAAACTATTTAATTCTGAACATTGATATTTAAGACAGGCAGTTAAAATACATTTATTTAAGGAAGTGATTGCGCTGGTTGTTAGCGTTCATGTGTTGGGCCAGGTTGAAAGCTGATATAGGTTCCTCATCATGACACAAGAAAAGCTTAAGAACATGCTATGTCTACCTCTCCACACTTTGAAATGGAAAGCCACCACACAGAGAGAGGTAAAGCTTTCAGAGTCACTCCAACTAAAACAGTAACATGCAGTTATGGAGATAAATGGGTGAATGTTGTGTACCTAGTGTGCGTGAGTGTGGAAGCACAAATAAGGCCTTACTGGGACTTGGCTTTCATCAAGACAACAGTAATGGTGTTCCATCATCACTGTGTGTCAAACAGAGACACACAGTCCATTAATGTTGCTCCAAAGCTTTTGTTTACGCCCTAGCTGCATCAAAGCTAAGCAGTGCTTTACCTCCACTAGCTAAACATTGTAAGTAAACTGTTCCTGGTTTATACTAAAGGAAAAATGAGCTGCATTCAGGAGTTAGTATGTCCATTCAAGAGAATTGATGGCTCAACTTAATTGATGCTTTTAACTGTGAAAACAGCCGACAGCTTTACACGTGGTTGTCATCGTAATTAGAACTTGAGAGCTGAGACAGGAAGGGTGAGTGGTAATTCAGATTAAATGCTAAACATGCCACAAAATTAGCATTTATAGCTAGTCTAGAGTTTCTAAATAATTAGGGGTTTTTTTGTATTTTTTTTTTTTTTACTTGTCGTAAATGTGCATTTTTTGCAGTCCATGCTTCAACCTCTACCCAAGAAGCTGCATTAACATCTATTAAATTTTCTGCACCATTAACCCATGCATTATTAAGTTGTTCCAAGTTTAACTCAAGCTTGCTTTCATCACAATGTGACAAATTGTTGCAGCCCCTAAAAAAGTCAATATCCACATGCTGCAGGTTTTCCCCCTCACTTGAAAGAACCATCTAAGCCTAGAAGTTACAAACCCAACAGTGGTTCCAAAGTGAACCTCTTGCACATTTCAAACACCACCACATCCTATTCATTTGAGTCTATAAATGTAGTGGCACAGCTAGACTTTTGTACATGGGGTGGCCAGAAGGAAGGCGAGACTTTTTCAGGGGATTGATCCTTTCTGTTTGACTGCTGTGACTTGCATGGCAAGCTCAATGTGAGGTGCTGCTGGACTGCTGATACTGTGTCCTGCTGAGACAAAAAATTCAGAAATACCTCCCTTTCTCCTTGTTTTTATGTCTTCCTATGCAAAATCAGACTGGTTACAGGCTGTTTCTCTGCATTTTCATGCTGTTAATATCAACTAGCAGCCTTGCTAGCCTCTTGTTTAAGTTAAACTGGATAATGTAGCTCTAACATGGTCAACCCAAAGTAACTTACTAAACTTACTAAACATTCAGTGAAAACTCTTACATACTAATCTAATGCTACCAGCTAACTAGATTGGCATTGCTACATAGCAACAAGTTAACATAATACCTATGTGTACTGTGTGTCCATAAATGTCAATTTTACACTAAATTTTAAAACTTTTTATGACTTAGTTTTTATTTAAATAGACTTTTTCTTTTGTGTTTTATTTCTTTTAAATATTTATTAACTTTTTTGTGTGTTTTGTTTTAGTGCACAGCTTTACTGACTGATGAGAAACAACATTTAATTTTTTTGTGTTGGTCTACATCAGTGTTAAGGTGACATTTAGGTGACATTAAGGTTAACCTGAATTTTGAGCCATACATGACATTATTAGTTATACTTGCACAGGTACAAAATATCTTAGAGCCCGACCGATTAATCCGCAGGCCGATTAAATCGGCCGATATTAGCCCTTTTTTTTTTTTTTTTTTTTAACCTGTGCTGTCCAGCATCATAGCAAGCAAAATGATAATCTGGTTGCTGTATCGTGCTGAACAAATTTGCTCTACTAAAGGAAGGCCTGTGGGTAAGGCTCCTCTTGATAATCTGATTAATGTATTTATTTATTTACTTTGAATCACGGAATCTATTTAATCTTGCTGGACCTGACCGGAGGGGACAGAAAAAGATGGAAAATAGTAAAAAGAAGCATGAGGAGCATGCAGAGCATGAGGAATAAGGAGTGATAAGTGATGAAGACTGGTGAGTGAGATCATGCAAATGCGACCACGCCTCTACGGAGGTCAGAGGCAGACCAGGGCAGCCCAGAGACCCGGGCCCTCAGCAGCATCCCCGGAGCACCAACCCAAGCTACCCCACTCCGAAGACGACTCCAGCCCCACCTGAAGGGCGGCAGAGGAGAGCCCCAGCAAGAGCCCCCCACGGTCTTGGGGCACAGGTCCCAGTTGGCCAAGATCGGCAGCCGTTGGCCCCGTCAGGGACTGGCCATCCAGGGTGGCCCGAGCGAAGGGCCCAGGGCCCCAGGAGCCCAGAGGCTCAAACAAATAATCATACATTGATGAACAGAGAAATAATAAAAAATAAAAAAAAGAAATAAAAAAGCAACCATACTACATATTCTATTTATTTATACAAAAAGGAGGAAGTAAAAACTTCCCACCGCCTTTTTAATAAATAAATATTATTTAAATTCTTATCTTACATCAATATAATAATAATAATAATAATAATAATAATAATAATAATCCCTTATAAAATAATTTCTTTATACTTTTTTTAACTGTCTCATATTTGGACATTCCCTCTCCAAACTGTTCCACAGTTTTACCCTACAAACTGAAATACAAAAAGTTTCTTTTTGTGCTTACCTGAAGTGTTCTGAAATTACATTTACCCCTTAAGTGATTATCAGCTTCTTTTCCAGTGAATAATGTTTGAATGTTTTCTGGTAGGAGATTGTTTTTTTTTTTCTTCTTCTCCTTTTGCTTTAAATAGAATTTGTGCTTTTTGAAATTCCACAAAATATCTGAATTTTATGAGTCCTGACTGTAGAAATAATAAGTTTGTATGATGTCTATATTCTGCCTCATGAATGGTCTGTGTTGCTTTCTTTTGCAAAATGAGTAGAGGATGTATTGAACTTATGTGGTTATTACCACAGACTTCTGCACAGTAAGGAGTGATCTCCAGCACCTTCCTGTCTTGCATTGGAGTTGAGGAAATTTCTTGCTGAGCACACTTTGTTGTTTCTTCATTGTGATGTGTAGAGGATGTGAGGAATCTTCCACTATTTTCAGCAGCTTTTGCAGCATTTTTTTATGGACAATCAGTTCCAGCAGCTTCAGACTTATCCCCAGCACAGAACCAGCTTTTTGGATCAGTTTCTTCAGTGTCTTTATGTCTCTGGCTCTGATGCTGCTGCCCCAGCAGATGGTACAAGCTGGTTGCACTTTCCACAACACACACATATGTGCACTTTCACATATGACAATAGCAGGCTGAAGTAAAAGTTGTTCCTAACGACTGAGTTTTATTTAGACAAGATTCTGATATTATAGTTACTTTCCACTGTATTACAGTTTGTGATAAACTACATATTTACCCCAAATTATTAAAATATCAGTATTCGATTCTAAAACATAAAAAGCTGTTATCTGAGCCATCGACATTTCAGTATCGATCTGCACATCGCCATGTCTCAGCCAAAGAGAAAAGTAAATAATTTAACTAGTTGTATAGCTTCTGTCTTTATGTGTGTGGCTCAATCCCATTCCAGCACCAGCACAGTCAGCATTGGTAGCACTTCACAGTATTTCGGATGGTGTGCATGTTAAATATTGATAAGCTTGTTTTGAGATGTTGGGTTTAATTTCGGAATAGATATGTGAAGTCCTGCTCAGTTCTTTTGACAATCCAAAAGAAAAAGGAGCAGATGTTTGGCAACCAGTTGCACCCTGGGTGCCACTGAATTAACAAATGACTGATGGTGCTGCAAGAGGCTCATACAGGTTTCTAATAAGATGTTTTTGTGTGTGTGTTAGTTTGCACAAACTGTGTAAACCAAGAATTCACATATGGAGTTCAGGGACATTTAAGTATTTATTTCTGGAGTGGAAAGAGTCAAACTTTCCCTTTTTCTCTCATTTTATGAGAACCTTTACATAAAATCACACTTCTTCTATGCTATAATTCCTTTTCAGGGATTAATAAAGTATTTAAATGGTGTTTTCTTACCATTTATTTCCCAGGATGCGTGTGATATATGCTTAGCCAAAGGAGAGCAAAGTGTTAAGCATTACTTTGCCCTGGTAGAAAAGCATTAAACAAATGCTGTTTGAATTACACCCCTCTGAAGACAGATTAATTTCTGAGTAAGACCATGAGATGGTGCTGTGTGTCTAAAGTGGGATCTTTGCTATTGAGAAAAAAACATAACATTGTATTAGAGCACATGGTGCACATAACATTAGTGATTTCCAGCTAACATTGTATAATACTGATTGACTGAGCATTTCAATTTGAATGTTTTTTATGGTCATACTGAAGCACGTGAGTGGAGGGCTCTGCAAGGGCATCTGCAGAGGAAGAACTGCAGTCTTGAAATAACTCTTTCGCCCACTTCTTCACTCTTCAGTCCCATAAAAAGATTCACCTACTGCTTAGCATTCACCTGTCATGCACTATGAGTCAGCTTATCTTCACTTGGCACAGCTGAAAGAGGTGAATCTCTGGCTGCAGTAAGCAGGCCTTTGTTAGAGTTTTACATCACTTTTTCATGGTACAGAGCACTGGGGAGGGGACAACATAGGCTATGGGCTGGTAAAGCAGACCTGAAAAACTTTCATTATTTGTGCCATCAGGATGCATCAGCTATGTGCCTTCTGATATTCTGACATTTATTTAAAGATGCTAAAATACAGCAAGGTCAACTTTAGTGAAGTAGGAGGCTGAATTTAAACATAGTGCTTGTTCAGTGCGCAGGTTTGGAAGAATTGTTAATACAATGCTGGACAAGTTGACACATAAGCAGGACTTACCTTATGTCAGGATTTCTTCTTTTTTCTTTTTTTTTTTTGTAAATGTGGCATTTAGTTAGATGCTATTTTTACAGGTTGTAATCTTTACTCCTATGCCTTGTAGGGACCAGTAATCCTATATAATATTCACTGTTCCTTATTCATTATTCATAGTGTTTTGACCACACTTTCCAATTTTCACTGTTGGTGTACCACTTGCAAAATTGAGGCAATTAATCATTGGGGGGGGGCACCCTTTATTATCATCAAGCACTTCCAAGAAGTGATCTGACTCAGCATATATTGATGTGAGTCATTTGAATACTTTAATTATTAATAAGTCATCCCAGACCTAAGCTCTATGACTGGGGGTTTCCTCATGAAAAAGATTAGAGACCAAAGTGCATCTGAGTAAGATCTCCATGTAATATGAAGATGAAGGCAAAGTAGCACCTTGGAACATTTTCTGTACCTGAAGCTTTTACTAATTTTTTCCCCACAGTTACCCAAAGAAAAACAAAGTATTTTGTTTTCTCACTAATAACAGAAACATGACTGCTGTCTGATTTAATGTTGTGAGCTCATCTTGCTGTAGCTGTGAGGTGTTGTGCTGCTTGCCCCCCAGCACAGGAATTTGGGAAACCGCTGAAGTGTGAAGAGTTATTTGAGGAAGCATAGTTTGCAGACACACTAACACATCATTGCTGTCCAGTCTTTGTAATGGAACAAGTATCAGTGTGGAGGGAGCAAGGTGGCTGAAGCTGCTATTCTTCCATGCTGGCCAAAGGCCCAAAGAGAAGAAGGAACATGGGCAAAAAGTGTTGAATTCATTGTGTTGCTTTTTTTCTGTGAGGGAAAAGAAGAAGAGTGGTCTGCCTTTATTTAGTACTGTAGATCTTTTTCTTCTTTGGGAGACTGAAAATAACAAACATCCATCTCCAAATCATTTTCAGCCCCAAGGCCCCAAAAAGTTGGGATGCTTTGTAAAGTGTTAATAAAAGCAAAATGTCATAAACCCATGTTTTTCTTCTAAATAGAACATAAATATCAAATCAGATGTCAACACTGAGGCTTTTTACCATTACATTGGAGACTTTAGCACATATAGAAATTTGATGGCAGCAACACATCTTACAAAAGTTAGAACATAGTGATGTTTACCGTTGTGTAGCATCCTCCGTTTTTTTTAACAATTGTCTGCAAACATCTAGGAAGTGAGGATAACCATTACTGGAGTTTTAGGATACATCTAAGGATTTCTATTGAAAGGTCAGGATTGCAGGAAGGCCAGTTAAGCTGGACTTTCCTTCTGCGAAGCCACACTGCTGTGAAGGAGGCAGCATGTGCTGAAAGAGACGTCTGGATGGGAGCAGATGCACCGTTTACAAAAAGAATTTCAGATTTTGATTCATCTGACCTATTTTGAAGCATTGAAAAGCATTTTTCTGAAATTGTTCCACAAATTTTAGATGCATTTTGTCCTCTGCCCATCTTCACACTTTGGAAATGCTTCTTTATTTCACAGTTATGTTACTGACCTGTTGTCAATTAACATAATTAACTGTCAAATACTCCTCCAGTTGTTTTTATTTGTGTCAGTTACTTTTCCAGCCTTTTGTTACCCCTGTTTTTTTTTTTAGATGTGTTGCTGCCATCAGTTTCAAAATTTTATTTGAAATAATAAAATGTCACAGTTTCAACATCTGATATGTTTTTATGTTCTGTTGGGAATTAAATGTGAGATTTGCAAATCATTGCATTCTCTTTATCTTTACTTTTCACAGCACCCCAGCTCTTTTGGAAATGGGGCTGTATTTTTTCATCCTTCATCTTATCTACCACTTCCTCTCCTTCATTCACCTTGATTTTTTTCCTGAAGCATTCAAATGTGTGCTGTCACTCAACTGTCCCTTTTCCACATATAGATAGTTCTGTTATCTTTTGATATCCACACTGAGAGGGTCTCAGTGCAAACACATCTGAGATGGTTCCCAGATTTGGTCATACTTTAGCAAAATCCATCCATTTATGCACTGCTTCCCGTTTATAGGTATAACCTGCTTCTCCCTCTAAACTTTCTTTTAATCTCGTGTCCTTTTTCCCAACTTTCTCTGTAAGCCACAATACTGCTGCTGTTGTGCCTTACAACCTCGCAAACTCACATACACTCACATATATTACTTTTGACCTCAGAAGGGAAATCTTAATTGTGGGAGGATGATCTTTTGACCCCACATCTTTGTTTTTTTGACTGTGCCAGCAGTGTGTAGCAGATAGAGCGGCCTCTATATCACACCCAGGTAAAACCTAAAATTGAAGGATTATACTTAACCCTGCTATTTCATGGATTTTACCGTCTCCTTGACTTCTTCAGGGCCATAGAAAATTGTCTTTTTGTGATATAAATTGCTGAATTTGAAAATTTGTACCCTACCTCTTGTCTTTATATCCCTAAAGATTGCTGCTCAGAGATTTGCTCCTAGTTCTCAGGACCTTTTGAAAGATCATTCCTCCATTTAAAATCTAATTTAGACAGAACTCTAACAAAAATGCTCCGTTGTTTAGTAATATTGTCGGAGTCGTGCTGTTTGGTTTGCCTGTTGCCATTTGGAGCTGCAACAGGGAACAGGCGGATCGGCATGGAACGCAGGAGGGAGGAGAGACATAGGGAGAGTTTGCAGGGAAGAGGAGAACGGGGAAAGACAGACTGTGTGGAGGAAGGCAGGTCTCTTGAGCACAGTTGAGTGTTTTGGACAGTAGCAAGAACAGATGTATAAACAGTGAGCAGCAATGAGTGAGAACACTTTGTATTGTACATGTATATGAACACAGGGATCAACTGAATTGAAACTTACATCTCAAAACAGGGAAGGGAATTTTTTGCAAACCTCAATGCAGGGCCGTGCTAGCTCGTTGGCATAGCTTACTGAAACAAATGATGGAACTGAGCCACAGCCAAGAAACGTGCTTTGCTTGTATTCAAAATGTCAAAATGCCTGCAATAAGAAAGGTCCAAAAAGAGCACACAATTACAGGCATAAATGTCAAACGGGCTCGTTTGTGCACTTTTGTCTTTGCTGCTCTGAAATATGTCTGCTTGCTGTGTAAAACATTGTTATCAGAAAGTAGCATAGCATACGTGCCACGGACGTCATGCATACAGTGCCGATAACGTATTTCGTGTAAAAAAATAAAAATCTTTTCAGCTTATAGTTCAGTGTTTTTTAATCATACACACACCAGTTGCTGGAGATCTCCCATGCAGGGTGCAGATTTTCTAAAAGAAATTTGGTTTGTTCCAACCTCAGATTTAGCTACATACAATTGCACATCATATTGTAAATTTTTAAGTAGTTGTTAGGAAAAATGGAAGAAAATTTACTAAAATAACTTAAATATGTTTTTTTTTTTTCCTTTTTATAGAGTGTATTTATTACATTCAGGTTGCCATAAGTTATATTTTCCCTCATATTAAAATAAGCAGTTGGTTTAGTCCAATTAAATGGCCCTGCCAGTTAAGGCATAACACACTGATGGACACATGGTGATGCGTTTATTAGCTACTAATCATTCAGAAGGCTGGTTCCTGATCGATCACAGATGCAGCTGTAATGGTGAAACTGTGGTTGGGTGTCTTTTTTGGGAGGGGGGGTATGTGTCTAAATGTTACTATAGATTCATACAACTGTTAACATTTGAACCTGCTTCTTCAAACAACCAAAACACCACAGAATTTCAGGAACACAATAGCTTAAATGGCATTTATTATCATGTAATCATTATTACACACAAAAAGAGGTCATTTGTCACAGCTGTAATCATAACAGCTGCAGCACAGATATTGTCACATTCATCGAAACATCTATGTTATCCCATGGCTGCAGCTGTCATAATACAGCCCAAATACACTGTAAGTATTGGTACATTTAATGTGATTATGTCATTCTATAATCTCCACTCTAAAGCTTAATTTGGTTAAAATAGTTGTAACAGAGAGGCATTATTTATAGAAAGTGATATGGTTGACTTTTAGACATAAGTAAAACTACAATAACAACCCTATAAATTACAAAAAAGATGATATAGAGGATTTTAGGGAGGATGGAAGATATAATGGATTAGATTTATATAGCACTTTTCAAGCCATTCCAATATTTACATTGTATCCTTTATTTATTCAGTCCTCATTCATTCATAAGCTACACGTGTAGCCGCAGCTGCCTGGGGCAGACTGGGAGAAACGTGGCAGCCAATCTGCGCCAACAGCCTCTTCGACCAACACCGAACATTCATCCACATTCCTACACCAGCGATGTCGACACTAGAAGCAAGCAGGGTCAAGTGTCTTGCCTGTGGACAAAACAACAGATTGACTGGGGGAGCAGGATTCGAACCACCAACCTTGCAATTGTTAGACGACCCAAATATATAATAAAATTTTAACATATATGGGTCTTTTTTTTAATAATAAAATATTCTATGCTCAAATTGGCCCTGCCTGGTATGCATCTGGCTCTTACAGAAACAGGATGACTTATGACATTAATAGTAAAATCATGCCAGTTTACTTAATTCTTTAAATTGATAGAACAGAAGAGGACTTTTTGTGCAGACTGAACATGCAGAATACTGAGGCCACCTTGAATATGGGATATGCTCTGCAGGGACTCATATTTGTCTTGCGATGCACACTTTTGTTACACAGTGCACAACATGTTTTCTACTTGATTCAGAGTTCAATGACATGGTCAGTGGTTATTGATGACAGTCTGCATTCTTCATCCTGATCCATATTCACCCCCATTGAAACTGCATTATTGATAAAACCCAGACTTTCCTTTATTCCCAAGGATAACTTTTCTCACAGCTGAGTCTTTGGAAAAGAAGAGCCTCAAGGTAAAGCAATAATGCCTAATAGTGGCATGGAGAACATTTTCATGCTGCCCAACCTCTGAATTATGGACCAGTCACAGAAAATTGTTTCTTTCAAAGCATGAAATAAACCAACAAGAATGTTGTGTCAGCAAGATGGTCTCTGTTTTTCATTCTTTATGTACTCATAATCTCCTTTCAACAAATGCACTGTTAAGAGACAGATTCATTTCCCCCTTTTTTTGTGTTGTACAAGATAAAAAAAAATAAACTATAAGTTCGCTAATTGTACCTCTGAGAAATTCCCTGAATTTCAGATAACTACAAACTCAACATCAGATTACTGTTGAATTATGGATGAAGAGTGGTGTAGTCGTGTTAAATCTCCAATCCACTCTTTCGTCAGGAGACTCCAGGCCATTTAGAAACAAACTACAGTAACTACGTGATGCTTACCTGCATTAAAACACAGTATGCACGTACAATGTTGGGCTATGGATTTTTAACCTGCAGCTGCTAAATCTTAAAACCCTTAATTTGACTTATCTCTCTTCATTTCTTTCTTCTTTTACTATTCACATGCACAACCGTTCATGCATCACCTAAAGAAATCATAACTCCACTCAGCTTCATTACCACCTTCATTCTATTTTCATCACTGTTTATTCTCCATGAAATGCTTTCTCCCACTTCTGAGGGCAACCTCTGCATCCTATAACAAAAAATATATATATTAGTATGGAAGCTTTTCTGGAACAAAACCTGACTGAATCTGTAGACTAAAATGTTTTCCTCACACAGCCTTTTAAATTCAGCACAGATTTCATCTGGGAGGTTTGCTGTGGGAAATCAAATGTCAATTCCAAGCAGAGAGTCCATTTGTAGGAGCCATTTATACTTCATTTACACACTAGCTTTGCTGTTATGTCTGTGAACATGTATTTACATTGTTTTTTTCTACTTTTGGCATTGTTCTGCTTTATTGGTAATTGTACTACTCTTTCATTGTGATGATCACAGTAATAGGCACCACCTGGCTATTATTACTTTGATATACTTTAGATACAGAATAGGTCTACAAGATGCAGACTTGATGACTTATTTTATGTTTTGCCTTACAGGAGTTTAAGACTCAGCTTAGATTTTAATCAACCATTTTTAGAACCAACCCTGTGGTTATTAAAAAGACTGTTAAATCTCACTGGGTTTGCAGGCCACAAAAGTATTTAATGCACACATTTGGATAAAACCGTATCATTCAGCTATTTTATTTCATTTTATTTTATTTTATTTTCAACAATATGTTCAAGTAACACTTGTATAATGAAGAAGAAGGAAAGGTGACTTTGGGGATAACAGTTCATTTATATGCAGAACCATCTTTTTTATGGCCAAGATGTAAACAGAAAAATTGACATAGCCATAAATAAAATGTTATTTTTAAGACTTTGTGGAGAATCTTTTACATGCAAAAAAAAAAAAAAAAAAAAGCCCCCCCTTTTATCATCCTTTCTCTTTGATGCAGCTGTCTTTCTGCTTTACTTTCTCAGCTTTTTTCAAAATACCTCTTCACCTTCAAAGTGAAGGAGAAACTCATAGGTTGCTTTCAGAATTATCTTTTGGGTGTTGCCTAACGTCCAGTCAAATAATTGCATTTAGTGAAATGTGAACAAAAATTTCTCCCTATGCAAAAAAGCTGCTTTTTTCCTCCGACTCAACATCAAATTATGAAGATCAGCATAAAAAAATCAAGTATATCCACTTAAACACTTCTTCAGCTCCACTGCAACAAAGATCAAAGTAAGTTATTCTTGTTGTCAATGATAACTCTACAAAATTATTATTATTATATTTTTTTTATTAATACATAATACCAAATGCTTGACTAATACTAATACTTAATACTTGATAGCTGTTATTGGTTATTATTCATGCTGCAAAATAATTTCCCTTTATAGGGTCAGTTAAGTATTAAGCCTATTAATGTTGTTCCTAGTGACCCACTGAAAGCCATGAACGTCTATGCAGTCATCCCTTCTCATGTTTTATTCATTCTTTTCTATGAATTTCTATGTAAATTATGTTAACAGACAATGATTTGGAGGTGTTCCTGAGCCTGTGCAGTGATTTCCATAACACCATGTCTGTTTTTAAATGCAGTGCTGCCAGAGGACCTGAAGTTCATGGGCATCTGTATCGGTTTTTGGCTGTGTTGCTTGCACACGGAGATTCTTGGAAAATTTTGATGATATTGCAGTGTAGATGATTGCATCGTTGATTGGATATCCAAAAGCTTTGCAATTTTATGCTGGGAAACATTATTCTCCTCTTTACAAAGTGTTTCACAATTTGTTGATTTAGGTTTTTTTTGTTCCCCATCTTTACTGTGGAGAGACTCTGCTTCTTTAAAGTGCTCTTTTATACTCATACATGCTACTGACCAGTGCCAGTTACGACACTGTTTGAACTCACCAATACGCGGCCAGGTGGTTCATGCAGCCTTCAAAAGTTCCAAATGTCTGAATTAATATCTTGTCCACACTTGTTGGTAAACAGTGATCCGCAATGTGCACTGATTTTACATTTTATCACAGCTTTATATTTGGGATGGTAGAGATTTATAAAAATTTGGAACATTTAGCACAGTTATACATTTTGGAGGCGTGCAAGGTTGCAAACTCATCACTGAAAACAATTACAGATTATATTTAATGAGTAAAAATAAATATTAGTTAATGAAATACGTAGTTTCATGTAAGCATATCTGTAGTGAATTAATAACATTATGCACATAGTAAAACAAACATTGGAGGTGTAACACAGGTTGTAGAATTCCAATATTTGTGTTAGTAACACCTGTTTTAAAGCCTAGTCTCTTTGTTTACCTCTACTGCTCAATGAAGGACTCACACAGTCCTCCTACGTAGAAATGTGCCACCGGCTAAGTGCTCTGCTGCAGCTTATTTCAGATATACATCCTGAAAGAAAACATTCGCTATTACTGTCTGTTCCTAGGGTTAACTCCTATTTGTCCCCACAACTTCGGCTAAAGTGTCATTCTGTTCTCTCTGCTTGGTGTCAGATGGAAAATGATCTGAATGGCAGAGCTGATCTCAATAAATTACTTAAAGAAGATGACTTGGAGGAAAATATGTGGCTGGAGATGACCCGGGATGGATTCTTCTTTTCCATAAAAGACATATTTAATATATGTATAAAATATAGGGCAATACATTTATTTATTATTTTTTTCTATGTTAACTGAATACATGTTTTCATAACCCTATTTATTCGAGCCAAAAAAAACTTGTAAAATAATAAATAATTAAAATATTCATTTCAATCAACCTTTTTCTGATCAAAAATATATTAGACAATGAAATTTTCTCAAACTGTAAATATTTGGAATCATGGAAAGTGTAAAATAAGCCTTAAAAAAGAAATACTTTTACCACTATTTCTGCTATTGAGTAGTTTAATCTGTAACAATAAACTAAATTTCATCAAACCGAAGGGTTTGGATATTATGGAAATGTGCTAAAGTCCTAACGATGTTTATCTTTGGCAGCATCACAGCAGCTTCCCTTGACAGCAATCACAATATGGAAACACCACACTAATAACACTAGAAAAACAATTTTTCTGGAGTCTGTGTTGCTTTGAAGAAATGAACTTGTACTGTTTTTCAACTACTGATATCCACATTTATGCTTCTGTCTCTGAGGGATTGATTGGAAGCATATCCATATTAAAGAACAATAGCTAAACAGTTTGAGATGGTTTGCCACCAGGAATTAAAAGCAGGTGTACAGATGCAGTCACCACCAAAGCATAATTCTAAAAATCAAAGAAAATCTTCACATGACCTCCATTAAATAAACCTGCAATAAATTTTAAATAAATACAGACTTACTAGTCTACATAAGTTACTATTTTCCATTAATTGGTAAAATATCAACATCTGGTATGTGTTTTTATGTTATATTGGAAAAAATATGGGTTTATAAGATTTGCAAATCATTGCCTTCTGTTTTTACTTTCTTTTACACAGCATCCAACTTTCTCTAAAATCGGGGTTGTTTGAGCCTTTTGAAAGCTTCATATTAAGGTTTTATTTCTAAAGCCTTCCTCCACTTTTGATGCAAATACCCCAGAATTAAAGCCAAAATTTTGCGCTGTAAGGATGTTTGAATAATATATCTGCAACTTGTAAACGTCTCTACAGTATATTTGGATGTTAATTTACGTCCTCCCCTCACATTAAGTGTTGTCTCACTTCCAATAATGCAGCTGAATTCATCATCAAAGATGTTTATATGCTGTAAATTGTTTTATGAGCTGCACATATTGTTTTCAGGTTACCTTTGTTTTTCTTTTCACTCATCAAAGCAGAAAAGCTTCTTTAGAACATTTGTTTGTATATTAAGCTGATCTCATTTTGAGTCAAGTGCTCTCACTACAATCACTGAATGCCACCTCTGTGTTTGTGCAGTCTGAGCTCTTCCAGAAAGATCTGCTAGCATTCTGTTTCATATAGAGCTGTGTGAACTTGGTGGCAGCTTGCGCTCAGCTGATGGTAATAACCACCATGCAGGAATATCAAAGGTTTTAAAACAGTTGCTGGAAGAAAAAGCAGTGACTTGTAGATCTTTGTTGTACTTTGAAACTTTGATTTCAAGAGGGAGCAAGGTGTATTTTGTACAGGAGGAAATGAATATATCTCATGAACAGCACAGAAGACTGGTGTCACAATGGAGTTTCCTGTTTAGCAGAATTAATTTCCCTTGTCAAAGGCTGAAAGAAAACTTAATTGTATAAGCAACACAAACACACAGACATATCACATTACCAAATATCCAGCTTCTGGGAGAACACATGCACTTATGTATTCCTCTGTTGCTACTGAGCCATCTGGTGCTTTCCTGTTTCTGCTGTTTTTGTCTTTCAAATGGCGTGGATGGTGGCTGACTGTGTAGAAGCTTCATATCCGTGCAGTTCTGCAGCAGTAGGTCAAGCCAATTTATGGCGAGCACACTTTGTTTTAATTTTCCTCAGTGAGCATCAACAGATGACCCCTAATTTGTCTTAGTGCCACCGTACCAGATGCAGGGTCGTACGTGTGGAGGCAGAACTTTCTGCAAGAGGGCTTATGAAATGAGTGTGAGTCACATGCTAATTATTGGTTAATTGGTGCTTTGAGAGAGGTATAAAAACACATCTTAATATACAAAGAGATTCTCATTGTTCAGTGTGAATCATGAAGATTAAATCAGTGCCTTTTGTGCCATAATTTTACTTTTAACCATCTTTCAACATTATTAATATAGATTTATATATTCTCTCAGCTGCAGTGCTTGTGCTTTTGCAACTTAAACACCTAATAATAAATTCAAATTTAGCCCCACTTTTCACAGCTGTTACATTTTAATGTGTTGGGCTTTTCATCCTCCGAGGTAAAAGAAAGAAAGATTCACATTTACAGCCAGTAATGATCAATCCTTTATGCTGATATGATAAGTGATGCAAAAAGATGTTTATAGATAATTAAGCAAAGTTTACTTATATGAGCTGGTTGATGCTTTGTCTCCAGGTGGACACACTTTTTCCAGCTCACTTCTTTCTAAAAGGGAATCCCAAAAGATGCATAATCTTATTACTCTGCTTCTTCACCAGCTAAAACCATAAAAAACACAACTCTTTGTGTAGAGCTTGTTAACCTTAGTGTTAGAAGTAGTTTGACAAGCTCATGATCAGAGGTTTTTCAGTTAATGAAATGTCACAAGCAATGTGGGAAAATAGGTTAGCTTACTGCTGAAGGTAGTTAGCCTGGTGTGGGTGAAAAAAATGCCTTCAAGACTTCCCATCATCCATTCTTTGACTGCAGTTCTTTGCTCACATCACCACCACTGACAAGTGAATCACCTGTTTCCCTGCCACATCAAAACACAACAAGTGGACAATCTATTTTCAGAGAAAAGGTTTAATGTCAATGAAACCCAATCATTTGGTACATTTCAGGTGAAATTCTAAACTGTGGATCAGTGTGGAAATTGTCAGACCTGTAATATCGAGATCTGTGGTTGGTCCCAGACCCTGGAATGCCTATCCCTCCCCCCCACAGACCCACTGTGGAGTGTTTTAAGTCTTGTCTTAAGACACACTTTTATTACTTGGCTTTTAACACTGCGTGAGTTGTGAGTTCCTCTGTGTCTTTTATTTTATTTTATTTATTTTTTATGACGTGATTTTATTTCATTTTTTGTAATATATTGATTTTTATGCAGCACTTTGGAAATGTTTTGTTGTGAAATATGCTATATAAATAAAGTTGTTAGTTTATTGATCATGTGTTTAAATCCGCATTAATTGTCCTTTATGAACTTCTTGCCATCTAAATAAGATCACCCTTCTTAAAGTCTATAATATGCTAAAGTCCTGCTCATGCACATAAATGACTATGATATTTTATATTAACCACTACTCTTTAGATCAAGTCCAGCACTGGTTCTGCACTAGTTGCACATACTGGCTTTGCAGTGATCACTACTGCTCACTGTCTTAAGCATCTCATTTCCATGTCCAGGAGCAGAACAACACTTTCCAGATAAGATTTTTGTCACCATTTGGGGTGTCCTTTCTTAAGGTTTGTGTCGGATTAGTGAGAAGTATAGTGTCACTGTGACTCCACAATTTTCAACTTCCAAATATGTAGATGACAGAGTCGTCATTTTCTGAGAGTTTGTAGAACCTGGAAATGCAGAATTTGTGTAAATTTTATATGTGACCTTTTACAAACAATTTCCCACATACCTACTTTGTTATTTGCCAGTTATCAAGTTAAAAAATGAAGACTTTATGTCAGAAGAAAGACTTTTTTCTTTAGATTTTTTTTATGTTTTATGAGTGATTTGAATAGAAATTTTTGTGGCAGAGAAACAGGAAATAATAGAAAAGACACACAATTTGACCCTGAAACTTGTGGATCACAACCAGCTTCTTAAATTTCAAGACCACCACAGTTACATCAAATAGATGTAGCCAGATTTAATGCATTTAGACAGACAACCTATTTTTAACATAACCTAAATGCCAAATGTGTTTTCAAAAATAAACAGTGATGATGCAGATGTTAGAAATACACACTGACATGGCATTGCTGTATCTAAAGCGCAAAGGTGGAAAGGGGTCATTCTTCAGTGTGTAGTAAATGATTTGCAACCGAATGAGAAACTTTTCATGAATGTGTGGGCCATTTATCATATTTTTGGTCATGCCTCAGAGGAGAAGCTGGCACCACCCCTGATTTACACCTTTGATGTCTCCTAGTCAGAAACATTCACCCTTCACTGCAGTGTTTTATAGAACTAATGATTTAGATGAATTAGAGACAAATTGCTGAAGGTCTCCTGGCCGCTGGGCCACAGCCACAAAGTGGCCTGCTGAGTCAGGGCTCTGAATAGGCAAACACATTATTTACAAAGCTCATCACAAACCGCATCAGACGAAGGCCTCGAGATGGATGTCTAGCTCTGATCAGTTACGTGAGAGATAAGCATCATGCTACAGTGCAGTTTAGCATGATTTAACAAAAAAAAATCACACTTTGATTTTTTTTATTTAAATTTTTTAGTTAGAAATAATAGGTAAAATAAAATAAATAAAAGGGAAACAGTAACCACAGGTGGAAATACAAAACCAAACAAGGCAAACCTTTAAGTACCCTTAAAGTAACACGACTTAACTTTCTGACCTGTAAAGTCTGTGCTTCTGACTTGATGGCACACTGATATTTATTATGTACAACCCTGGAGCTGTCGTTGCCCTGCAGCATCCAGAGGCTGTGAAGCTGCTTTTTACAGGTTTTTTTTCCACTTTACAGCAGCAGTTTGCTCTGTGGCACTGCTTCACAGCACAGCAACTGGATATCAACACATTGGCCTTGTTGAATATGCACCATGGTTGATTTATTAAAGACGTACTACAGAACTTTTGCAGATTTTCTCAGTTATGCGCCCCCTATTGACTGCCTACCTAGCATCCATCTTACATCCTACCTGTACTGTGAGTTCTCTCCAGCCAGTAAAAGACAATATTATCCCGACTCTTGTCATATATCTTGCTTAGCCCCTTTTTCTTTTCCTCTTTTCTTCCGATAATGTAATTGCATTTCTTTGCTGAATCAGTCATGATATGGGTTCAAAGCGGCCAGTGTAATGTTACTCAGTGTCCCGGAAGATAAAGTTATATAATGCAGTTTCTCAGACTCAGGACGCTGCTGAGCAGCAGAGGCTCCAGAAATGCACACAACAGATGTCACTGTGCTATCAAATGAGTGTGAAATACAGAGTTTTAAGGTCAGAAAGTTACACAAGGAAACACAAGGACATTATCAGAGGAAGAGAGAGAATAAAAGAGATAGAGGGATAATTTGAGTCAACCTTAAAATTACTTTTACTGGATAGGGAGAGCTCAGAGAAGAGACAGGATGCAAGACAGATGCTGAATTAGCCTTCTTTAAGTGAAAATTCCTATTGGATTACCATTTCATTAGCCTTCAGAGTTAATGAAAAAAAAAAAAAAAACTAGGAGCATAATTGTTAACTTCACCAGAGATAATGCAAAGGTAGTGCACAATGTCAGTATATTTAATATTAGTTGATTTATTTTTAAGAAAATTAAAATAAAAATGGAATCTTGGACTCTTGGGTTGGAGATCTGTGCAGCCACAGAGGTTTGATCATAATTGCCGGCCTATTGTCAACCCCTCACAGCAGGTAGCACAGCAGAAAACTGTGACAACTATATCAGGGGTTGGAAAAATATCAGTTTGTTTATACAGCATCAATTAATTGAAAGGTCAAATCTGTAGTAAGTGAACAATTACAGAAAATAACTAAAAGTGGCTAAAATGCATTAACTTTAATCAAATCGACATTATTTTTCACCCCAAGGTTTCCATCATTGCAGCAAATGTGTACATTTGTGAATATGAGTGTCTCTTTATTATCTCTTTTTATTTTGGGTCACAAGTTTTTGTTATTGCCCTAAAGGAAAGCCATAATCCACTTATTTTAGGCAAATAATCACATTTTTATTGGCATTTCTGTTGTTTTATTACCTGTAAACAGATTATTCAGTATATTGTTTGTCTTGTGGCCTAACTAGGGCTCTTTCATCAAGCTTTGTGTTGACCCAGTCAATGTGCAGATGGCTCACTGTATGAATTATAAAGAAACATATGAAATATATATGAGTGATTCCACTCTTCATCCTTCTAATAACCAGAGGATGGCTGTAGTGTGACAGACCCTCCAGATATGTATGCATGTTTTAAATCTGTTGCTAATGATTCAGATTGGTTGCTTTCCTTGAATCCCCTATGTGGTACAATCATCTAAGGTGACTGTAATCTGAGCATATTGTATTAGTGGGTTGTGAGGTTTTTCTACATCCTTGTGAATACTGTGTGCAACACCACCAAGCTAAATGTAAGAGCAAATGAGATCAGAGAAAGCAGATAGACATGGAGGGCCATTATTCTGGCTGCAGGCAGACCCCGATATGCCAGGAATACAGACACAGTATTACATTAACTCTGGATTTGATTTATCTGATGGACTCAGATGTTTCCTCTTGGATACATTTAATGTCACAGTGGTTTAGCAGTTTTGACATTATGCAGGTAATGCACTCTACTTTTCATACAGTAGTTTGTCAGAGTGTTGCATGTGTGTATGCAGCTGGATGGTGGACATTACAGCTTGGCTTGTAAACAAGTTATAGTTACAATCTAAAGAAAAGATACAATAACTAGGAGGAATAATTAGTTGTGTTTGAGTATCTTACACATAAGGGGGCACTGTAGTGATGTTACATGTCAAAGTCAGTTTATGGAGTCTGTCTCTGTCTGTGAAAATAACTGTGTGATGCCATACATAAGTCTGCAGAAGCCTGTCATTTCCAACTAAAACATACAAGCGATGTAACAGAGAAAGTAACTCATTAACACAGGGATTATGCAGTACATTGAGTGTTTAGCACCCAGGGAATTTCAAATGCGAAGATGGTATCCAGTTGTATAGTAGGAGGTGCAGAGTTCAAGCTTTTAGAAATATGAGTAATAAAGGCCATTTATACAGTAGCATCAAAACAGGACAAGTCGCCATGCAATGTTTCTTCTTATGATAGTTTTTGCTGACATTAATGCACAAAAAAGTAATTTGTGAAATGTTTGTGTCGGAGACAAACAAGGCAAGTGGTATTTCACACTGAATACAAATATCCATTTCTCAGAAAGAACAGCTGAGACACAATAAACAATTAAACATTGACATGCTAAACATGCTAAATATGTTCATTAATTTGTTTTCTGTACATTTGTGTTTGGGGGGATTATTTCTATGTTGCAACAATGCTTCTTGGAAATAAATGCCCTTAAAAAAACTTGCTAAATCTCTGCTAGTGCCAAATAGCTTATTCTGTTATTGACTGCCATGGCTACCCTTCACTGTCAGGCCAGTTTGCACTGGTGTCAGCATCTTGTGCGCTGCAACCTGGACATGTGAAGGAATGTTGGGTTCCACAATGAGTCCAGCTTCTGTCTACAGCAATATCAGTATAGGTTAAAGTAAGGAGAAGACATAGAGAACGCTACACTGATTGCTGCTCCAATATGGCCTTTGGTGGAGGCAGTGTGACGATGTGAAAGGGGCATCTCCTTCACTGGAAAACACATTGTTGAATTGCCAATATGTGTGTTGTTTTTTTTGTTTGTTTGTTTATTTGTTTGTTTTGTGGGTTTTTTTTTCAGAATAAACAACACCAAATAAGATTAGCTAGCAGAATCAGCTGTCTAGCATTGGTAGAGAAGATTTAGCAACTTTTTTCATTGGCACAATCCACATACTCATCTCTGATGCTCTTCCCACTATTGCATTTTCCACTTAAAAGGAAAATAAACAGACTCTCCAACTGTATACAGTTTATAGCCAAGAAGCTGTTACAACATAAAAATAATCCATCAAACTCAAATTTCTTTACTTTTTGTGGTAAGTTTACGTAGTTTTAATGAAAAGAGATTATTATAGGGGTTTAATCAAAGCACAAAGAAATACTTTAAATGTAGTTTTAAGGTCTAGTTAGAGACATAATTGATTTGAAATAGTTTAGATGAGGATTGTATAAAACCAGAGATATGCTTTGACTCAAAATAACAGTGCTAAACAAACTTTTATCAGGGAAACAAGATGTAGATTTTTAGATTTAACTTTGTCCCTTAATGAATAAACCTCTCAACATTAAATGGCCATCATGGGGTTTTGCCATGTGTTTCATTAAACACTGTCAAACTGCCCAGAGCACATCAGCCCAATGCAACAGGACAGGTGAGACGTGGCTCCTTTTCAGATCATTTAGCAAAAGTCATTCGGCAGCAGTGATAAAGGCCTGCTGGTGAGTGACCGGAATGAATAGTTAGCAGCATCTTCATCCTCATTACAAGGACAAACTGCGTACAGCAGGAGGTTGATATGTCGTGCACAGCCCCACATCACTGTTCCCAATTTAAATAGAGAAGGGAATAATGCTTAATACCTTTCCCTGTGTGGATATCGGCTTCTATGGGACAACGACCCGTGAAATGAATATTTTTCTGGGATGAGATTTGTAGTACACAAAGAAGAGTCGACCGAGAAACACCTGTCACAAGAGAGTGGAGGTATTGTATGTTTGAGATGTGTAGAACTTTAAAAATGGCAATACCTGGGAAAGAAAGGATAGACATTAAGATAAATAGAAAATGTAAGTGCTGATCTGAATAAATATGTTAAGACTATTAAAGTGTAATTGCACCCACTACTTTTGCTTAACTCCACCCACTACCAAATTTGAAAAAGTCCTGAAACTTCAAGGGTTGGGGTGGAAGGTCTGAGAGGGGTCAGGGGTGGAGAGTGGGCGGGTCGGGATACACAGGCAGAAATGATTGACAGACAGCATCTCAGCTCACTAGCAAGATGAAAAGTAAGGTTCACAAAGCACCTTTTTTTTTAGCTTTATTGATTTTAATTCGTAATGTGATTGTTGCTTGAATTTGTAACATCTTAAATTCCACACTTACTTAAACATCTTCCATCATGTGTTGGCTTTGTCAATACAGCTAAGCTTGCTTTTTGGTGGTTTGCAAACATAATACAAATGTTCTTTACCCTTTTTAATGAGTTAAGAGAGGGCACATTCAAGAAAATCCTTGGTGCCTGATTGGATGGAAGATTTGTTCGACAGTATCCATCTCAGATAAAATTACCAAATGAACCACAGCCTGCAGAGTCTGTTGGTAAACCAAACTCTTGCTCAAATTGCTTTGGAGGAGACAAAGACATGGAGTATTTTCTGTCTGATGTTACTGATCCTGTAGCAGTAAATGAACTAATATGCTAACTCAACTGCAGCTGTCAATTTAAGACACTGATATATCTCTAACTTAAACATAAAAATATTCAAAAAAAAGTTTAGCAGTGATTTGATTTGTAATGACTTTGTGGGAAAGACTGTGGATTTTACCACAGTTAGCATCAATGATATCATAATTTTACAGAAGATAATATTTAAACTTGCAGAATTGATTTATAAAGACTTGAGCAATAATTTACTTGCTTTTCGACTTGATTTGTATTTGTTCTTGTTTTAAGATGTTAAGATAACATGATTCAAACTAAAACAAAAATGAAAAAGATATATAATATGTTTATATATATATATATATATATATATGTGTGTGTGTGTGTGTGTGTGTGTGTGTGTGTGTGTGTGTGTGTGTGTGTGTGTGTGTGTGTGTGTGTGTGTATTCATATGTATGGAACATTTGAAAATTGCTGCGATGCATGTCAAAAGCACTGGCTCTACACACCAGGGTATAAATGAGGTACATAAGTAAACTCAAATTACAAAAGATATGAAAATGTATGTAAGAAATTTGTGTTTTGACAGATCATTTACAATGAAATTGGGGTAAAAAATGGGAGAATTGTAATCCAACAGGTATAATCTGATCAACCCATCTGGTTTGAGATCTGATCTACAGCCTCATTATGATCCTAGACAGCCTATTCTCTCTTTTGTCTGTTTAATTTTTTTTCATCTGATTGAGACCGAGTAGAATATTAGTATTATGCATGCAGCCACCTTTCTGTTGAAGGTGAATGAATTTTTTCAATGGGATCATAAATCCCTGCTCTACCTGGCTGAGCACAGTAAGAATGTGGGGTGGTTGGCCGGACGGCTCTCTTGGCCACGACTATAGATCTGGATTGACAGCCTCCCCACCCTGTCATCCGCTGTTAATCATAGAAAGATTCGGGCTGCCGGCAACACACTCTGCCAAGCGACCTTGAGTCCTGCTGGGGCTAAAAGACTGTTCCCCTCTTATGGCAAGCAAGAGACACTTCAGCCAGGTGGCTTAGTTGCTCCACAAGAGAGACTGATGGTTAAATGCGCCACATTGCTGGAAAGTATTCTCTTTCAAATCAGCATGCTTTGAAAATGCATTTCCTCATATGTGTCTGGTATTCATGCTCCTGAAAGTGCATAATTTAGTCAGTTATATAACTTCAATGTGAGTTACTTTGCATTTCTTTTACTTAAAATTCTTAATATGTCACTGAAAAATTAATATCCTGTTTGCATTCTGTCACACACTGATGACCGAAAATGCAAGAAGAGGGAGTATAAAGAAGAAATGGGTAGCGATAGTGTCACAGTTTGGAAAAAGCTCTTGACATGTTTTCAGTTGACATGTTAAGCTTATCCACAGTGACAATTGCAGAGCTGGAAGGAAAAAATATTGCATTTCACGGAAAGGAGAAATGAGATAGCGGATATGCCTGCTTGGTGCCATGAAAAAAATGCCCCCTCCATTGTCTCCATCACTCTTTATCTGTCCCAATAAACACTTAATAAAGGACCAGACCAGGATCCTGACTCCAGTCCCAGATTTTTGCTCCAGCCAAGCTGTGGGAACCAGCAGCAGTAAATGCCTGTTTTGCCTGTCTCTCTCCTCTCCCTCTCCCTGTTTTTGCTGCGCGCTACTCTCTGCTCTGCTGCAGTGGATGGTCCTCACCGTGCGCTCGCAACTCGTCACAGCGGAAGAGATCTGAGCATCTCTGTCATTTTCCACACCTTTCTTTCCCCTTTTAGCCATCATTCTTTTTGCCATCCAGCTGCTTATCATCAGAGGGTTCTGGATGAATGTGAGGGAAAAGTCATAGGATAGATGAGAGAGCTCAAGAAGTATTAAATCCAACATCTTTTGCACGACTGACTGTGTGATCTTCTGCTCTCTGGATGACAGAGAACCTTGTGCTTTTAGATGCCTCCTGCTTTTAGACTCTGTGTGAGGTAAGTTGTCTGGCTTGAGATGTTCCTTCTGTATTTAATGTAGTGATTGACAGAGGAGTGTTTTTTCCTGAGGGGAGTTGACATGTTCTAATAAGGAGATTTTGGCAGAAGTTGATTGCAAACAAACTGAGTATGCAAAACATATTGCATGCAGTGATATGTGTATACATGTGTCCATCTGTAGTTATGTGCTTTTTGTTGAGCTTCTATCATATTTGCCAGAGAGCGCTGGAATAAATCTTTCTATACTGCAGCAGCTGGAAATTGTAAGCTGTGTTTACCCCATTATACTGAAATATAGTTTGCATGCTCAACATATTGTCATTAGTTATCCGGTTTGAATTGGGGAGTGGTGGTGGCTCCTTAAGTGTGTATTCGGGTGTGTTTATTGGAGAGGTAGTCAGATTAAAAAAAAGAAAAAAGTAAATCATCATTGTAATTATTTTCTTCTTCTTTGAAGGGAAACCCTGTGAAGGGAATGTTCACTTAGAGCAATTCACAAGAGATGAGAACGGTGAGAATCTGTGACAGCTCTGTGGAGAGAGGGCACTACACTACAATGTGCATTTGCATGTGAATGCACACATGTGTGTGCGTGGGCGGCTGTATGTGTCTAATGAGAAGTCTCAGGGGTGAGCTCTGTGGGCAGCTTGTGCGTCGTTTTGTGAATGAAGTGCTTTTAGCCTGAGCCCGAGGAGAAAGCGAGTGCACAAGCATGTTCACACTGTCATGTGTGCGTGTGTTGTCCTTTTAATACTATGAACTGCCGCTCATCCGTGCTCTGAGGCTGTGGGCAGCCCACGTCAGCAGCACACACCCTCTTTTGGGAAATACTCTGCTACAGCACAGCGGCGTCTCTTCTTCGTGTGTTGGGTGGCTTTCCATTGTGGGTGGTGACTCTGTGACGACTTACAACCCTGGCTTCTCGTCCCTCTAATCTAAATCGGTCTGCTTGGTGAAGCACAGACTCACTGCAGCCAATCAAAGCAGAAACTTTGAATGTTCATGTTCACTGCTGCACTGCAGACAAACTCTTTTCCACTAAAACCACAAAGATGCAGTGCTGTACTCAGCCACAGACAGCGTAGGCTTGAT